>NC_081766.1:6916115-7267214 GCF_963082965.1 Carassius carassius
ATGCTGAGGGACACAAGTCTCATCACAAAACTGTGAGTACAAAACAGCCACCAGACAGATTGGACTTCATAACATCAAGTGAAATTGATTTTTTTTTTTTTGTAAGAGTCTGTGATGAAAAGCCAGTTGTGTCACTTCAGTTCCTTAGAACACAAGAACTATTACAATTAAGAAAAATACCATTTCATTTTAAATAACATTAAAAAAGTGAGCTGTTACACTAACAGTTGGATTTCTCTTACCATTTAAAGTAGTTAACACTTTTATCACGATCTAAATCTTTCATTTAATATAATTCTCAGTGCAAAATGACACGTTGGTTCATTTGAAGAGAAAAGTTTCTGGTGTCTCCTTCAAAAAACTGCTTTCCTGCTGTGTGTGAAATATACCCAGATGCCTTTGTCAGCACTTGTCGTCTTGTCTTTCTTAAGCTGTCCTGTCAATGCTTAAGATAATGGATCAGTTTGTGTCTTTTACATCCTTCAAATAGAATATTTCCTTGGGGAGATGGTCCTACATTAGCGCTCTGAGATGCTTCATTTGCTTTGTCTCCACTTCCATTCCCAGATGTTCCCAGAGTGAGCTTCTCCCCAGCGTCTCCTGATCAGTCTAGAAGACACTATTTTCACAGATGGTCTGCAGACATTGTGATGTCATTCTGAAATATGATGTCACTCGATACCATGGCAACACAAGTTTACAGACATGTCACATTGGCAGCTGAAAGAAGATTTACACATTAATATTCCCTTGACTCTTGGAACGTCATATGAACTGTTGTTTTACAATATATAGAGTGAGGATGGACCAAATAAAGCAGAAGAATCTCTTTCTAGCGGCTTAACATTGAGAAAGACATCATGCGTATTAGATGTATAACATATTTAAACCCTTTGACCTGTATCATGAACCAGAAGTAGGACTGTAATTTTATAGTTTAGCCATCATTATAATAAATATTTGATTGCAGAATGCCAGGCGCATTTTAAAAATAAAATAAAATATTATATTCATGAGTACTTTCGAATTGTCACCAGCAAAATATCTGAACATCCTTAAAATGATATACTTAATTGAGAAGCAAAATGTATAAAAAATATTACAATTTAAGAGAGAATATCTTTAAGTACTGAGTTAAATATTTTTCCTATAATCCGTTTCTAAGTCTTTCTTGTTTTGAATATATATCAGTAAAACTAATTTTATGATATCTTTAAAACAAGAAAAACTATATGACGTTGGGTTTAATATCTTATACAATATCTTATCTTATAATATCTTATACAATTCTGCTTGTCAACTGCTTGTCTGCTGAAAATAGATTTTTAGCAGAGAGCCTTGTAATAAATCAATAAATCGTGAAATTCGATCATACAGTGATTCCAAAATATTTTCTGACCTGTTGTTTTACAATATAGCATGAAGATTAACAAAATAAAATGATACCTAATCTAGATGACATGTCTTGTGAATGTTCTGTTGAGATATATTAGATGTAATATGAGGTACTGACCTCTGACCTGTATTAGCCTGCATCTCAGGAGCATTAATGTGTGTGTAAGGAGGAACCCATGTGTACAAAGGCAACAAAAACATGTTTAAAGGCACCATTGGAATGAAGTGCGAGTTACCAACTGAACAAACACGTCTCCAAGCATAAATGAGCACAATAACACTAGAACCGAGTTGTGTACAGCTCTGAAAAAGGGGCTTGTAGAAGAAAATGATCCAACTGCGTGAGAGGATACATCATTTTGTCTTGGTCTCATCACCAGCAACAAATGCACACACAAACAAGTAGACAATCAACGTCTATACAGTCTATACACGGTGCCCTCTAGACGCAGGTCCCTCTTCCTTCACGTCCTGAGAATAACGCTCAGTCTCGACCTTGAGAAACATCACAACGTTCTAAAAACGTGCCTCCAGCAAACGTTTCCTGGGTTCATCCAGCATTCCTCATGCTTCTGAGTAAGATTTCTGTGCACTGAGCTTTTCTTTCTTCAGTTTGACTCCGTCCACCAGCTCAAAGTTGTAGTTCTCCAGAGCAGAGAGGTTCCTGTTTGTATTGTGAGTGCACGCGCAGTAAAACAGCACCCCGCACACGGCACCCAGCAGGACTCCCACGGCGCTCATCACGATGATGGTGATCAGGATGGGGTCTAAACTCTTCAGCATGGAGCCACGTCCAAAACTCCACAAGGTGTTGCCAGCCCCCTCACAGCTCACTATTGAGAGTCAAGAGACAGAAACAGAAAATACAGATTAAGAAAATACATATGTTTTTTTAGTATAGAGTAGTGCAATAAATAATAAAATTTGGTCTTATTATAAAACTTTCCCAATAAAAATGTGGGTCTTACCGATCTCATAGACTTCATCTTCATCACCTTCTGTATTATCTGGGTCTGAAACATAAACACAATCAAACAAGGAGATGAACATTCTTCAAAATATCTTCTTCCACAGAAGAAAGAAATACTCAGAGATTTGGATCAGCATGAACAACAGCTTTTGTTTTTGGATAGACTATCTCTTTAAGATCACTGAGAAGTGGGTAGTCACTGTTGTGCTTGATTATTATTATCATTCAGTTATTAATATAAGGGATGGGGGTGTTTGATGATGTGCAAAATACCCCAGAGGCATATTAATGAAAGTTACGGATTGGTGAGAGAATCTGCCAATAAAAGTACTAAAATAGGAAAGAGGAAGAGCTTAAAGGGGGTGTGGCTAAACATACCCTTGCACTCTTCAGGATCCACTTCATCCAGGATCTTTATATCATCCAGTGAGATGTAACCAGATCCTGTATGATTCACTTGAGCCTCGATGATCACCTACCATGCACACACAGAAAAAGAGTTAGTATCATGTTGTAAAGGGATGTTCTGTCCATAAATTGGGCAACAGTACCTGATAAGGAGTTTTGGCACTGGGAATCAGAACTCTTCCTTCCCTCCATCTGCTTTTCATCTGGCCGTTCACAGAGTGGATCAGAACCTCACTGTCCTCTCTCTCCTCCTCCTTCACCTCTATCTTTTGCTTGATGTTCAGAGTTCCTGTGTGTTTCTCAGTGAAATGGTACCAGAAAGACATGCACAGGTTTGAATCCGGGGCCGAGACCGGCAAACTGGTCAGTCTTGCCACCCTTCCTTGTCTCGCCAGTTCTTCATCCGGCTCCGTTTCAGTTTCTCTCTCCATCTCTATCTGTGTGTTCGTGTTAGAAGCTGCGTAAATGAAGTTGTGAGGCAACCCTGAAACAGAAGAGAACAGCCATCAGGTTGTGAATGCATAAATGCATCTGTTGGACTTCCTCTTCTTGCAATCATTTTATCGCAATAATCTTTAACCTCAAATTAGTTCTGATCTATTAAAAGTGCATTTAGGAATTTATTAATCTATATTTAATTTTAGTGTGATGGACAAGCCAATTATACGTACCTGTGTGGTCCAGATTAGGCAGTTTGTGATCAGCGTATTTGCTGTTGTTATTTATATGCCATTCGGCTCCTTCACCTCCATCTTGGCTCCATCCACAGTAGGAGGGGTTATCAGCCCAGCCAAAGTCACAGGAAAACCAGATATATGCTAAACAGGAACACAAACAACTTCCATTCAACCCCACTAAAGATGCTTAAGTAAGCTACAGTTAATGCAGTATGGTACTGAACACCCTCTGTGCTTCCTGGACTGCCGGTAGCTTATTAGTCAAAGCTTTGGGCAGGTGTTCAAAAGATTGTAGGTTTAAACCCATAAGGGGAGTGAAGTGCATTGAGCAAGCCTGTATCTGCAAATAGTTACTGCAGCGAAATCTGCTAAATCACCAATAACCAGTGTCCAACAGCACAGCACTGTATCTAGATATCACATTCTCCAGTAAATCATGATCTAGGTAGTTTTTAGGAAATGTGAACTTTTTACATCCGATGTGTTTCTGTGGTGTTATAAACAGCTAAGCATCCTTAAAACAAGACACATTTAACAGAGAAGTAAAATTCAGAGATTTCAGAAAATATCTCTTGAACTGAGAAGAGAATTGAATTAAATATTTTTCTCTTGATTTTCTCTTATTGGCAATTTATTTATTTTACTACAATAAGTAGAAATCTGTATAACAAAATCTATTGTTATAAGTTTATGCTTACAAAAGAAACCAAGTAAACCTTGTGATCTTATAGAGAAAGGCAGATTTTAGAAACCATGATCCTTTCACAACTGACATTTTTCTGTGGTGTTGATGTTTTACATTTTTTTTTTTTGTGGGAATTTTCTTTTTAGGCATGCATTTATGCTGTTTTGCAAGTTACAAAGTGTCCTTAGTCATGTTGAAGGTGACAGTCAGAAGTAACAGACTATGTGCAGTGTTTGAATCTTTGAGTAAGGCTTCTGTAAAGTTCAACAGCAGGAGATTTCATCATGCAATTATGCAGCATAACACTTGGTGGCAGTGGTGGCAAATTGTTATTTCCACTAATTGGCTATTTTGTGTGTATGTAGCTTCTCACCAGGTACTAGGCCTGCTTCCAATTCCAGAATCGGCTCTGCAACTGCAGTTTCTATGGAAATCAAAATGCAGAATGTGCTATTAAAGCTAAAGAGTTAATGAAATACAGAGTAGTTGAATTCCATTCGCATGTTCTATATGTTTATTTGGTTCATGTTGAGTCACTCTGTGTCATTCACTAAATGTAGGAACTGAAACTACGTGCAAAAATTACATACCGTGGATGGCCTTATAATCATGTTAATCTTGCACAAAGACATTTCATCTTAAACATCTTAAACATATTTCATCATGTACAGTAAGAAGCTGCATTACAGCTTGAACTCCGAGGTTTCTCTGTATAACAACAAAGATGTGGATTTGTGTAGCTGGCTAATGAGCTCTCTGATCATGCTGTGAATTAGCTGGACAATTTTTATGAGAAGTTCCCCTGTGCATTTAAATATGAAATAATCTAAACAATAATTAGTGAATGAGGCCCATTGTCTTCATTCTACAATGTGTTTGAAATGATAAACATGTATTTGTGTTCTTGTGTAAACTGATAGGTCACAGTCTATGTCTTTGTTTGTGTGTAACCTACAGGTCGTAGAATGTTGCTGTTTTGCTAAGCGTATACGTAACCTGCTGGGTCGTAGTTAGTCTGTATCTGCCATCTGGGTGTTTGTATTTGTAACCTTTTGGGTCATAGTCTGTCTCTGTGTGGATGTATGTGAGATTTTGCTTTCCTTGTGGGGACTTAAATGTCCCGCAGAGATAGTTAAACCTGAAATTACCAACATTATTGGGACCTCCCAACAGTCCCTATTATGTAAACATCATAATAAAGAGAGTAAATAATGTCTTAATTAAAATCTAAAAATACAATAAGGTTTCTCTAAGGAGCTGAGATAGTGTTATGGTTTAGCCAACATAATTATCTCATAGATGTTGTGTGTGTGTGTGTGTGTGTGTGTCTAACCTGTTGTGTCATAGTCTGTCATTGCTTCACTATGGCAGTTGCCATGATCATCACAACTCTCTACTGTCATTGGAATAAAGGTGGTTGTTGGTATACTGCCTGGAGCACTAGTGACACTAGCTACTGTAGTTTCCATGGAGGTGGTGAGGGGAAGAGGCGTTGTGGGCACTGAAAAGAGATGTTTAGACAATTATTTAAGGTAAAGGAAGCTTTCACAAATTATACACCATTTAAACATGTTAAAACCATTTAAACATGTCATGTTAATTTGGAATAGATAGCCTGAGGATGAGATTCCTCTGATCTCTGTGATTGGTTGGTTTGGTTGTCACTCACCTTGCAGGTCACATCCTAAAACCTCCAGCCTTAACCCCATGCCCTCAGGAGTGCTACGCTCAGGGTAGATACGCAGGAAACGCATCAGCACTGGATCAAAGGTACATACTTCTGGTGTGTCATGGTTCTGATTACCCATAAACACCTGAATGTGTGAAAAAATAACATTTTGTGTCTGTCTGCTTAAACAAATGAAACAAATTGCATTTCATACACATCAAGAATAATAACTATGAAGATAACTATGACGATAACTATAATGTTTACTATTATTAGTGTCCACACAAATAGACGATTATGTTAAATATGCAATGCAGGCATGTTCTCCCGCTGCTTTAAAAGCTAGAGGTGGATTCTGACCGGCTCTTAATGTTTTTATTCTTCATAAGCTGGAAAAATCTGTGCTGAAAGTGATTCCAGTGATATGATTTTTCTGTGTTATTATTGTTACAGCTGTCTGGATTTCCCAATTCTTGTACATTATTGTTATGGTTTTCTTTATAGTTATCATTGTGGGTGTGAACAACCCTTAACTATAACAATAACTAGTAGTTTCAGCATTTTACTAATCATTCCAATTCTACAAAAATAGTGAAGTCCAGATCAAAGCAATAAGGTTAATGACAGAAAAACAATATCGTTGGAATCACTTTCAGAACAATTTTTCCCAGCTGATGAATAGTAAAAACACTGACAATCAGTCAGAATCCACCAGACTTTAAAGAGCTTGAGCATTTAAAGGGGTCATATGACATTGCTAAAAAGAACATTATTTTGTGTGTTTGGGGTAATGCAATGTGTTTATGTGGTTTAAGGTAAAAAAAAACATTATTTTCCACACACTGTACATACTGGTTCTCTATGCCCTGCCTTTCTAAAATGCGTTGATTTTTACAAGGCTCATCTTTCTGAAAAGTGAGGTGTGCTCTGATTGGCCAGCTATCCAGGTTGTTGTGATTGGCTGAATGCCTCAAGCGTGTGACTGAAATGTTACGCCCCTTAACATACTGTGTGTCCAGGCGCGAAGAGACAAAATCAATAAAACCCATTATAAACGAGGCATTTGTTGCATCCAGTGGGGACATAATTAATGATTATAATGACTTATACTTTATTTTTACATGTTGCGTTTCGCGCTGCGTAAACATAAAACCATGTCTCCATTTGTGATCGGAGTATTGACAAACAATAAGCTCCAACAGTTACTCTATTCTGTAACTTCTCCTTTGAAAGGCCAAACAAAGTATCTTCGCTTCCACAATGAAACACACAGCATCTCCACAACATGGTGCTGGCAGCAACAGTGAGAATAAAAGTTATTTTGGATGGGTTAAATGCAGAGCACGAATTCAGAGTATGGGTCACTATACTTGGCTGTATGTAACGTTGCTTTCGAACATTTGGGCGACATTATCCAAATCTTCCCACATCGTGATGTAGACATGTGAGGACATGTTAGAATGAGCTGTTTTAGGTAGGAGTGGTTAACTCTTAACTTTTATAAAGAATATCTCTTTGGATTTGAGACTTTAGTCTTTGCAACTTTACAGATCTTCTTCATGCACCAAGAGCTTGTAACACTCCAAAGAGAAAGGAAAATTTTTAATCGTATCATATGACACCTTTACAGTGGGGTACAACATAAATGCAGTGAGTGGTTGTAATAAACAGAATGTTATTGTCCATTGGTGTGGGTGTTAATATAATTACAGTTATCATTCTCTGGCTTTTACTCATGCAATACCTTCACTTTGTTGCTGTTCTTCTCTAGTATGTGGCTCCAGTCCGTTCCATTCGTGCTATATGTAACTCTGAAGCGTTTGATGAAAATATTCACATCTCTGTATTTCCCTCCCTGCAGGATGAGACCCGTTACCATCCTTCGGGACCCCAGATCCAGCTCCAGTGACTGGTTCTTCCCGAGATTCTGCGGGTGAGCAACAACCCAGCCCGTTCGGCCGGTTAGGAGCCGGGCCTGTTCTGGGAGCCAGCCCCTCTCTGCCGATGGCCACACTGTGATCTGAGAGTCCGAAATCTGACCCGAAATCATCCCTAGCATACTGGAGCATGCAGCGTCTGAGAGAAGAAGAGAGCATATGAGCATATGAACTATTTTAATGAAAGGAGCACCAATATTCTGAGCCACAGGAAACAGACATACAGGCAACTTCTACCTGTTAGAAATGGTGAGAATTTATTAAAAAACACACACACATGCGGATGGGACCTCTTGATGTCAGTATTACTGCAGGTGTCAGTGAATAGAGAGGGGAGTCATTCTCTAATGATCTCACACAGAGTGAGCGAATCTGGGGAAATTGAAAGTGACTATAAGTCCTGCTGGGATTTCATAGTGACTTCATGGCTGAATCTCACCACAGAAACCCTCTGCTGTAAGTGTGTGTGTGATGAGATACCTGATATTTTACATCCGTACACCTCGAAACGCATGCAGATACCCTGTTCCCAGCTCTGAGGTCGTATCCGTAGATAACGGGTGAGGGTGGGTTTGGGCAGCCTGGCACGGACCTCATCTGTGGGATTTTGATTTCCTTGAAACACCTGAGAAAAAGAGAGGTGACACATGTAACACTTTTCCCTCTCCTTTTACTTTCCAGTGTTCAACTTAAATTTTTTCGGCATGACTATTTTACACACAGTTGCCAAACCATCTACATAAATAACAAAACAAAACAGGAAAATGTAGGAAATAGTAATCGAAGTGATAATAATAAATATAAAAAAAAATAAAATAAAAAAAAAAGCATAAATAAAAATGCAATCAAAAACAAAGCAAAACAAAAAAGAATAAGAAGTATCCTATGCTCACGAAAGCTGCATTAAATTAAATTTTAATATATCTTAACGTGTAATTTATTTGTGTGATGCAAAACTACATGTTTAACATCGTCACATGATCCTTCCGAAATCATTCTATTATGCTGATTTGATGTTCAAGAAATGTATTCCTTTTATTATTGATGTTGAACTCAGTTGTGCCGTGTAATATTTTTGTGCAAACCACATTTATATATTAATTCAGATTTATTTGAAATAAAATCTTGTTACATTATAATGTCTGTACTTCGATTTTAATCAGTTTAATGCATTCTTGCTGAATTAAAAGTATTAAAAGACTGACACCAAAATGTTTTACATAAGAGTATATAAAATAAAATAAAAAAATCGTATCAAATCAAAGACATTAAAAATACATTATATTAATATTACAATAATGATAAAAATGTAAATACTCGCCATCTGTTTTGTTTTGTCTTTCAGGGTAATCCAGTCCTCTCCGTTTGAGCTCACACTGATCTTGTATGTTCTGACATAGTAAGCTTTTTTTGTTTCCTTTGAAATGGCACCTTGTGTTCCTATGGCCGTCACATATCGCAGGAAACCCAAGTCCACCTGTGAGAGACAGACAGAGATTGTTAAAATAGGGCTGTTACTCTCTGGTGAGTGTTTTTGTGCGGACTCTTCACTTTGTGTGTTGGGGCATTTGTCATGTAACTGCTAGTTAATCACACTGCACTGATTCACTGTTAGTATGATCTATGATGTGTTCACTGCATAGCAGCAGTGCACTGCAGTGTCTGGACAGGAGGGGATAAAAGCTTAACATCATATACCATAGTAAAACATGTTCCTGGATCAACGTCCTTGTTCCTCATGGAACAACATTCCTAAAATCCCAACCAAGCAGCATTTTAGGTTTAAGACTGGGACTCTCTCTGCTTTTGGAGGGTATGTTAAGGGTTAAAGCTATGACAGAGTGATATGACAGACAAATGAATTTTGATCCAGGAACATGTGCTACTTGGAATAATAAATATTGCACAAATACACACACTAAGCAAAACACAGCACAATCTATGTGAATATGGTTTAGTTACAGCAAATAAATTGCTGGAAGAAAAATACGAACCAGTAATAAAAAATGAGCTTCCCATTGTAAAACTATGACTTCAGCTTCACATCTTGAACAAATTAACACAATTATCAAATGTATACAATTTGACTAGACTTGGCAGCCATTTGTTCATAATATTAACCACTTCATTACTTAATCTCTTTTTAATTTATTTCAAAAAGTTTAGGTCAGTATTTCTAATCTCATTCCAAGTGTGTGAAACGTAACCTTCTGCCTTTATGTATATATTGACAATCAATTTCCTCTGTCGTAATCTGAATAATTTACAACAATAACTGGCCATTGGAGCTATACACATACTTAAAATATTCAAAGCATCATCTATCATGGTCTTATATTGTGTTTCAACTTCCGAGAATCTTCATTTCCTTCCTTCTTCAAGTATTACATGAAGTCTGTTCTAAGGGTCTAGAGACCTCCAATAACCTTATAGTAACAATGACCACATCAAATTAAAACATGGTCAAAGATCCATGTCAGAATGACAAATTATATAGTCATGGATCAATTCCTGCATTAAATCTAGCATGACAGTTATTGTCTGTATCTCAAGTGTGTGCGTGGCTCTCGAGATAAAATAAACTCAATTGACGCAACAGAAGTGTGCATAAATAGCCTATTGAGAGAGAGTGTTTGGCTCAATGAAGCATTCTTGGCACAAAAGTTCACATCTCTCTCCCACTGGTTTCCACCCAAGTCTCAGTGAGCAGATGTACCAAAACCACACTGCTCCCCTTCCCTTTCTCTCTCTCTCTCTGGACAGGAAGGTATTATGAGGCTAATTGCTTTTCAATATTGTGCCGTTTCAGAAGTGGCTGAGCTGCCAACTGGAGCCAGCCACAGCTAACAAGATCAACAAGTGTTAACAATGAAGGAACAATGGCAGGACAGAAGAAGAGCCACTCAAATGCCAGGATCTAAAGACAAACATGGACACTTTTTGTAGAAAACAGGATATTGGTGGGTGTGTGAGAGAAAGAGAAATAGCGAACTGGGAAGAGGCATAAGGAAAGATGAAGACGGTATTCTACTGACCCTCATGCCGCTTTGCTTTCTTGGGATAGTCTCCAGACTGAGGCAAAAAGACAAGACATGGTGTGATTCAAAAGTGCCCCGGGACATGGATCACTTGTTCAAAGGCAGGAATATGAAGAATTTAGACCGGGAAGACAGATGGTATGAGAGAGGAAAGAAGAAGGCCATCTAAGTGGAAATGGAGCAGTCATCTCAAAAAGCTTTGACATTGCTTTCCAGACAGTTTTGCTCAGTTTACACATTCGTTCTGCTTCTCACCAAAGGGGGAATAACCCCAAAAACAATTCACCATTCTTATGAGATCTGGCTGAGTGGTAAGGTTAAAAGTACAGTTTACCCAAACATTCATATTCTGCCATTTCATTCATTCAAAACTTTTTCAGTTAAATGCCAATGTCTAGGTTTCCTTTCCTTACAATGAAAGTGTGCTATAAGGTACTAAAACGTATTATAAATGTAGTTTATATTCATTATATGTGCTAGTACCAGTATCAGTATATTCATCTCACTTCTGCTACTAAAAAGAAATCTGTGCTAGAACCTCACAATCTGTTTTGAAGGAATCGCTCTGTCTGTGTCAGAATGAAATGTGTTGTCCAGATGTGTGTCTGGATTGTCAGAAACTGTCTACAGTCACTGCTCTTTCAGAGAGGAAACCCTTCCTGCATGTACTGCTGTGAAAATGACAACATGCCAGTCACATTCTTTGTAGAAACAAAGAGCCAGGAAAAACCCTTTCCTTCTGTGTGTGTATGAGTGTGTCTGACTAAAGTGGTTTTGCAGATTTTAAATCCATCCCATAAATGTCTACAAATTGGACATCAAATCATAGCAAGATATGTGATATTAAATCATACTTTTATTATTTTATAAATATAATTGAATACATTTTTTATTATTTATACCTGGTCAGTAAGAATTAGTTTAGAAAGAAATTACTCCTAAAACTTTTTATTCAGGAAGGACACATTAAATGGATCAAAAGTGACAATAAAGATGTTCCTATTTGAAATAAACGCTATTCTTTTGAACATTCAGCAAATAACAGAATTGTATTTCTTTTTTTTTTTTTTATCACGGTTTCCATAAAAATAGTGTTTTCAACATTGATGATAAATAAAAAATCAGCATATTAGAATGATTTCTGAAGGAACATGTGACTCTGAATACTGGAGTAATGATGCTGAAAATGCAGCTTTGCCATCACAGGAGTAAATTACATCTTGAATATGTTACAATAAAAAAAAAAGTCATTTTAAATTGTTATAAAATTTGTTTAAAAAAAATCATACCAATGCCACACTGAAGTGAAGTGACATACAGCCAAGTATGGTGACCCATACTCAGAATTCGTGCTCTGCATTTAACCCATCCAAAGTGTCACACACACAGCAGTGAACACACACACACTGTGAACACACACTCGAAGCAGTGGGCAGCCATTTATGCTGCGGCCCCCGGGGAGCAGTTGGGGGTCCGGTGCCTTGCTCAAGAGCACTTCAGTCGTGGTATTGCCGGCCCATACTCAAACCCACAAGCTTAGGGTTAGGAGTCAATCTCTCAAACCATGAGGCCACGACCCATTATCCAATTTGTACATGTAGTGGACATGGAAGTTTGAGTCTGACCTGTGATGTTCTATCCCATCTCTCCATCTCTCTTTCATAATTCTATGATACAACTGTGTACTGTCCAAGTCCAAAATAAATAGCAGGGGCGTACTATCATTTTCAGGTTATAATGACTTTACAAGTGTAAAGGTCATGTCTTTTCTGGTAAGTTGTTCCCAATTAAATCTTTCCCAATTAAATTAGAGAATGTGTGTGTGTGTTTGTACCTGTATCCACTCCCGAGCAGAATCCTCTGACGGCGTCCAACCGTTTTCAGGGAAATTCAGTCTGGAGCGCAGTGGAGACCAGCTGGGATTATACTGTGATGATGCAGATATTCTGTCTTCTGTGATCTCACCACTTTCCATCCCTAAAGGAGACATGCACTCACCTACACACACACACACACACACACACACACACACACACACACACACACACACACACACACACACACACACACACAAATAAACTGTAATGTCATGTTTTTTGAAGTAATATCTGTCAGACCCATAAATCATCCTTTGGTGAATCTGATACTGTCAGAAGTTTTAGGTTTGGTAAATATAATTTCTTTATGTCTGTCTAAGTGCGTTTGAGTGTGTATGTGTGAGAAAGAAATAGAGTCTGATCTGCTCTCTTCTCACCACATGATTTTAATATAAGTCTTTCATGTTTGGCCACAGATGTAGTGACCCATGTGACCCTTCTGCCCTGTGTAGCAGGGCGATGAAGATGAATTATAAACAGACAGCCTCACTGCACTTTATTACACTGTACTGAAAGCACACACATACACAGTTTTGTGAAGTGAATCTGAGCTGGGATCATGGGTGTTCCTTCGGTGCCATCAAGCACATTATTGCTAACAATCTTAGTTAGTGTGTGATTCTCTGAAAACTTGATAGATGGTTTTAATAAAAGTCCCAGATTGGTTGAGCTGAGAGTGCAGAAATATCAACAGCATCATTT
Organism: Carassius carassius; assembly: GCF_963082965.1. Classification (NCBI taxonomy): domain Eukaryota; kingdom Metazoa; phylum Chordata; class Actinopteri; order Cypriniformes; family Cyprinidae; genus Carassius; species Carassius carassius. Next base: position 6,929,474 of record NC_081766.1, read on the forward strand.
TCATTCTCACCTTCACATATATAAATCATCATAAAATTTGAAAAAACTTGTCACTTGATTTTTTTAAATGAATATTACTTAATTCTATCCTGCCATGAAAAATGTAAATTATTATTATAATTTTTTTTTAAACAAAAAAGAGTTTTACACAACATGGCAACATTACTGAACTGTTATTTAAACTTCTGGCTCCATTTCTCACAGAGCTAAAGACGATTTTCCTTTTAACTGAGATCTTGCACTCCCAAACCTGGAGGACGATCAAGTGCTTGAGTTTAAAGATGAAGATAAATCTGGTCTATGTTTCCCAAAAGCATTGTAAGCAGCAAATTCACAATGCATATGCTTTATTATTTTACTAGTAAATAAGTCATAACAGAGGTCACTTATAGAAGCCTTAAAAAAAATATGTCTTGACAAACATAATGGATTGACAAGTTATAAAGTCTCACACTAACCTTGGTGTGGCTGAGATGAGTCTGAGCTGGTTCGGATGCTGTAATTGGCTGAAAAGCCCTCTTTGGTGATGGCGTTGTCTGTGTGGATGCTGAGAGAGAGAATACCGGTGTACGAGATCACACGACCTGGATGTCTGGAACCACAGTATCGACCGATATGAGGACCCACTGAAAGAGAGAGAAATGAGATTTGAGCAATTTAGTTCACAATTCAATCAAAAACACAATATTTCATCATGCAGAGCAATCCTAATAATTATAAGAGTCGTAATGTTTGAGATTTGTGTGTGTGTCTTGGGTTGTTCTGTTCTTTAAAAAAAAAAAGCCTTTCCTCCAGATCTAAGACTTTTCAAACTTCCTGCTTCTCTCAGCATGAAGTCTGAAAGTCAGCACTGTTTTTATCCTTAAGTTCCTCTATTTTGTTTCGTCTCTACCTGTAGGATATCCGTCCCATATCTCCAGATAGTCAAATCTGCAGACAGCCCCCACAGGTGCGGTTGTGTCCGGTTCCATATCAAAGCTCTGGAAGTCCAAAACGATCTCTGCCATCTTGGGTGCAACGATGATGAAGGTGCACTCCAGGTTGTTTGGATACTTATCAGGGAAACCAGGGGTTTGAATCACTCCGTGTGGTTCTGTGAAGTTTCTGGAACATTCAGTACCTGCACAGAATGCAAAAGAACGAGTTGCATAAAAGCATGTTTTTAAAGCATCTATGAACAGTATATATCAAAGAATTACAAAGTAACGTGCACGCTCGAATAGTATTTTGAGAGAATGAAAAGAGATTAAAACATTAAAATAGAATTAATATCTTGATTAAAAGACATTAATTTTGTTAGTGTGTGTGCATGTGCAATATAAGATCTTTGACTGTGTCTGTGTGTTTTCTGGTACCTGTGCGGTGTATTTCATAGCGGATGCTGAATCCCGCTCCACTGCTTTCATAGTCGGTGGTGAATTTGATGAGTAAAGAGTTTCCACTAGAGATAATCGGAGATGGAGCGATTTTGCCACAGAACCTCCCAGGAGAGAAAGCGTTCTCATCCACACCATCAAACACCTGTACAAAATCATACCTACACACACACACACACACACACACAAACATCATTGAAATGACTGTGTTTATGTGTATTGTAATACATTTATCAGTGAGTTATTTTAAAAAGTGTTGTTTTCAGTTCAGTTATGGATAATATAATATAATATAATATAATATAATATAATATAATATAATATAATATAATATAATATAATATAATATAATATAATATAATATAATATAATATAATATAATATAATATAATATAATATAATATAATATGAAAAATACTTTGAAAAATATTTGTTACAGTGTTTAATGCATTCATAATGCCTTATAATAAACCTTATAATCAGTTGTATGTTCTTATCAGTAAATGTAATCCACTGTTTTAATGTGCATAAATCTAAATATACATAAATAATACACTATTCTATCTATGTTAATGCATTTAAAGACTATAATGTAATCATTGTTGTTATTTTTATTTAATTATTTTATAATCCGGATGTTCTTAATGTCACCATGAATACATATTATAATAATGTATTATGAATACCTTTGAAATACTTTTAAAATGCATTAAATTGACATGTTTCATAGAAAGTATAACTGGAAACTTTGAAACCTCCTCCCCCTGGTTTCATCCTAGAGTAACTTTTGCGTGACTCATTTAGATTTATTTTTATGACTCCTACAGCATCAGCTCCAACAAAACCCCCCGAGACATGAGGCATTTCTGGCTGACCTGACACGGGTTTTACACACAACAGCCCCTCTGAGTACACTCGTGCTCTCTTGCTCTCCTGTAACCCAAGACACTGACGGTCAGTGTGACCTCTGACCTCTCACCATGACGCGACTCTCTGTTGGAGCCGAAGCGTGCTTCCTGCCATTCACGTAGATCGCTTCCAACCTGGACTCGACTTAAACTGATGATCTGGGTAATTTAATGAATCATAAACTATATAACAGGAAACCTGGCAGAAAAAGATGTCCCAACTTGTAATTCATTTAAATTCTTCTAATCTTAAAGGGATAATTCACCCAACAATTACATCTTGTCATCTTTTACTCACCCTCAATCTGTTCCAAATCTGTATAGGTTTCTTTCTTAAGTTAAGCACATAAAATATATATTTTGAAGAATTTGGGCAACCGATCAGTTGCTGGTAGCCACTGACTTCCATAGACTTCCATAGTCCATTTGGGTTTAAAACAAAGTAAGTTTATGCATGTTTCTAATGAACTGAATGAGAGTTCTGTGCTGCAGTGTGTTTTTTATGCAGTGATTACAACAGACTCTTTCAACAGAGAGAGAAACTCAGAAACACAATGTCTGTGATTTTGGATTGAAAAATATACTGCTATTGAGCAAGACACACAGGAGGATGTGAAAGCTGCTGATATAGTGACTTATTGAGAGTAAAATAAGCCAACAATGAAACTGTCAGGGTTCTGTTCTGGAGGTTTGCAGCTGATTCAGTCCCTACAGAAATGAGAATGTATCAAAGAGAAAGGAAAATGATAACGTGTGAGTGTCTGATTATGTTTTACAATAAATCCCTGAAAGATAGAGGCAGAAAATAATAAGAAATAAATCATAACTCATAACAATAGTTCATAACACTAAACTATTAAAATCATGACAATAGAATGGTGACTGCTGCTTGGGTGTTGTGGCTGATAAATTGGTGGTTTCTATGCAGTTGCTAGAATATTCTGAGTATTTTTTTTAGCATGTTGCTAAACAGTTGAACAGTGTTCTGTGTGGTTTTAGCTCGTTGCTACAATTTTTGGTGTTCCGAGTGTTTTTAACACATTGCCATGTGGTAGCTGGAGGTTTTTAACATGCGTTTACTAGGATGGCATCGTTCATATCCATTAATTAGTGCAAAGTTAGGAAAAAATGTAATACTTAAGAGTTAGTAGTTTGTTCAAATCTCTAACACTATGTATGAGTAATAGTAATAGTGATGCTTGCCTTAGCAATAATAATATGTGTGTGTGTGTGTGTGTGTAAGAGAGTGTGTTCGGGAAGGCTGTTAAGAAGGCGCAGAGAGAGAAACAGAGTGTCATTAATGATTTATATGCAGAGAATTATTAAAGCATTCCCACACAACAAAGCCACTGATGATGAACATTATTTCTACTCTGTAAGTTTGTGTGTAGAGGGACTGAGAGGAATCAATCCTCATGAATCCTGCAGCAAACTACTTGTGTTTTCTCTCCTGGAACACACATCACAAAACTGAAATGGAAAACTGCATTTCTGTCTCTACATGATATATGAAGGTTAGAGATTATGTGTGTGTATGTGTGTGTGTGTGTGTGTTGTGGCACAGGAACACATGTGACTGATTTCACACTAATTACATTACTGACTGGGGCCAGAGGCATTTGCTGGACCGACAATTCAGATAAGACAAAGAATGTATTAGAAACACACACACTGACCTTCTAAGTTACTAAATAAAACTAGAATACAACTACTACTGTAAACAAACCAGGCAGGCTGAGCTAAATAAATGCTTACATTAGAAAAAAAAATAAAAAGTATAACAGCAACACACTCCTGAACTCAATACTAAAATATCTGATCTCTTTGCATGTCTATTGTGTCCTTTTTAATTAACATGATACTATATTGTTCAGCTTTTGTGTCCAGAGAGAACCTATGAAGCTTTTTCAACGAGAACTTGGATGCAATATTCTGTAGTTTAATGCTGCATTCATGCCATGTTGGAATTACCATAATTACAAGATGACAACTTGGAGATTCTACTTGGAGCTGTTCACATCCTCAGACTCAGACATAATTTGTTTCCATGGCAACGCTCATAACACCAAAATTGATCCATGTGCAGGTTTGTTGTTGAATGACAGCAAAATAATTAAACACCACTTTTATTCACCATTATAAGAATAAAGAAAGCGTACCAGGTAACACTGGCTATAATAAAATGGTATATCAAATATGAATATGTAGTGTTATCTATCTACATTTAACAGCAGAAGCCGCTAGCGTTTTTGTTATCACAACCATCATGTCTGAATTACAGCTTGTAATTAAAAGTTCAATGAAGACGTGAATGGTTTTCATTACACAAAAACTCACGCAGCATCTGAAAGCTGTTACCAGCTCTGCTCTGTTATATAATATGTTGAAATAAAAGGCTGTTAGATTGTCTGATATGTTTGTTCTCTGCAGTGCAGCACAGGAAGGAATGAATACAGTGTTTGTGGTGGTCTCCTGGGCTTTTCCGCAGGGTTTGTTTAATAATGTTCTCTATAAACTCTGCAAGTTTTGCCACAGCTAAAAAACTGATGTCCAGTCCAAGAACAATACAGCAGGATCTGGTCCATGTTAAAGTGAAGTTCTGATTAACCTTCCTGTTCTTCGATGCACATTCATGGGTGTCTGTCCAAAACACACCAAACATTCCACAGTATTTCAAACAGTCACACACTTCTGTTGGCATCTGGCTTCAGCATTTTGAGACGGAACATTTAAGCCCAGTGAATGAATGGATGGGAAAGGAATGGAAACTCCTTGGAATTCTGGGAGAAAATAAATTAATACCATTGCTGCCTCTGAGTTACTGTTTCACACCCAGCTCAGTGTGAGAATGGATGTTTTGAATAGTTTTGACTAATTATACATCAGTATATCCGTCCAAATTGCAGTCAGAGATGAGTGTCTGTCTCTATGGTAGTTTTTGTATTTGTATTTAAGCTTTTCAAAGACCTCTGTTACAAGCTTGATAAACATCTGCAGCTGGAATCCTAATTTAAATCCAAAGCAAACACATCAAATGTGATTGAAAATGTGGTTTATTTCTGACGTGCTACACAATTAGTCGTTTAAACCCAACACCAAACTCAATGAACTTCAGAGTTTATGTTACGGTTGATTCGACAGATGATTCAGACTGACTCATCATTACAGAATTCTTAGGTTCTTGTCTTTTAGTTTTTTTTTTTTGGAGGGGGGGGGGGTCTTTTCTTAAATAAGAAATTACTGTTTATATATTATTTACCATATACTGTATACTTAATGTTAATTGTGATCTCATTACATATTTAGATTTGCAGTAAGCTTTCAATGAGCATCTTTGAAATAAAACATGGTTATTTTTAATTTATTAAAAATTAAAATTAAATGTAATTTAAATTACAATTGTTAAAAAAAAATGTCTAAAGGAGATTTTATTTACTCACCCTCATGTTGTTCCAAACCTGGCTGTGTGACTTTCTTGTGTGCAACACAAAAGAAGATATTTTGAAATATGTCTCAATATTTTTTGTCCCAACACTGAAATTCAGTGGTCCAAATATGTTTTAGATGCCAATGACTTTATTTGTGTAAACAAAAAAAGTTAAAACATTCCTCAAAATATATTCTTTCCACAAAAGAAAGTCATACAGGTTTGAAATGACATGGGGGCAAACACTCTTTAAAATCTTGCAGCCTGATCAAATAAGTGACGAAGGCAGTTCTGGTTCATTTGTCACACTGGATACAGAAATTTTTTTGAGTGGATATAAAAGAAGTTGAGTGCATTGCACTGTAGGATACAGTATTCACACCATTGTGCTCTGATTGTATTGTACAGTTCAGAAAAAAGATGTACTGTGTCAGTCTGATACAGTGACTAGTCACACAAAAATATCCATACAGGTTTCATATATATGTATAGTCTACTGCACACTTCAGAAATAGTATGTGTAGCATGGTAGCATGCCATTCTAAACAATAGCCTTCTTTTACATCTCTATCTCCCTCACACATACACAGACTATAGAAGATGGATTGAAAGAGAAAATGGATATAAAAGGATGGTCATGGTCTGTCTGTTGCTCTTTCAACCCCCCTCATGGGTCCACAGCAGGACATTCAGCATAACGGACCTTTCATTGGTCCCCAGGCACTGAAATCCAACCCAATACACATCTGTGTGACTGACAGCTGCTGATTTACACCCCTATTTACGAGCTGTTTAAAATGACAGAGAGACTCGTCAAATCCATCTCATTTATGAGATTTAGTCCACACAAAGCCTGGTGAGTGTTCGCGTGCTGATGCTGTTAACTAAACCACTGAAATGAGCCGCAAGGCAATAACAAGCTCTGCCTCAAACCTCACTATCATTTAATGTCAGTGTCTCCCAGCCTCCTCATTAACAAAGCAATCAGCTTGATTACTCGTGTGATACTGGAAGCCTCACCAAACTGATGAAGATTAAACCATACACAGTGTTCTATGCACCTTTCACACTTTTTCTATTTTGACCCCTTACATTCTTGAGATTTCCCTATTGGGAAAACCATCCCCCTTGTTTTTTCCTCAGGAAAAACATCTCTCTCAGTGATAAAGGCAGATCCATTATCATTGCCCGGGACGTTTGTTATTAAACAGATCTAGTTCAACACATAAATCTAAAGCCATAAATATTAAATATTTCATTTTCAACCAACAGGTGGCACACCTCAAGATCTGAGCGCCAAATTAATCATATCTGAAACCAGGTAGGTTTTCTGTGATACCAGAGACAGTATTAATACAAAAGAAACCTTGGAGAATATGGCGACACTAGGAAAAGATTGGTTTTCTTAATGAAAATCAATTGCCCAATCCGGTCTTTCCCAATTCAAGTTAACAGAAGCTGTACATACAAACAGACTCGTTCCAGTGCGGACTTTGGTGATATCAGTCGTTTCTGATGCCCTGGTTTCCTACATGACAGTAATGTTGGTTAGACTTACTTGCATTCCCGGCTTTCTAGATCAAAATGCGGGTTAAAGTTGATGAGGATCTTCTGCTGTGGATCAGGTGCCTGGATCAGCCAGCTGCACTGCTGGTTCACCGGGTATGCAGACGGGTAACCGGGAGAGGTCACATAGCCGGCGCTGGAAATCGTGATTTTCCCACCGCAGGGAATTTCTAAAAACCAGAGTGGCACAGTTACCATTTTAACAACTGAAACTCGGGGTGTTATACTTAGATATTAGTCATAGTTTCCTCAAATTACATACTAGTAGATAACTACAGATAACTGGTGACATATTGCACAAATGTAACTTGACACACAGCGCGCTCTGATCTCACACGCTGTTCAAACAAATCAGAGGATCGATTATGCAACTGGAAATCGATCAATGTATCTGAGCTGAACACAACATGCCGTGGACTAAGAGGGGTCACTGTATGGGTGTGGAGACGTGGTGGGCAGATGCCACTGTGTCTGGGTGTTTGAGTCTGATAACACACACGCAGCTCTCGCGAACACACACACACACACACGCACACACACAAGGTGCATCTATGGTCATTCGATGCCACAAAATGAATACTCTTATCTACTTGTTTTACACAAATTATCTAATTTATAAAAATTATAAGATGTATACGCTACACAAATAACTAAAGTAATGAAAATAAAAACACAAATTAAGTTAAAATTCAAAATCAAATAAATGAATAAATAAGAAATACAAAAAATGCCTAGGCTAATGTCTAAATTAATTGCTTTTATTCAAATAAATAGTATTATTAATATTACTTAATCAACCTGACCAAGTTTAAGCCAACAAAATGTTAAGGACCAGATCAAATAGGTCCTTATGTTAACAAAATTTTAACTTTTTGCCTTGTGGAAACAGTGGTGTAAACTTATTTACAGCATTAAATGATAACGAATGATCTCTATCAGACACGGTTTCTGTTTACCTCCTGAAACAGCAGCCACGCAGGTGAGCATCGATAACAAACGACAGTAATAACCACGACAGCTCTCGGGTGCGCAGAGAAACCGTGCCGAAACAACACAACGCGCCACAATAACCAACTCACCCGTTAGAGCGCGAGCCACGGACAATCCCGTCAGAGTCACACAGAGCAAACACCAGTACATCCTCAAAGAAATCTGTTCCGTTATATCCTCAGGATTTCGTGTATGAATAATTTTTGAATCCACGCGGTTGTTTGGAAGCTGGAGAGAGATCCTGTCACGCAGATCTGGGAACCGCTGTCTCCTGTTCCATATCGCGAAAAAGAAAACTCACAGGTTTGAAAAGAGGGAGATTCTTGCACAGTCAGTCAGCGCTTTAAAATTTCATAATCCAATTTTGGAGCAGCTTGACAGCGCGTCCAAGGCTCGTTGACAGCGGGCTGTGGGCGCTTCAGCGGGCGCGCCGTCGGGCACTCCCTTCAAAGACTGATTTCCGTCCTCTCTGTCGTGCGTTAACGGGCACCGTTGGGTATATGTAGCAGGTTCTCTCTGGTGTGAAAGTGTCAGCATCCGATCTGAAGACTGGGGGTGTCAAAACTCTCGCAGCACTGTTTGCTCTCGTTCCTCCTCCTTGAGTGAGAATGGGCAGGACTGGAAACGAGCAAACCCTCTAACCCCTTCCAGGCTGAGACGCGCGGTCTCTCCGCCAACCAGACACGGAGACAGTGAGCCAAACCAAAGGGACTGTGCGCTCCTCTGCGTGGGAGCGCAGTACTCAAACAAGATCCTCAAAGCAGGGCGCGAATTAAGAGGGGTTTTGGAGGGGGAGGGGGTTGGCACCCCCTAACTATCGCTTGAAGCCCTACAAATAAATAAAAAAGATTGAAAACATTCCTAACACTTATGTACTTATTAAACGTGTTCATAATATGGATATAGCCTATATAATAATGTTTTATTTCTTTATTAATTTCTTTTGTATTTTTGTTGTAAGACTCGTTGCGCATAAATGTGTTTCTGCACATGTCAATAAGAGCGCGCCAACTCCAGGAATCTGTTTCTCTGGCTGAGACACAGTGACATAAAAATGTGTAGCACGTAGTCAGATTCAAGCTCAGAGCGCACCGGAGCAGCCAGCGCTGCAATGATCATCCACTGGGACAGAGAGAAGAGAGAGAGAAGGAGAAAGAGGGAGGGGGACAAACTTTGTTCAGTGCAGTCTGCTCACAGAGGTATATTAAAGAGTTCAGAGTGACACTGACCATCATCTCCAGTAGCATTCAAAGGAATAATTAATTCAATAATGAAAGTTTGGTCTCTGTGAAGTGAATTTCTAATGCCATTCCAAACTCATTTGACTTTTTTATTATGTGTAACGCAAAAATGAAATGTAGCTATAGAAGAATTTTTGCTCTTTTCAAAAATAGTGTTATATTCCAGTCATGTTGTGACACATCAGTGATGCCACCGTTCTTGCAACTCGCATGAGTTGTGAAGTTTTGCCAAACATCTGCTTTTGTGCTCCTCAGAAAAAGATAATGGGCTGGGTTTGGAACAGGGACGTAAATTTCAAAATGTCTAATTGTTGGAGTGGGGTGGGGTGTGGAGGGTATTGGGCAATAAAAATAAAATGTCTCAAGAGCAATTTTTGAAGGGGACACAAATAACACATCTCAAATTTTACTTGTAAGGATATGTATACACAGAGGAAAGCCTTACTACTATTAGTGCAGCAGGGAGACAGTGCCATATTAGACGATGTCAAGCTGTGGTGGTCGCGCCGTGACAGTGCTCGTGTCCGTTGTAGTAATTTATTATCCGTCACAGTGGTGCCAAGTCCGTGGTTTTCCCGTGGAATTGGGCTACTTTATCACTGTTGATCAATGTATCTTACAACAATTGGGCGGGTTTTGTTGTGTGAAACCTGGCAACCCTTTCCGTCAAGCAGGTAACATTATTATTGCCAACATAGCGGACTCATCGAAAAATACATTGGCATCATCAGTATTAAAGAGAAAATACCCACTTCCTCCGATGTTTAAGTGAATGAAATAGGCTTGCCAGGTTTACTTTTTTGGAGTTTCACAGCTATTGACTTTGTTCTCTCTCACCGGATTTGTGTGTGCAGGTGTGAAGCTGGCATTTGGACCAAAGCACTGTGAGGCAAGGGAGGGGGAGACTCAAAATGCTTCTTAACTTAAAACGCATTTTTGTCCCGTTTGCTTTGCTTTACTACTTACACAATTATTTTAAGTATAAATCATTGTTATTTACAATACACAGCACGGTTTTTAATAATATTTTTATGGGGGCAACTATAAGTTTGGGGGGAAGGTTCTGTCCCCACCGTCCCCCCGAGATTTCCGCCTGCTCTGGAATAACATTTTGGGTGAGAAAATGATGACAGAATTTTCTTTCACTTATTACACAGTGGTAGACACTGATTGCTAGCTATAGGTGATAATTAATCAAATAATTTTCTGTGCACTTAATAAAAGACATGCTTCCGAAGTAAAGGTGCAAATGCAATTAATCAAGTTAAGAAATGTTCAATTTCTACAAATCTAAAGAAGCATCTACATCTTGGGTGGCCAGAGGGTTAAAACTGAAATATATTTATCTTTGCATTGGGTGAACTACTCTTTAAATATAAAGGTTCCAAAAAGTGATTTCCATTTTGGTTGCCTCCAAAATCTTTTAGTGAATAGTTCTTAAAAGAACCAAATAATCCTTTGTGCTATAAAAGTTTCATAGAGGTTAAAGGCTCTTCATGGAACCAGAGATGCCAAAAAGATCCTTTATTTTAAGAGTGTAAAAGTAAAAGTAGCTGGTATTTTAAATGCTCATGCTTCTATTTTACATAGACACATTTCCATGCATGCTGTGCATCTGTCATGGTGATAAACATTTACTGATAACACAGAGCTGGTCAGATAACACCAACAATGCTTACTGATTCAAATAAGCTTTTGACAAAGAGATAAACAGTTGTCACACACAACACACACACACACACACACACACACACACACACACACACACACACACACACACACACACACACACACACACACACACACACACACACACACACACACACACACACACACACACACACACACACACACACACACACAATATTGTTACATTTTCCAGGACAATTTCCAGCAGCTGGTGAGGCTTTAGCATAAGGCTAAAGACTGTTGACATGAATCTGCAGCTTACAGTGCTCTCTGACTTCGTCCGTATGCTTCGGATGGGCTTCTCAATCAGACATTGAGTGAGTGTTAGCCAGAAGAGTTGAAATCCTCCAACACACAGTGTGTTAATCTGCTCACAAACACTCACTCTCTGTCTGTCTCTCTCTTCTCCAGTCTGTTTTGTGATGCCACTCTCAACAGCGCAGAGATGTCTGCTATCCTGAGTGAGAAAGACAGAATGAAAGAGGGAGAAAGACATAGAGATTTAGAGTTAGCCTGCCCAGATATGAGTTTCTGACAAACCTGATATATTAAAGTCACGCTGCTGAAAAAACAAAGCACAGTTTAATATCCTGACAGTTTTTTCATGCATGGCTGAATCTGATGAGAACACGTCTGGGTCACATTTGACCCCATAATAAAGCAAGAATCATATTTTGCATAATGAAAGAAGCCTATTAATTAATTTATTTAGCATTGTGACATTTCACGACAAGAAATTCTCATTATTCTCTATGTTGATTCAAATGACTACAATACAAATGATTTATCATTTAGATCAAAGACAATACTAGAAATACTAAGGTGTTTAAATAGTACAGAATAAAATATTAAAGAATGTATTAGTATTTTTGCAGAAAAGCAATGAATATGAGGAGACAGGTAAATAATGTCACAATGCAAACAATTGTAATAATACTTTTTATTTATTCATTTTGATTTTTGGCTGAAATACACTGTAAAGGGTGTGTGTCACATAATCTCAAATGGTAACATCTAAATGAACTGGTTTTGTTAAAAAAGAAAAAAAAAAGAAAAAGAAAAGATTAAATCAACCCAAATGCAGTGAGTAACACTCGGGCTTCCCAAACTGGGATTCCTGTGTTGATAAAATTATTAATTCAATAATAAAATGAAATAAATTAATAAATAATACATTTAAAATAAAACAATCAAGATATGACACTTACTAAAACAATCTGAAAAATTGTATTGGTTTACCTTTAAATCATGTGACCATTAACCAACATCAGAGAACCATAACCATGCAAATATGTTGTTTAATAAATTTAAAATTCAGAGGATACATCAAGTAAATATTTAAGGTAAAAGGGGCTTGGCTGATGAAAAAGTTTGGGAATCCCTAATATAGTACAGTGCTATAAACAATACAAGTTCTTCAAAGCATCTTCACTGTAATAAGAAAATAAGAGAATTAATGTTGCAATGTTCCTTAATTATGAAATAAATATAATTTCAGCTGTAAAGTAGCTCTAAAAAGACAATAGTGTCATTATTCAGCTCAATTTAGTTCAATGTTGATTCATTCTCACTTTTGCAAAGTTCATTAGTTATGAACAAATTAATTTCAACTATAAAGCTTTACAAAAGACAAAGTCAGTTCAGATGCACAAGCCACTTTTTAAAAGGAGATTCACTTGCATAACTGGCAAACCATTTAGAACTAAACCAGCAGTTATGCATATACTTTCTGCCTTTCTTTCAATACCTTTCTCACTCTATCTGGCTTTCTCCCCATTGTCTCATTCCTTTCCCATTTTACATCCCCTCCCCAATCATTCATACATGCTTAGAGGCTGTTCTGTTATTCTTTCCTATAGTCTGTCATTATACAAGAAAGCTCTCCACAGCTACAGGAAGTCTGCTCAGCGGACGGAGCTGATTGGCTATCGGTCAGAATCACAGAGCGGACCCGACATCTACTGGGACCAAAATCCAAAACTAGATCATTTACATACAGTTTGACCTTCCACACAGTCCTGTGTGTGTATGAGTGAGTGTTACACACTGGTTTCATGAAGCTATTTATCATTCTTTCATGCAGAAAGAGGGAGACTAGGGCGGAGGGGGTTGGACATGTTGCCGCTCTGTTGCTTCAGGCCATTGTGCATGTGGAGAAATTTCTGAAATTACATCATATATCACACAGCGAGCACACATAGTCATACACACATAGAGCACGCGCACAGACACTTTTGATAGATGGCAGATACGGAAAGATACTGCACAGTTCTCTGAAGAGAAAAACATTCATTTTCTATTTAGAACTTTTATTTGAGTGACTCTTTGTGCTTTGAAAAACCCCCACAGATATTCCATATGCTGAATCTAACATCTGTGGCTCAAACTGCTCTAGAATCATAAAAATGACTTGAGATAAAAGCTTGACCCTGGACCCATTTAATTCATTATTGAGTAGCTATAGCTTTAACGTTATAAAGCCTACTGAATTATATTTGATGCTTGATACAGGTCTCTGAATTACCAACTTGTTCAAAAGATTGCTGAACAAACTGTGGTACACAATATACTACATGCCTTCTGCCATCAGATTGATAGCTTATACTTTTTAGCTATTAAAATGCCTTTTAGTATTATTCTAAAATGTTCACCTTTAGGTCGTGGTCCACATGTCTTTTCGCAGTGAAATCTTTAATGACTTTTTATATTGTTATTTATTTAAAAAATCATATTAAAATGTAAGTTTGAAATATGAATCAACAGGATTTTGAAGAACAATTGTATTGCATTGCATTTGTCCTCCATAATAAAGACTGCAGAGATTTCATCATGAAGCTAAGCATATAAATGTAATCTTACTAAGACATATAATTGAACTATAAATTGTGACAACTGATATTTATATTCATTTTATGTAAGTAGAATTTTTTAATGAAAACAGAATTTTATGCATGTTCATCTTACCAAATAGCATATTTTTGTACAGTTTGGGTCTCTGAATAAAAGTGTTGTTTTTTTCCCTCAAATATGAGTTCCATATTCTCACTATATAATACTACAGTATATGAAACATTAAATTCCGATTTATCAAATATAATGCAAAATTTAAAACACATGCAAACTTTTTTTTTTTAATTCATCAAAATTTCAATCAACTGTTCCATTAGGAAAAAATATATATTTCATGTCAGGAATAAGAGTATCTTCATCTGTTGTTTAGAAATAACCATATTTAAACATTATTTGTTCACATCATATAACAGTTTGTTAATGACTGCAAAACCCTGAAGATTTCTGAATGACAACTTTTGGGAAACCACGATTTTGCCAAACAGGATGTGTCTGACCCAAAATTCCTAACTTCCCGTAAAATCTGAAGGAAATAATAGGTTGATGAGTTGTTCAAGACCCACTTCTAGTGCTAACCCTAAAATCTGATTGACATTCAAGCACATGAATATATCTAAATACTACATAAAAACTTTCATTTTCAAAGGATCAAGAAAAACTAATTTATTTTAATTATAATATGATCCCATTATGTTTCTTAATCATCAATCTCCATCACCAAACATTTTTTTGAATAGGTAACAATTTAGAATAGTGAACACTTGTTCACTATTAACTACGATTTTTCCCTCAATAAATTCCTAATTTGCCATTTATTAATAGTTAGTAGAGTAGTTGTTAAGTAGTTTAGGTATTGGGTAGGATTAGGGGTGTAGAAGAAGGTCATGTAGAACAAGTTTATTATTTAATATAATTTGTTCATTAATATGTGCTTAATTAATACTAATGAATGGCTAAAATTCTAGTAATATGCATGCTAATAAGCAACTAGTTAAGAGACCCTGAAATAAAGTGTTACCAAAACATTTAGATCCTCCAACAACCTGATAATTTTTTTACATCAAGCTTTTTTTATAATTTTTTTTAAATGTAGTTTCAATGTCAGAAATATAAAAATGTCATGAGAGAATATCATCAATATTTCTCAGAGGATATGAAGCATGCGGAGTGACCATCCCCCACAGCACTTTCACCAGAGTTATCTCCACTCTACTGCAGTAATATCACCTCAATCCACACAGAAATCTCTTCAAATGTCAAATAAATGCCACAATTTAAAACTTATGTGTCACCCAACTGATGTGCATGATCTGGATTTATATCTGGATGCCTTTAAATGCTCTACCTCAGAAAAAAAGAAAAATCAGGTCATTCAGTAAAGCAAAGAGAAATGCACAGGGACATAATGTGCGAGAGAGATCTAGTCTTCTATGATCTATGTGACAGCTATCATAGCATGTCAATATATCAATGAAGATGTGAATGCGGATGTCCCCAAACGGTCTGAAAAAGAATGATGAACACATTTACATATACACTTTCCAGTTTTTTTTCTCTCTTTCTATGTTTTACACTCACACATTCACACACAAACAATGCTGCAACAGCATTAAATAAGCTGAGCATGCTGGGATTTTTTTTGTTCACCACATTCATGGAAGAATGCATGAGAAGACTTTCATTAAAGGCTTTTATACATCAAGGGTTTTTAGCTGAAGGGTTGTTTTCTGAACACACACACACACACACACACACACACAGGTGACATCTATGCATGCCTTCTGCGCTAAAGCTAACATTTACACATTTTTATAATCTTATCACATATCACATGTCTTTGCATTCATCAAACAAACAAAGTCTTGATAAACAACCAAATACATCCATCAATTTATCCGTCCTATCTTTCTTGGAAGCAATATCAAACAAAAGCCAGTGTAACCACGGAAACCTCAGGGTTTCACTCTGTGCCCTGAGAAAACTGCCTCTGCTCTCCAAACATCTGCTGGTGCAGACACTGATACAGATACTGATGAAGTGAGGGATTCTTTACATGGGGTTTGTTCTGTGTGACGTATTTTTGTAGAACACAAAATAGATTGTTACATGTTCTGAAGAAAAAAAACATTTTTATTTATATATATATATATATACATACAATATAAAAAGGCCAAACGTTGGCATAGATATTAAATATATATTAAGGTAATGGCACTATTTACAACATATTTTTAGCATGTTTTAGAATTAATGCATCATTTTTGAATGAATAGTTTTTAAAATGAATGAATGACTGCATAATTTTGAGTGAGTGAATGAATGAATATTTTTTGAATGAATGAATGAATGAATGAATGAATGAATGAATGAATCAATCAATCAATCAATCAATCAATCAATCAATCAATCAATCAATCAATCAATCAATCAATGACATTTGTGCAGCCATTTGCTATGTAC
This sequence comes from Carassius carassius, assembly GCF_963082965.1. Lineage (NCBI taxonomy): Eukaryota > Metazoa > Chordata > Actinopteri > Cypriniformes > Cyprinidae > Carassius > Carassius carassius. Next base: position 6,945,981 of record NC_081766.1, read on the forward strand.
AGTATTTACCATAACAATGCTAGAGTGATAAATGTGGTTGTCAATGCATACTTTGTGGTTGCTAATGTGTTCTGAGCAATTGCTAGGGCAAAGGTGGTTGCCTACTGGTCCAATAGTGCCCTAGTATACCTAGATATGACCTGGGTCCCTCTTTCAATGTAAATGAATGGCATTTCATTCATGTCTAAAGCTGACACAGTGTGTGACTAGTTACGCACCAAAGTTTTTAGAATTACATGTTTGATCAAATCTCAAACCTTAGTGTAAGCCATAGTGCAAGTGGAGCTTGTTAGTAACTTAAAAATACTGTAATTGTTGCTAAATCTCTCACTGGAGAGGCTGTCAAGGAGTTTTTCTGTCCCAGTATCCCAATTCACCACATAAATAAATTATCACACTGAGTTGAGTTTCATTTGTCTCCATTAAACAATGACTCACAAACCTGGAGACAAATATAATGCATTGCACAACCCTGCTAGCAAAAAACAGCCCTGGATATTGCGTCACATCTGAAGCAACTCATAGGGGTTGTGCTTGCATGCTAATGGAGGATGTTTCTATGATTTGCACACACATCAAACACCTTGAACTGTTTGGTTTCGTCATTTGGTTACAGCGATAGATTTGGATGGGGGGGTCAGCTGTTCCACTAGTCAGGCATCTCATCAATAATAATGTGATTAACATCCTTGAAGACTTTATAGCAATCTGGTGTTCAAGATTGGCTGCACCCACATTACTTGCCAATGTCCAAATTAAACCTACTGTACGTCAGAAGGTTAAAATGATCAATTTATCCTGTCAATGAATGGCTGAAACATACTTAACGAAAGCTAATATGAAGAATGCTCTCATAATCTTGATGATTTCATTTCCTTTGTTGACGTGATTATATGGTAATCACAGTGATTTCTTAATTGTTTATGGTATACTGGGACAATGAACAATAAGCAAAGTCCAAATCAACATGCATAAATTGTGTATGAGAAAATCAGAGTGAATGATCAAGATGTCATGGTTCCAGCGAACAAAAGGCTTATTAGCATGGTCATGTCCTCTGGAGAGAGGCAGAAAGAGAGAGAAAGAGAGAGACAGAGAGAGGGAGGGAGGAACCTGTGGGAATACTGTCTTTTCTCAGAGGGCTCTGTCTTGATGCAACATCCTGACATACCCACCGTCCCAAAACCCCAACCCCCCAGCTGCCAAACAGTGGACTTCAAACCAGCACAGCAACTCTTCTAAAAAATAAAGCTTTACACTAACAGACTTCTAATCATCATTAATCAATATATTCATGGTGTTCAGTGTTCATTAAATCCTCAAAGATCTGGTAATTATTTACCATTTACTTTTTGTCTTTTATTCTTTTAGTAATTAACACTTGACTGTAATTGCAATTAAACTACATTGGACTCACTCAATTTTCACTAAATCCTTTAAGCTGCTAATATCAGTCTAACTCAAATAGCATCTTTGAATGTTCTTAATGCTAGCAGCTTGTTGTGTTTATGCATTGCACTAGCAAATCTTTATACAGTTATGCACTCAGCTCACTAAGACACTGTATAAAACAAAAGAGAGAGAGAAAGAGAGAGTAAGTGAGAATGAGAGAGAGAGAGCTATCTGTGATCTTTGCAGCTTACTTTAGTAATTACCGTGAATTTCTGGTATAAAGTTTCACACATTGCTTATTAATGTACAGAGGTCAAATCTGTGTGCGTGAAAGTGAGGGAGAGAGTGATATTATATATGTGTGTGTGTGCACTGTGTTTTATGCTAATGCAAGAGATGGATGTGCAGTGCAGGTAGCAACCTCCCTTGGGTACTACCCTTAAAACTGTGTGTGTTTGAGAAAGGTAGAGTAGAGTATGTTATCTCTGCATATATTCAAGGAAGAGTGTGGGAAAATGGTGTTAGTGTGTTGTCTTTGCTGACTTTGTGCTTCTGTTCCTCACCATACACAATTAAGGACACACTGAGCCTCGCCATACACAAAACTCTGCAAAAAAACAAAAAACAAAAAAAAAATCTATATATTAAATAGCAGAATACTGTGAACACAAATTCACAAAAAATACCAAAAAGTACAATAGTCTTACTAATAGAGTTTATTTTAGAAATGTACTATGGTATTACAAAACACTAAAAGTCAAGTACTATGGTATTTATATGGTACTCCAGTGTACTACACAGTGAACCTAAATAAGAAATAAATAAGAATGAACTTCAGAGCCGCAGAATCATTAGTATTCGAATAATATAACACCTTCATTAATGTATAATATTATTTTGTTTCCAGTCATGCAGAGAAATCTGGTTATAGCATTAATTGTTAATCCATTTAGCTCGTTAAAATGCAGTTTAATTAACGATATAATCAGTGGAGCAGGGCACCAAAGTCTGATGTTATTAAGCTTCTTAATTCTGTCGTCTCATTAAGATAACGTGTTGTTTTTAATCTAATTACAAAGCAGACTGAAGTCATCATTAAAAACAGGCACACACTAGAGTGAGAGAACCTGTTCTTGAGTCTGTCATTTGGCCGACTTCAGTTGTTGTTGCACGCAAAGCTCTCAACAAATGTTTGTGCGTTCAGGCTGATAAGGTAATTGTCACATACCTGGACTCATTTTGTGTGTTTTTGCCCCTGTGACCCAGTTTCTGTCTTCCGTGTTCGGTTTGATTAGTTCCCAGGTGTGTCTATTCTATTTCCCCATGTGTTCCATGTCCTGGTTAATTTAGTCATGCCATCCACCTGTGTTTTCCCAATTATCGTTTGTACTTAAGCCTTGTCCTTTCTGTTCTTTTTTGTCGGGTCTACTCGTTACTAGTTGCTTGTCCACTTGTCACTTGTCACTTGTTACCTGTTACTTGCCACTTGCCACTTGCCACCTGTTATTTGCTTCTTACCTTGCCTAAGTTTGATTTAATAAATCCTTGTTTCGTTTATCCCTCGGCTCCGTGTTCCTTCCAGCAGCGTAAGCCGTGACAGAAGACCCGACCTAAAAAGTTAAAAACTGCGTGTTTTCCCTCCAATTTGTTTTCCGTTTTTTCACTGTCTTTTTCTTTCCGTAGTGTGTCATGGATCCCCTCTATCGCCCCGAATACCTCCTCCTCCTGCTGGAGCAGGAGGGACTGTCTCTCGAGGACCATACCAGACGGTTTCTCTTCCTAGCTAATGCCACCAGCTACCCAGACCACGCGCTCTGCACCTTTTATCACGCCAGCCTGAACTCCAGGTGCAGAGCGTTGTCGCCCGAAGATGGTCCTCGGGAGGATTTCGCCGCCTTCATAGAGTGGAATCTGGTGAGAAATGGGTCACCTCTCACGGTCGGCCCAATGGAGGATCTCGCCAGGTCCACTCTGGACCCAGAGCCCAGCCTACAATCTCCCCACGGTACGAGGCATAAGCCTGAGCCCACCGATGACGGAGAGCCAGAGAGCAACCCGTCAGACCAGGTGCGAGAGCCGGCGACACTGTCCACCACGAGGGAGCAAAATGTGGAGCGCCAAATGGGTCAAAATGAGGGGGTTTCCATTTCACCTATGCCAGACCCTCTGTTAAGCCCAGGAAGGGCTCCTGTTCCCCCGTTAAGCCCAAGACGGGCTCCTGATCCTCCTGTAAGCCCAGGACGGGCTCCTGATCCTCTGTTAAGCCCAGGAAGGGCTCCTGTTCCCCCGTTAAGCCCAGGACGGGCTCCTGTTCCCCCGTTAAGCCCAGGACGGGCTCCTGATCCTCCTTTAAGCCCAGGACGGGCTCCTGATCCTCCTGTAAGCCCAGGACGGGCTCCTGATCCTCCTGTAAGCCCAGGATGGGCTCCTGATCCTCTGTTAAGCCCAGGACGGGCTACTGGTCTTCCGTTAAGCCCAGGACGGGCTCCTGTCAGGCTCCTTCATCCCCTCGGCTACACCTCAGTCCTCGGTCACTCTGGCCTCACCGCGGCCTTCCGGATCCACATCGCCGCGTCAGTCACCAGAGCCATCAGTTCCGCCTAGGACCTCCGGCTCCTCCCCGTCACCCTGGCTCTTCGGCTCTCCGTCTCCGCCTCGGGCTCCTCCTCCACTTGCTCCGTTGCCGTGGGTCGAGTCCCTGGAGTCGGTGACCATTCCTCCTCCATGGCTCCTTCCACCGTCGGCCCCACCTTGGGCCGTTATGGCTGTGGCCTGGGTCCTGCTGGGTACCTCCTGCTTCAGATCCTTCCTGTCTCCTCCCTGGCTCCTCCCTCCGTCATCTCCTCCCTGGCTCCTTCCTCTGTGGTCCCTGTCTGCTGGCCTCCCTTTGTTGTTTCTACGGTGCGAGGACGCACCTACCGGGAGGGGGGAGTACTGTCACATACCTGGACTCATTTTGTGTGTTTTTGCCCCTGTGACCCAGTTTCTGTCTTCCGTGTTCGGTTTGATTAGTTCCCAGGTGTGTCTATTCTATTTCCCCATGTGTTCCATGTCCCGGTTAATTTAGTCATGCCATCCACCTGTTTTTTCCCAATTATCGTTTGTACTTAAGCCTTGTCCTTTCTGTTCTGTTTTGTCGGGTCTACTCGTTACTAGTTGCTTGTCCATTTGTTACTTGTCACTTGTTACCTGTTACTTGCCACTTGCCACCTGTTATTTGCTTCTTACCTTGCCTAAGTTTGATTTAATAAATCATTGTTTCGTTTATCCCTTGGCTCCGTGTTCCTTCCAGCAGCGTAAGCCGTGACAGTAATTGAGACATCAGTGTGTTTTGCAGCTTAAAAAAAAGATGGTCACTGTGATTTTAATGCTGAACACAAAATGATTTCAGCAGCACAGATTTTCTTACCACCTCGTCAGCAAGCGAGTGATGTCATGCAACAAAAAGCCCATTATAATTCATGAAGTGGACTACACGGTATTTCTCATTCCATTTTGTTCTATTTTTACAACATTTGCATTGGCTGTGTTCATTATGAAAATTATCAAACACACATTTTTACTGCTAGGAAATATACATTCATCATTAACTATACACCAACATGTGATGCCTAACTCAATATGAGTGACTCAATTTTGTATTTTTTTTTGAAAGTAGATCCTTTTTTTTTGGGGAGGATTTCCTTGTAATTACCATATTTAGTAAATAGTTTACTGCTAAAAATAATAATGACAGCACAAGTTTTGTTATTTACTAAAACTGAAACTAAAACTAGCAAAAAGTAAATAAATTTGCCTAAAATACCTAAAAAATTTAAATATAAATATTAGACATATAATTCAACGAACAAACAAAACCGAAATAAAATATGTTCAATATGAATAACTAAAATTGAAAATGAATTAAAGATGGATGGATGGATGGATGGATGGATGGATGGATAGATAGATATAAAAATAGTATGCTAGCATATAACAGACAAGGACTTTTAGCCTGAAGTAAAGCCACAAAACTTTAAAGCCACAAAAAGTTTTGATTTCATGGGTTTTTTAAAGAGTTTCAAATCCTATTTGGGCTCCATTTGTGGAAAGTGCCAACCGCAGATGCACTAGAGAGAAAGGCAGGAAAGAAAGAGAGGCAAGAGAGAAATCGCTCATTTGTCCCATCATTCATTTCAGTTCGATGACTGGATGCCGTACAGAGCTGATGTTTCTCTCAGGTAACTAAGACCAGCTGCTTCTTCTCAATTTAGCCTCAAGCTTTCTGTGACAAAGGGACACCATACCTGCCAAACAAGCTTTTAATTCAGTTCCCTTCTGGAGGCAGAAGAAATGTCAGGAAAAGAGAGAGAGAGAGAAAGAAAGATTCCTCTCTGTATGAGGGGGAATCATTTCATTTACCACATCCAGACACCCTGCAGAGACCGGAAGCCGTCGGGCAGTTTCGTGTTATTTGTGTGTAATGTGTATGTGTGGTGAGTATGTAGGTGGCGAGTTCTATATTGGACACTTCTGAGCCTCAAATCCAGAAGTTCTCACAGGCTGTGCTAAATCTGTCTGCTAAATAACACTGAACACAATCAGCCCAAGAACCAGAAGCAGGATCATCCCCACAAGTGAAGATACATGACTGTCCCAGGATCTGTTCCTCTTAACACCAAAAAAAGAACAACATTATAGCAGAGAGCATAATGCTGTTCTGGAATCAATAGTTAGCACATAAATAATTACTGAGTGGCTTGCTGGTGATTTGTGCAGGTTTTGATACACTGGAAGGGTGGAAGATGGTGCCATTATGTTGCAGTTATGTTGTGGGAAGGTTATAGAGGAGATTGGGGCTAGTGTTGAAACCGACTGGAAATATTTATGTTAAATTAAAAAAAGTGAAGAAAACTGAACTTAGATTAATATAATTGTTTGAGCTCCAAACTAACTGAAATAGAATTAAAAAAAGATATATGGTATATTATAGGTAAGACTTAGTTAGTTAATGGATTAGCTATGGCAAATTACTAAACATAAAATAAATACCAAATAAAACAAAACTAGAAAGCCAAAAAACTTAAATTACTGTGTTTATAATTGGGGGAACACTTATAACCACAATAAACACAGACCACAATGAGCAATTATAGAGTTAAGATTAACTAAACTGAAAATACTAAAAAAATAAAAAATAAAACAAAAAACCTTGAAAATGATATTTAGAACTTGATTTTGTTTTTACAAATATATTCATATAGCTAATGCTTTAATTTTAGTAGCCCTAAAATAGCATAAATAAAAACAAAATATAATGAAACTATAAAAAAATTAAATAAAAATTAACTTAAACTAAAAATGATAACTGAATATGAAACAAAAATATATATATAAAAAAAACTAAAAACTAAATAGCAAACACTTTTTTGAAATATGATACAATAATATGCTAACAGAATAGTTTGGAGGATATAATTTACTAAATAATAATAATAATAATCACATAATGATGTTAACCAACATATATTATCACAACTAAAAAAAGCTCTTCTGATTCAAAGCTCCTGTGACATCCTCCTTGTAAAATAGCCATTTAGACCCAAACCAGTGTCTTAACAAAGCTCCTAGTCTACAGGAAGTGATTGGACCCCATTTCCTGTCCTGTTACTGAGATAACATTGTATCCAGCAAAGCACTTCCTGTCTCTCTCCCTCTATGTGTGTCCCCGAAGCGCCATCTTAAGAACAAACTAAAAATAATCCACAGATGCTTTGTTCATCGGCTGTGCTTCTCGAAGAGGTGATGTCAGACCAGCAATTAGTTCAGCACAATGGGATAAATATAGCTGGGTGTCGAAGGCAAAACTCTCATGAACAGCAGTGGTCCTGCTGTGGAGGGCTTCCCCTTCTGTCCGAGCATGAAAAATCCATAAGACAAATGAAGGAACGGGAGAAAGATTAAAAGGACTTTAGAGAGAGAGGTAAATGCTCTTTCTCTCTTTCATGCGACATCCTAGCCTTGCTGGAATCGTCTTTAAGTGGACGTGAAGGCCTCTTAATGAGCCGTGCCGACCGTTTACCATCGTTAACCTAGTTAAAGCACGTCACACAGATGTGTTAGAGAAAACTTCAGGAAACAAATCAACTGTGGTCTGATTGGTTGAGTGGATCAAATACAGTGGGGTCAAACATCAAAGTGCTTTTTTTCTTGTTATTACAAATTCAATTGGGAAAAGTGAATCTAAAAATTAACAGAAATTTCAGAATGTTTTATTATTGAGCAGTTCTCCCTTTAACATACATACAGTCATCTTTTCAATGTGGCCTCAGACTTTGGAGTGCTCTGTACCTCTCAGAGCTAAATGATCATATAGAGATAACATTTTGATGTGTGAGCATGTGAAAGGTTTGTATTTGGCTCATGCATCTTGTCTGTCTATATTAAGCATCGTTTTCTTCCACCCAAGCATCATTTATCCTCTGCCACAGCAATATAACCGCATATATGTGGAGAAACTAGTCTGTCATTTTTCATGGTACAAGGCACAATAATCACTCACACTAATGTTTTTGTATGTACACACAGTCACGCACAAAATAGGCTGTGCTGCGTCGAATCGATTTTAGTCAGAAATGTGGTTTTACGATTTGCGTGTGTCCTTAAATAGCTCAGTGGGAAATAAGTGACAAGACAAATAAAGAAGTTGCATATTGCTGTTTTTAAATCAAATTAGAAGAGCACATGCCTTTGGTCTGTGACCGCACAGAATATTATTTTTGATGTTTCACATATTCTGACATTACTGACTGGATGGAAAAAAAGAGTGACTATGAAGGTCAAAAGGAAAGTTTAAGATGGATTCCTATTCTTATTCGAGACACACAGAAAATTCTCTGAGGATATGACATTGAAAAGAAAGAGGGACACAAGAAGGGAGGGAGAGAGGCAGAGAAAGAAAGACGAACTGATTGACTGACTCACTGTGTGGTTTGGTATTGCTTTGACTTGCTTCTGAGTTCTGACTGCACTTAAATACAGCCTAAAGCTAAAGAAACACAAGGGAGCGTGTGTCTGCGTGTGTCTTTATCTAATTTTCTTTGGTTTTCTCTACATTGTCATGTGGCAAAAGACACAAGCTATCATTTATCCTCTGAAACAATGCAACAGATGGTTTATTGAAGCATCTGATGTGTCAGCCTGCTTCAGTAGAATACTACTTTAATTTCCCATCTGATTCCCGTTTTGGAGGTCAGAGATAATGAACCTGGAGATTTGTGCAGTCTGTGGTTATCATTAACAAGGTGTAAGTCACAGCAATTAACCCAGCCTGCAATGTCTCTAAACAAGCAGCTAATTTTAAACGACAACTAAAGTGAAAATCCTTCGGCTAGATCGTTCTTGCAAAGCAAATGTCATTTCAGCCAGAATCGATGTGTTTCCTGCTAGTTGCCATAGAAACCTCCTTCTGCCAGACTGGAGCTTGGTCATTTGGAAAAGTCGGAGTGAAATAACTGAAGGTGAATAATTAAAGTGGATGAGTGTGTTGACAGTGCAAATGAGCAAAAGGGCTCTATGTAAAAATGAGCTTTAAAAAATTAAGGAAATTATATTTTAACATTTACGAAAATAATATGGAAATGCTCCCTTTGTCTCCTCTTTTTTCCTCTTCCTTAAACTGAATTACAAACTAAATAAATACATCTATCTATCTATCTATCTATCTATCTATCTATCTATCTATCTATCTATCTATCTATCTATCTATCAATCTTTCTATCTATCTATCTATCTATCTATCTATCTATCTATCTATCTATCTATCTATCTATCTATCTATCTATCTATCTATCTATCTATCGCATATTCATTCCAACAATAAAAGTCATGATAAAATGGAAGTGGCAATAGATCTTTTCTTCTGCACTGATGCATGTCTAAGTTAAATATTGGGTTTATGATATTTTGATAAAAAAATTACTGGGTATTTTTTTTTGTTTTTTTTTTTACATGTAACATGAAACATGCATTTTTCACAAAAATATAATTAACATTTCGAAAATAGATGAGGTAAATTGTAATTTCTTGACAAACAAGACATACTTTAGGTGTTTAGTAGTTATATAAATTGTGTATGAATTCAGTTTAATTAAATTATTCTTTCTTTAGTCTCATTGCACTGAAAGGAAGGATAATCAAATGTTAATTTTTTTATTATTACTGTTCATTTGTTTTTACAAGAGTCATATGATGCGATTTTTTAATCTTCAAATTAAAAGCTGTTTGTGAAAAGATAAGATCTATAAAGTTGCAAAGACTAAAGTCTCGAACCCAAAGAGATATTCTTTATAGAAGTTAAGACTCAACAACGCTCATTTAAACACGCCCCACATGTCTACATCACTGTGTGGGAAGATTTGCATAACACCGCCCAAATGTTCACGCAAAGAAAGAAGCGTAACTTTTATTCTTGCTTTAGTATTGTTGCTGCCGGCGACATGCTGTGAAGACGCTGTGTGTTTCATTGTGAAAGTGAAGCTACTTTGTTTAGCCTTCTAAAAGAGGATACAACTAGAAATCAGTGGTTAAGTTGTATTTAAAACACTGTTCCAGAACACTTCAACCCAAATATTCTACACATAAAAAGACAGTATAAGTCATTATAATCAGTAATTATGTCCCCACTGGATGCAACAAATGTCTCGTTTGTAATGGGTTTTATTGGTTTTGTCTCATCGCGGCAGGACATGGCATCACAGTACGGTAAGAAGCATAATATTTTAGACACACACTTGAGGTATTTGGGTCATAGAGGAGCAACAATAATGTACAGTATGTGGAAAATAATGTGTTTTTTTAACCTTAAATTTCATTACACCAAATAATGTTATTTTTTAGCAACGTCATATGACCCCTTTAATGTTACTATATTACTGACAGTTCACTTGTTTTCAAAAACGTACATTTGTTAGGTTTTTACTGTGATATTCACTCAAATATGAATTTAGACAGTCACAAAAATGCCTCAAACCTAAAAACTTTAAAGAGCCATAAATCCAAAAACACCAACCCATAAGCACAACGCTTTTAAAACAAAAAGACCTCTGACTCCCATAATAATCTATAAATGTCCAAACATGTTCCTGTCAGTTCCAAACAGAGGACATAAGAGCTCTCCTTTAGTGTTGAACAAGGTTCAGCTGTTAATTTATCTACTTGTGAGCTGGTAGCATGTTTACGAACTCTCTCGCACTCTTTCTATCATACAATGACCTCTTTGCTCACAGCAGTGGGAAATAAAATGTTTACAGCATGTGGAGAGCTTCATCTAACAGCTGATAAACAGCACTACACATGCACACACACAACACCTTTCAGACAGATCATCAGCTCTAGGCAGCAATAAACACGGTTGAGAGTCTCTCAGTCGAGTGTTTAAATAATGATGAGGATGAAGGAAAGAAAAGCCAGGACTCAGGGTGTTGCAATATGCTGGCATGTCCGTTAGAATTAACATGAACTTTTTATTTCTTTTCTGTGGGTCACAAGTTAACTGACAATAGACAGGCATTTAAATCATTGGATCACGTGATACACTATGAAGATAAAATTATGCCATAATGAATTGCAAGCGCAAGGTAAAATTTGTGAAAGTGTAAATAAGATTGCAAGCGTAAATCAAATTTGCATGCGCAAGATAAGATTTGTAAAGGTGTAAGTCGACTTTCAAGTGTAAGAAAAAAATATTTGCAGCATTTTAGTGTTATTCGTAAGTGTAATTCATGTATTGTGAAACTGCAGCTTCATGCTAACGCAAAATAATAAGGATCTGCATTCTTCTGACTTCCATTTTTCCGCGTGTACACTTTTGGCACTGTTTCAGCGCACAGATGCGGCCAAAAGTACTGCAGGTCTGTGAACATCAATTTGCAAGCGAAAGCAACAGAGTCAAGAACTGCAAAACAGATTAATTGCGTAAAATCAAACTTTGTTTAAAAAATAAACTGCTGCAAACGTCTAAATTACTTGTTGGGTGCGTAGGATAAACGCTCCCGAAATAACCTGGTTTGCACAGTTCGTCTTTCTGCGCTTACAGTTTTGGCACGATTCTATCACTGACTTAGCTTTGCAAGCGTGAAAGAGGAGGGCGGGTCCACCTTCTTCATGTAGCCAATCAAATGAGCTTCTTGCTGACTCTCGATTTACTCTTATCTGATTGGTTCAATTATCGCGCCAGTCACCAGAAGAGAAACAAACTCCTTCGTGAGTGACTTTCTGACTTGGCTCAGCATCTTCCTCGCCGCCGTTATGGTACTTTTAACGCACACACAAATATATAATAATAAACAATTGTTGTAGGCCTATATTAAAATAATTTATAAGTTGTGTAGGCTACTATTAAGCCGACTCCCGCCTCCCGTGTGTTAATACTGCATACTATGACATTCTCGGTGTTAAGAAAAACAGATTCGGCTGGTTTGGCATTTTCATTGAAAGGATGTATATGTTAAGCATCAGCTCAAAGGTCTAAGCATATTATATGGTGTATATCATATAATCTGCTTAGAGCTTTGAGCTGATATCCAAATCTATAATTTAAACACAGTGTGTGTCCATTGCTCATTTATTCTCAATACGGTCCTCTGACAAAACTATTCTTGGTCGCCCAAGCTTGCCAGATTCAAAATCTAGAATGTTGTACACGTGATTGTCGTTGATCTCACCAATCACCTGCACAACCTCTCTAAGTCCATTCATTACAGCATGTAGAAATCCTGCATCCTCCTGGCTTGAAACTGCACTTAAAAAAACTAGCTCCTGTGAACAGGTAAACTCCAAAAAATCTAAATCAACTGGTGGCCGATTAAGCAGATGGGTCAGTCGTGTGTGAAGTCTATCCATCACAGCATTCATTAGTAGTTCCTACGATTTAGACAGCAGTATAACAATTAGCAACATGCACATTATAGATTTGCTATAAAATGTATTAATTATATAGTTTAGCATCAGCTCAAAGCAGATACCATTTAATATGCTTAGACCTTTGAGCTGATGCCTAACATATACATAATTTTGAGCTGATGCTTAACATATAGACCTACATCCTTTCAATGAAAATGCCAAACCAGCCGAATCTGTTTTTCTTAACACCGAGAATGTCATAGTATGCAGTATTAACACACGGGAGGCGGGAGTCGGCTTAATAGTAGCCTACACAACTTATAAATTATTTTAATATAGGCCTACAACAATTGTTTATTATTATATATTTGTGTGTGCGTTAAAAGTACCATAACGGCGGCGAGGAAGATGCTGAGCCAAGTCAGAAAGTCACTCACGAAGGAGTTTGTTTCTCTTCTGGTGACTGGCGCGATAATTGAACCAATCAGATAAGAGTAAATCGAGAGTCAGCAAGAAGCTCATTTGATTGGCTACATGAAGAAGGTGGACCCGCCCTCCTCTTTCACGCTTGCAAAGCTAAGTCAGTGATAGAATCGTGCCAAAACTGTAAGCGCAGAAAGACGAACTGTGCAAACCAGGTTATTTCGGGAGCGTTTATCCTACGCACCCAACAAGTAATTTAGACGTTTGCAGCAGTTTATTTTTTAAACAAAGTTTGATTTTACGCAATTAATCTGTTTTGCAGTTCTTGACTCTGTTGCTTTCGCTTGCAAATTGATGTTCACAGACCTGCAGTACTTTTGGCCGCATCTGTGCGCTGAAACAGTGCCAAAAGTGTACACGCGGAAAAATGGAAGTCAGAAGAATGCAGATCCTTATTATTTTGCGTTAGCATGAAGCTGCAGTTTCACAATACATGAATTACACTTACGAATAACACTAAAATGCTGCAAATATTTTTTTCTTACACTTGAAAGTCGACTTACACCTTTACAAATCTTATCTTGCGCATGCAAATTTGATTTACGCTTGCAATCTTATTTACACTTTCACAAATTTTACCTTGCGCTTGCAATTCATTATGGCATAATTTTATCTTCATAATACACCCAATCACATCCAAACCACCAGAGAATTGTTCTTAAAGACAGATCTGATTGCAGCAGCTGGTTCATATGAGAAAAACAGTAGTTACTAACCTACTAAAAAAGTATTTTCCATGCTGATTCTTGCTGGTTTGGGCTGGGATGTTGGGATGTTGATCCAGGAATATGTTGTACTTGGTGAAATCACGCTCGCCTAGGTTTAGGGGTAGGGATTGGGTTAAGTCAATATTTTTGGACAATAATGTTGATCCGACTTGGCAAAATTATGGTGAATCCAGTATTTGGTAATAATATAGCATAATAAGGAATTTATAAGCACTTTTTGTAGGCTGGTCATTTTTGACTGATAAACTCCACAAATTTTACATTTTTGGGAAGCTGTTATATCCTATGTGAGTAATGTCAAAATGACTGGAAAACACTTTTTATTTTTTTTATGGCAAACCAGCATCCATAACACAACATGTGGTCATTTCAACAGGGTTTACATTTTGTCACTTACCCAGAGCACACATTCGTTTACAAGCATGTTTCCCCCTGGAGCAACGTGAGGTTAAGTTTCTTGATCTAGAGAGCAACGCTAATATGTTTAATCTCTAATTCATGAATCACTCCTCAACTCATTTCTAATCATCATTAGCCCAGACCAGTATTTCTTCCCAACAATGATCTAAAAAAAGCCTTTCTAATCCAATTTAAATTGGCCAAAGCACGGTCCAAAGTACCTTTCACCAACTGCCAAAATTTAGTAAAAGTTGGCTTTTGCGAGTAAAAAATATGCCAGTTGGCCAGTTACTTTATTAGAAACTGCAACATAATACATAGTTTATGCTGAACTGTAAGAATAATAGTCAGAATCTTGCTGATGTAAGTAACATGAGCAATAAAAAAAAAAAAACGACATACAGTACTATAGAAAACACCTGCTATAAATTGTCTTATAATTACTTTAACCTCAAAGATTTATCAGAAGTCTATCAGTGGCATGTTTCCCCCAGTGAAAGTGACAAATCTCCATGACTAACACTTTTTTATTTCACCCCCAAATTTGAGAACTCTTGTTTACTCACTCATGTCTTTTCAAACCATATGACTTGCTTTCTTCCAGAAAATACAAAAAGAGAAACTTTAAAGACTATTTTCCATGCTCTTATTTGCCATGCACTTTAAATAAAAGGTCACAAGCTTCCAAATGTACCATATAAGCGTCATTAACAGAATTACATTTAAGTTAGTTTGGAACTAAATTCATTACATCTTCCCTAGTCTGGTGTGTTTATGAAAAAAGTGAGTAGTACAAATAATAGTACAAATAATTTATTTTAGTCTTATCTTTTAAATGAATCATTGATTTGGTTCACAAAACAAATTAGACTCATCTAGTTTTTGAGTTCAAGGCTTCAACTCAATGTAAATACTGTAACAGATGTAACAGAATAATCTAATGACAAATACACAATCCATTTTTAGTGGATGTAAACCCCACAATAGACACCACAAAATAATTTTACATCATTATTCAGGACTGTAACCCTGACTATTCACAGTTTAGTGGCCTGCTGCTGACTTCTTTTGTTAGCGCTGATGCTAGCACAGATGTTAATCAACCTGACAGGTTTCATCACTAGTCTGCATGCTTATCAGTCAAAAACATATCCATCCTTTGAGTATGCGAGACAGAGAGCGAGAGACATGGACATCCAGTGAGATAGTGTGTCAAAGTTAGTTTGAATATTAGCATTCAGCGTGCGACAATGTGTTTGTATCTGTGTGCCACTGGAGAAGCTCAGTCTAACAGCCTTTTTCCCTAAGGCAGGACTCTTACAACATGGATAATAATAGAATTATTCACAAAGATGTAATTTAAAATGTTTTATCACCTCACAGCCAAACAGGCTCCTTTCCCTGCAAGCTTAAAGAAACATTCTAGTTTTGTGCTACCAAATGTGTCGTATCAAGTCCTGAATATTGATAGACAGAAATAAGAAAAAGCCCTTGAGATATACCAGATTAAATCGGCGACATTCTTCATGCTGTGCACATTTGCATGCGTTTTCAAACCTCAAGTGCGTCTCTTGGGCAAAATCAGCTATTTGTGAGAATATGCTATGTTCTCTGTAACTGCTTGAGAGACGTAAACCTGTCATTCCTGGCCCCTAAGTGTCTCTTGTGTGAAAAGAAAAATAACTGTGCAGTCAAGTGGTTAATGTGGGCAACACTTTGCTCTCCTTTTTCAGTGTTTTTTCTTTCTTATAGCCTGCACTACCATTTAGAAGTTTGGGGTTGATATTAAGATTTGTTGGTTTTAATACTCACCAAGAATGCATCTATTTGCTCAAAAATACAAAAACTGTAATATTGTAAAATGTAAATAAATTTAAATGTAAAATAACCATTTTCTACATTGTTATATTTTACAATGTAATTTATTCCTGCAATGACAAAAATAAATTTTCTGCATCATTAATCCAGGTCTTTCTTTGACTTGTATAACTAGCATAAATATAAAAAAAAATTTAAAACAAGATTTACTTGAAAAGCAGCACTGCCCAAGATATATTTCGAATATTTTGTCTTAGTGCACTGGCAGTTTAATTTATATTTACAAAACATGAAAAATCCTGCCAGAGCAATACATGGATTAAAAAAAACTCATTCACTCAAAAAATTACAAAACTCATGTAATTAAAGATACTGTACATTTTATGTAGCGTTGCTCCTCACGTAAATGTATTTTGTATGTATTTTCAGGCCTGTCCTGGTATAAACACATCTACTAAATGCACTGCATGTGGTCATTGATTGTAGAGAAACAGATTTACTGAAATTAGCAAAGTTTGCTAAACAGACCAAC
Source organism: Carassius carassius (assembly GCF_963082965.1). Classification (NCBI taxonomy): domain Eukaryota; kingdom Metazoa; phylum Chordata; class Actinopteri; order Cypriniformes; family Cyprinidae; genus Carassius; species Carassius carassius. The sequence continues at coordinate 6,962,214 of NC_081766.1, forward strand.
GTGACAGCAGCTGGTAGTGCATGAGTGTGTGAGTTATGACTCTTGTCTTGTGTCTCTGTCCGTGGTCACGATCAAAGCCACTTTCATTACTCCTCTCAGGCAGAGTGAAGCAGTCCCATTGCTAACATGATGTAATTCCAGTTAAGACTGACATTTGAATGTGACCTTTTAGTTTAAGCACAGGGACTGACCTTTGGATCCACATGCAAAGAACTGTGTGGCCTCCGACATATTTCGGAGTTTATAGAGGTAATACATCACGTTAGAGAAACCTCTTACGACAGCTACACACATGTGAACACATACCACATACAAAAAGATGTAGTCTCCGTTTAGGCTGAACCTGTTCCAATACAATAGTGAGAAAGAGGGGAAAAAGTGAAAAGGAAAGAGAAAGGAAGCTTTATGTATATGATATATCTCCGGAGATTGTAACAGGTGCTAACTTCACAGCAGAAAAGTGCCAGATGATTTCTGTCTGATGTGTCCGTATGTAGGCAGGATGGTCACTTAAGCTCAGGGATTTTCTTTCTTCTGAGGCAGATGTTCAGATTATAGTTTTCATGGTCTGAATGTATGTGTGTGAAACTACTGTGCAATATATTACAGCCAGTTAGCATGTTTATTTGGTACGTAGTGCTGAAGAAACAGAAGCCAACAAATGGACAAAATATGCTGCTCTTTGCGGTCTAGACCTTGCCATGTTATCATAACATATGACATGGTCTATGTTCCTGATACTAATGTTGGGACCAAATATTCATAAAGAAATCGGAAATCATTTGGTGTTCAAGAAACATTTCTTATTATCAGCCATGTTGAAACATTTGTGCTGTTTAATATTTTTGTGAAATCAATGATAAATTTCAGCATTCTCTGATAAACAGAAAATTCAAAAGAACAGCATTTATTTGAAATTAAAATCTTTTGTAACATTATAAATGTCTTTACTGTCACTTTTAGTCAGTTTAATACATCCTTGCTGAATAAAAGTATTATTATTATTATTATTATTTATGCTATCGACCTTTAAGCTTTGAATGGTAGTGTATATAATAGGATGAGAAATTTTTCGCCTTTTTACCTTCACTAATTCAATTCTAATTGTCCCTGTGGTGTGAAAATACTGCATAAAAATTGAAAATGCTGCTTAAAATAATTTTGAATGGAACAAAGCATGTCTCACTGCAGGACACTTCAACCTTTGACCTGAATTACAGCTTTACTTGCAGGTTACCGTGTAAGAGTTTAGACAAATTTCACTGATTGAAACAGTGAAGCAGATTTCTGAGTTCTTCGTGTGAACACACATAACTAAAGATCCAAAGTTTGTGTTTTTAACAGTCTATGAAGAATATCCGTGTCATGATCTGGCCAGCTGGCAGGTCTCTCCTCCAGACTGTTAGTGACACACAAAGCTGTCATGTGTAACTGGTGACACAGTTCTCCAGGCATGAACAATGACAGGTCATCTGTGTAAAACACAGCAGTCGGCACTCAGCATAAACAAACCTGTTATCAGCAGCCTGGGCTTTTAGCATAGCAAAAGATTTAAAAAAATCTATTGCCATTTGCTATTCATACATTTACCCTGAGGTGGAATATTCTCTATGCTCCGATCCTGGATTCGTTTTCCATCACTCCATGGACAGAAAAACTGATCCCTGATCAGAGACAAAACAAGACTTAAACCCAACAAAATCTATGTCATGATCCTAAAGCATTTCCTGCATCATATGATTTACTCTGACAGACATCTGCAATTAGGACAAATCCCTGCTGGTGGGGAGAAAGAGATGGTGTCCCTAAAATGGGTTGTTCATTTGTTCTGAAAAACATAAAGCTGAATACAAATACTAAAAAGTAAATAACCACAAGATTGTGCATTAAAAGGATTGTAAAATAAATAGGCGTATAAACTTTTAAAAAAGGGGAGACAATGCTTACCACATATTTTGTTGCAGATGTCTTAGACATCATGTTTTATTGGCACAAAATCATCTGGTCACATTGCAGAAGCGTGCCAAACTACACAGACACCAACATAAACAGGTTGCATGACATCCCCTGATGACCATGAAGAAAATAACCAAGGAAAAAAAATTACAATACAGACTACATTAAATGATATATATATATATATATATATATATATATATAGAGAGAGAGAGAGAGAGAGAGAGAGAGAGAGAGAGAGATCCTGGATATATATGGACAGCTTTTTTTTTTACACTTTAGCGGTCAGTCATCGTATACAAATATCTGAATGCCACAGTTGTCCAATCAGAATCATGTATTCTAGCTAGTGGCATATTAAAATTATGTATTAAGAGTCTGGATTTTAGAGATTTGTACTTCTTATGTGCACCTCCATGTGTCTGCCCCCTTCCCCCATCTCATAAATGGTTTTCTGAGCAAAGCTGAAATTGGAAATCTAATAAGAGCACTTTTCATTGACAACTGCTGACTGAGGACTGAAGCAATTGGCTGCGTTACAGCTGTGAGAGTCAATCTCTTCAAGTGGACTGAATGGCCACTGAGAGTCTTCGACAATACCACGCTGACAGAGAGACTATTTTAGCGTGGAGCGAGAGAGTGAGGCGTGCAGTAGTGAGATGATTGTCTCTGAGATGATGTGGACGTGTTCATTAACCTCGAAAATCTCTCTTTGCTTCCCACAATAGCAGGACCATTCTTTCACCGGCTGTGGCATGAGAAGGATGGCGTGATAAATGAAGGGCAGAGATAAACAGAAGGACTGCGCTGCTCTGACACGATGAATGAAGCTGCAATGTGTCCAGTCGGGAGCTGAAAACAAGATGCATCTTCATTAAATCTGTAGTATGACAAACACAGGGACAAAAGGGGAATAAATGTCAATGAATGTTGATTTGAGAATGTAGGTCACTCGTTCTCTCTTTTCTCTCACTGCATTGTCCTCTGAACTATACAATTTCTTTGCTTCTTTCTCCCTTTTGATCCGCTCACATGATAAACACACACCCCTCAGATCTCCGGAGGAAATGACAGGAGTTGAATACTGAGTTAATCTTCAATGTCACGTTACAAAAGAATAGATAGATGTTCAAATTTAAAGGATCTAAATGGACTCTATGTACGTACTATAAATAAAAGTCTGACATTTTTATATGGCTGTTGGGTAAATCCAGTTTGCCCCTCTACAAACTGATGCCAATGTCAAAGCTCAGAAAGAAGCATGTGACAAGTGAGGAAACAAAGAGCCACAGTTTTGAATGTGTAACTGATTATTTCAATACAAAATTGCAGATTTCAAAGTTGTTATAACATTAAGGGGGAAAAAAGAAACCAAGGAATTAGATAAAAAGCTTTAACTTAATGTTAAATGAAATGTTGCATTTCATTTAAGTGCTGCAAATAAAATACAGTAAGTGTAAATTTAAGTACTAAAAATGGCTAAAACTGAAAAAAAAAATAATATATATATATATATATATATATATATATATATATATATTGTAACAGTCATTTAAAAAATACAAAAAAGACATGAACGCACACACTAAAAATATAAAAGAATATATATATATATATATATATATAATACTACTGAATAATACTGTTTAATATTGACAATCTTTACCTCCATTAATCTGTGTTTCTGTATGTGAACTAACCATCAAGCCACTGATCCAGGGACTGCTAAATGTGAACCCACTGGCAGAACAGTTGCCTTTGCATCTCTTGAAATTGCTCTCTAAACTGCATTTGCTCCTGTGCACACTACTTTGTCTCCGAGATGAGCCTGTCAGCCTCTCTTGCAGTGAGTGTGTGCATGATCTGCCCCAGGGTCAGAGTAAGCCCTTTTTCTTTTATGAATTTTAAACCTCAAAATCATCTCAAAAACATATTTTATGCTGAAACGCACACTAAACCTCTCTGCCCCCTCTCAAAATCTCATAAATACTTAAAAGAACTGGAAAAAAAATGAAAGTCAGGAACGTCTGAATATTGCTTTTGGGTGCCAGCGAGAAATATTCACTGTGTATTATGTTATTGTTTGTGTGAAAGAGAAAGCACAAGAAGAAGAAAATAAAAAATGTGAGAAAAAAAGAATGTGTGTGTTCGTGTGTGTAATTAGCACATCTGTTGCTAGGGTCCAGGTGAGTGGCACCTTCAAACATCTGGAAGGACTGCATCCATCTGCTCCAGTCCAGCGCTCTCTGCCTCTTTCTTTCAATCTCCATCTTTATCTTTTCATTATTATCCTTCTAGCTCCTAAAAATCTGAATTAACCAACACATTTTTAAAAATGAAAAAGTAGTCATTTCAGTAGCTATAGAAATTTTATGGAATTGTCTGGGAAATGCACACTGGACAGATCAGTAAGTTTTTTCAAAACATCCAAAGCACTTTATTCATAGAACTGAATGAAATCACAGGCAGCGGAGCAGAGGATATTACAGAGATGGGAGATGAATGGTGAGATACTGGCTCCAGGAGTTCTGGTGGTTATGGCAGAAGATTCTGAGAAAGCATCAGATTTCTTGCACCTTCCGTTCCATCTGCTTGTTAGACTGAGGGTGGTATCCAGAAGTCAAGTCAAATTATTTGTATGGCATTTTATACAGTATTGATTTGTCAAACAGCAAAATATATTGTCAACAATGAATGAAGACAATAGTAAAGACTAATATTTTCCAGCTTAAGTCACTTCATTGCTGATTCAGTGATGTAATCATCCAGTTCAGGTCTCTTCTAATAGTGTCTGTGCAAAGTGCCCTCAACTAAGCAAGCCAAAGGCAACAGTGGCCAGATGAAACCAGCATGGCGTGGAACCCAGAAGACAGACTTATGGTCACATCTAGGAGCTTCATGAGAGCTTTCCACACCCTGGAGACAAACTGAAAGACATGATGTCTTCGGGATGACTACATTGGTAACCGAGAACTGTTAGCCATTAAATTACTGGCACATTAAGGCACTGATTTGAGGGAGATTGTCGTTTATTCACAGTATGGACTGCAGTAAGAACCTTCAATACCTCCGTGATGCCAAACACCTCAACCCTCGGCATAGGGCTTTATTTTTTTTTACGATTCGATTTCAAGATCGCATACCATCCAGGTTGTGTAATAGCTTGTCTTTGGAGGAGGAACCAGTCTAAAGATATCAGACCCCAGAGGAAGGCAGATGATTAATGGACAGTGTAGACGTAGCTCTCACACACACGTAAACACAAAGTGTACGGCAAACAGTAGAGCATCCCCTTTCTTTATTTTACAAGAGTTTTGTACAGTCCAAACCGCTGCTGTGTTTCTAAACAACACTAATTTCTGAACAGCGTATAAACAACACACAAAGACAGACACAAAGGCAGAAACAAAAATCGAAAAACCCTGTACAGAGTCCTGTAAACAAACTAACACAATAAAGAAAGAAAGTCGGACATGAATCCACTGGAAACTCCATATCTCTACCCGCTCATGGCCTCGGACCTTTTAGAACAGCATAATGAGACGCTTGCTAGGATTCACACATAAATAAAAGAATCTGTCAAAGGCGCCACATATTTAACGCTTCTTCATTAAATTTGTTCCAATCTGGAAATCTGACATTTAAAAAGGTGCAAAAGAGGTTTTGTTCATTTGAAAAGGTTAAAAAAAAAGAGGCAAATGTACAAAAACAGGGCAAGATCACACGCTAATTTCCATATGGAGGAACAAAGACGACAATACAATCTGAAATGTCTTGATTGTTTAGTCGTGTCGTACTGAGGCTCTTTTCATGTTATCATCTTGATATCCTCTTTTTCTCTCTCTCTCTCACACACACACACCAAATGCACCCAACCATCTGTGCCTGGGCAGTAGAGTGTGTTGCGCACCATGTGTCCCACTGTTATGTGTCAAACGAGCATCGACTGGCTCATATGGCACAACCCCAGCGCACGTACACACACGCACACACAGAGCAGTGGCCTAGCCTCTAATACTCCAGTCTCTGAGTGTCTCAGCTCAACGGGAGCTCTTGATTCAAAGCCCAGAACTTTCAGAGACTCAAAGTTTGAGATCTCAAAACGCATCAGTGTCGGGCAGATTCTCTATCTTGGCAGCTGTTAGGGGCGGGGCTTCAGTGACACTTCCAGTAATGGCTACAAGAGAATGTGAGTAGCTGAAGACTTTCTACAATAATGATCAATAAAGTCCATCAATCTATCCATCTATTTAAAGAACGGTGTTTCCAATGGAATTCTAACATACTGTGTATACTATTCTAATATATATATATATATATATATATATATATATATATATATATATATATATATATATATATATATATATATATATATATAGTACAGACCAAAAGTTTGGAAACATTACTATTCTTTGTTTTTGAAAGAAGTTTCTTCTGTTCATCAAGCCTGCATTTATTCGATCAAAAATACAGAAAAAAATGTAATAATGTGATATATTATTGCAATTTAAAATAATTGTTTTTAAATTTATTATAGTTTAAATTATCATTTATTTCTGTGATGCAAAGCTGAATTTTTAGGATCATTAACACATGAACCTTTAGAAATCATTCTAATATGATGATTCATTATCAAAGTTGGAAACAGTTCTGCTGCTTAATATTTTTTCAGAACATGTGATACTTTTTTTAGGATACTTTGATGAATAAAAAAAAATAAAAAAAGAAGCTATGTTTTTAAAATATAAATATTTTGTAATAACAATATAGACTACTGGTCAGTAATTTGGGGTAATTGTTTTTAAATAAAATCAATACTTTTATTCAGCAAGGATGTGTTAAATTGATAAAGTGATAGTTAAGAAAATATATTATTAGAATATATATTATTAGAAATGTTTTTTTATTTTGAATAAATGCAGTTCTTTTTAACCTTTTATTCATCAAATATATTAGACAGCAGAACTGTTTCCAACACTCATAATAAATCAGAATATTAGAATGATTTCTAAATGATCATGTGATAGACTGGATGTTACATGTGACACTGAAGGCTGGAGTAATGATGCTGAAAATTCAGCTTTGCATCACAGGAAAAAATTATTTTTTTATTATAAGTACATTCAAGTAGAAAACTATTATTTTAAGTTGTAATAATATTTCACAATATTACAGTTTTTTCTGTATTTTTGATCAAATAAATGCAGCCTTGATGAGCAGAAGAAACTTCTTTCAAAAACAATAAAAATAGTAATGTTTCCAAATTTTTGGTCTGTACTGTATATGCATGCGTGGGTGTGTGTGTATCGATCTATCTATATACATACAATACTTATTTTTTTAAATTAATGTCACTATTTCAAGTTCATACTCTCTTTCTTTCTCTTTTATTATATACATTTACTAATTATTTTTAAGCTCAAACCCTACATGTGTACAATCACACATGGGGGAAAAATAATGATATACTTAAAAGTTATTTTATATATTTTTACATATTTCATGGATGAAGACAGATGAAGTGGCGGTAGTATGGTATTCCAGACACAGCCTCTCTCTGTGTGTGTGTGCGCATTTATGTATGTTTAAGGGAGAAGGCAAGACAATCTTTTTGTGTGAACTTTCACATTGCTGTGGTCTGTCAATACAGGGGCAGCTGGTGTGTGTGATGAAAAATTCAGTGCGGGTCATCTGGGAGACAGGAAGTCACACACACACACACACCAGACACCTGGCAGGCAGCAGTGGGTCGTGGGTTGTGTCTGTGTGTGAAAAAGCTCTAAAAATTTAATGAGGAGCATCAATTAATGACCTGTTATCTGTTACCCCATTTCCTGTCTCTCTTCTATTCCCATGAGTCCTTCACTCTGACTGTGTGTTTTGTACCTAGATTTGTTGAGTTCTTTAAACATCCTTTCTTTGACAACATCCAGTGGTATCGCTAGGTATGCTGGGCCACCTGTACTCAGTCCCACCTTTTCCTCTACTAACAAAATCAAATACGAGTTTAACTGATACATTTTACCTGTTTAAGAATTCATCTGATAAATCTTAGTAAAAAAAAAAAAAGCTCTGTTTCACAAAACTTCATCAAAACATGTGCAAAGCAGGAAAACTGCTCATTTAGATCAAGTTCTACATTGTTTTTACAGAGGAACAGGCCAGCGTCAGGCTGATTGTCAGAGCTTGAAGGTCCTTACAGCCAATCAAGATACTTCTTGCCTCTGGACACACCAATGAGCTGTCAGATGGGGCCGGACCAATGTGACCTCATAAAGAAAAGGCACTTGAAGAGTGTCTGCACTAATGGCACACAAACAATTGTTAGTATTTGTGAGCAATTCGACTTTCAAAAATTGAAGAAAGTGTCATCCTTTTTTCTTATGACAAAAATGGGCGCATTTTCTCAGGTGTGTGTATGCGGCTGAGTCGGGCAACCTGGGAAGGGGAAAGTGGGACGTCCTGTCTGTGGCGCCCTTTGGAATCCTGGGATTCGTAGTCCAACCGCATTGATGGGCCTCTTCCTTTCATTTCCTGCTCCCTGCGTCTCTGTTCTTGTCGCAGGAGCTCCTGGGCCTCCAGGAGGACACGTGCATTGTAGCCGCCACCCACAGAGGAACCACCAGCTCCTGGGGGAGCAGAGAGGCCATTCCTGCAGCCAGGACGAGGAACGGTCCGCGGGACGGAACGAGATCCCTGGTAGCTGGAGTAACGGCCACTGTCTTTGGCTGCCTGGAAACCATCTCCACCTGGACACATTCTCTCCCACTCCCTCTCTGAGGCTGGGGTGGGTGTCTTACGAGGGTGGCTACACACAGGGAGAAATTAGCAAGTGAGATGTTGTGTATGCACATGAAATTAATACTTTAGACACTATGACTTTTTATTTCAGTTATTGTAGTTATTGTAGTACTTCATCACGTACCGTGGCAGAGAGCTGTACTGTCTCTGAGCATGTGTGAAAGCATCTCTGGCTTCCTGTCTCTGTAACTGCACCTCCACAGACACGGAGTGTCGGCCAGATGATGTCTGTGAGCTGCAGTTGGACTGTAACACAAGCGGGAGTTATCAACATGTCCATTTAAAACAAACAGGTAAAAGTTCAGTAGAGATTGAGTTGTGGAAAGATTATTAAGAAGGAATAGAAACAAACACTCAAGCTAAGCACTTACCAGGTTTTAGAGGTGATTTTGTGTACAGGTCTGTGACATTTGTGCAGAAATGTGCGTTTGAATGGGACATTATTACCAGTCCTATGACCTTTGGCGCATTACTGCTGTTAATGAAACCATTAGAGTGGATTATAACTGATAAAATATTCATGGAGTTATTTATTACTCTTCATAAAATTACTGCTACATTATGGCCCTCAATAATTATGATAAAAATTAGTACTCATTATTTAAATGACCACATCATTAAAAAGCTAAGCAGTTATTTCAGCAACTATTTATCTTTAAAAAATTAAATGACAATAATTTCCAAAAGCACAATGTGCAAATGAAAACAAAAATTTAAGTATAGGTAAATATCTGAATAACTAAGTAAGTAAATATATATTTTTAATCTCCTGTGGTTCTGGTTTTATTCCTCTAAGATCCAGTGTTTTTCTGTGCATTCAAGGTTTATGTTCATCAATTTATATGATTCTTGGGAATCAAGCCCATGACCTTGGCATTGCTAGTGGCATGCTTTACCAGTTCTCTAACATACATTATGGACACAAAGGTGAGACTGGAATGAGGACACACACATAGCAGATGAGATAAGTGTTAGATAAATGTTAGCTGGATGTTAGGTGAATGCTAGATAAACATTAAGTGAATATTAGTTCATTTATGGTGAGTGGGATTTGTGGTGATAATGTAATGAAGCACTTCTCCATGTAATTCATTAAGAAATCACACACATTCACACTTGGTTGGCACAGAACATAAGGGTGTAATTATAAACAATAAAAGACTTAATTTAAATTTAACGCCACCTCTCACTCTCTCTCTCTCTCTCTCTCTCACACACACACACACACACACACACACACACAGACACACACACACACGCTGACTGCTTTGTTCTGTACTGCAGTAAATTGCTCATGACCCATAAGAATCCATTTCTTTTATGGCAACATCTACATTGAGTTCCCTGCTCTCGTCACACTCAGTCAAACAGATGAATATTGTCCCAGGCATGCTCAATCAAGAGCCGATTCACACAGAGATTTCCATTAACTCTAATGAAGGAGAACAGCATGCTGGGTTTGATTGACAGAGCTTGCCTGCCATGTTGCCGTGGAGACAGAGGAGTTGAAGGTTGAAGGATGTGTGGAGCTGGGTCATTTAGCCCAGTTCATTAACACATACGCACACTTCACTGCCTAAAACAACATCAGTGTCACAGGAATGTACCATTTGTTTGCTAAACAGATTATGGCATTAAAGGTCTGATATGAATTCATTAACTGTATGAGATTTATAACAGCTGATGATGTTAACACTGGCACACATGCACTCTGGAAATTTTTCCATTTATTCTCACCTGTCATTTCTCTGTAAGAAACATTCCATGAAGAAATGATGGACGTGTTTGAAACACACCTGAATTGGATTTAATTCAGCTACAGGAACATAACTGACTCATTAAAGCATACCACCCATTTCTATTCCATTGGCTGTTGTTTTACAAAAAAGGTTTTTAGGCATATTTAAAAAAAAAAAAGGCTTATGTAATCATGGGGGTTTTTAAAAACTGGGAAAAAAATAGGGGATGAAAAGGGGGAAGGAAAAGGACATTTAAGATGTTATTTAATACAGTTACATAATCACTACCATTACAAAGAGAAGCAGCAAAAATAATTCCATACATTAAAGTTGAGTAAATGAAAAATGTTAAAAGCGAAATTTACATTAAGGAAAATACACATAATACTGCGTGTAACAGTTCAAAGAAACTCTCTTCAAGGAAAGGTTATTGCAAATCAATAACGTAAAAAAAATCCACACAGAAGTGTTTCTGAAATGATCTTTAGATGCAACTCATTCCTGACTTAAAGGGATAGTTTACCCAAAAATTAATATTCCACCATCATTTACTCAATTGTTTCAAACCTGTATTACTTTATTTCTTCTGTGGAACAAAAGAGAAATTATCTTAGGAATGCTTGAACTAGGATAGGGGAACTTGAATATGGTCCACAACAAATTATTTTTGTTGTACAGAGAAAAAAAAAGCTAAGTCATACATGTTGGAAACAACATGAGTAACTCATGAAAGAATTTTTGGAACTATCCCTTTATTATGACTTTCTGCTCCATTTTATAGGCATAGAGGTTTAAATTTAGCTAAATCCAGATCATCACGTTAAGTTCACACTCAATCCAGATTCTATTGATCTGGATTTTTATTTGTTATGTTAATAATAAACAATTTCAGTCTAAAAACATAGATTTTTATTCTCAGACACACACACACACACACACACTCTTCCATCTTGCAGACATACATTTAGCCAGTCACAGTTCTTGCCTTAATTCATGATCTGCTGAAGTCATGACAGCGGTGATATGGCTGAACAGATGAATGGATGGGTGAACAGTCCGGATGGATGAACACATGGTGATGTTAGCATTGTTAGCTCATAATGTCAGTGTCAGAGGTGACATGCTCCTGCATGCAGTGATCTCAGGTTAGCAGTTAGTATTAGCCCAGGCCTGGAGGTCGTATATCTAACCGTTCCAGTCCTTGGACTTAGTCTTATTCTTCCTGGAAGCTCCCAGACACCATGGGGTGTACGTCCAGTGATCATGGGTGCACATACTCAGCTCACACACTCACCCAGTGCTGCTCCAAGCTGTAGGCACGGTGGCGATCATCTGGCTCCGTCTCTTCCTGTCTGACGTGCTGGAACTCCTGGCGTAAGCGCTGGATTCGGTCGTGGTTGCTGAGTGTCAGCCTGTCAGGAACAGGAGGAAGAGGGCACATGATGACACATTAGAACATTACATCATAATCCCTTTTATCCTATGCTCCCTGGAACAGGTGTTGGAAGTGTGACCCGGTCTAAAAGGTCATCTAGTTACGCTCCACTACCTTTAAGAGAACAAAGGTCAAGGTGTCACACACGGTGCACAGATGGTCCAGATGCCTACATGGACAACAAACATGGTCTCTCTAGGCTACTATGCTCCACAAGATCAGATCAGGAAAGCCTGCAGCGGAATTTACCAGACACGGACAAGTGGCAGCTTACATTACAGTATAGATGTGTGTGCGTATGTTTGGATGTGAGAACAAGACCGATTTCCAATTATGAAAATTTAATATTAACATGTTATTGAAATTTTGAAGTAGAAAGGCTAAAATAACATTTTCTTATTAAATGTACAGCAATAGTTTTTGTTTTATTTACAACTCCATGTTTTATCTTCTATATTGGTATATCTTCTATATACTGTATATATATGAGAAATATCACGAGCAGCAGTGGGATATGGCTGTATGTCGGCATGGCTCTGATTCGTCCATAGGCATGTGGCCGTGAGTGCCGTAGTTAATCACAGCATGCCAATATACAGCCCTATCGCACTGCTACAAGTGTGATATTGCATTTATACAACAGTTATAAATAACAACAGTGTGTCTTTAAAAACCCTCTTTTGTGCAAACTACTACTGTCCACCACAGATTCAAATCTCAGTATAAGTTTAACAACTGAGTCCAAGTCTCCGTTACTAATTCAAAAATGTAACTTTAGAGCTACAACCCGAATTCCGGAAAAGTTGGGACGTTTTTTAAATTTTAATAAAATGAAAACTAAAGGAATTTCAAATCACATGAGCCAATATTTTATTCACAATAGAACATAGATAACGTAGCAAATGTTTAAACTGAGAAATTTTACACTTTTATCCACTTAATTAGCTCATTTAAAATTTAATGCCTGCTACAGGTCTCAAAAAAGTTGGCAAGGGGGCAACAAATGGCTAAAAAAGCAAGCAGTTTTGAAAAGATTCAGCTGGGAGAACATCTAGTGATTAATTAAGTTAATTGATATCAGCTCTGTAACATGATTAGCTATAAAAGCTTTGTCTTAGAGAAGCAGTCTCTCAGAAGTAAAGATTGGCAGAGGCTCTCCAATCTTTGAATGACTGCGTAAAAAAATTGTGGAAAACTTTAAAAACAATGTTCCTCAACGTCAAATTGCAAAGGCTTTGCAAATCTCATCATCTACAGTGCATAACATCATCAAAAGATTCAGAGAAACTGGAGAAATCTCTGTGCGTAAGGGACAAGGCCGGAGACCTTTATTGGATGCCCGTGGTCTTCGGGCTCTCAGACGACACTGCATCACTCATCGGCATGATTGTGTCAATGACATTACTAAATGGGCCCAGGAATATTTTCAGAAACCACTGTCGGTAAACACAATCCGCCGTGCCATCAGCAGATGCCAACTAAAGCTCTATCATGCAAAAAGGAAGCCATATGTGAACATGGTCCAGAAGCGCCGTCGTGTCCTGTGGGCCAAGGCTCATTTAAAATGGACTATTTCAAAGTGGAATAGTGTTTTATGGTCAGACGAGTCCAAATTTGACATTCTTGTTGGAAATCTCGGACGCCGTGTCCTCCGGGCTAAAGAGGAGGGAGACCTTCCAGCATGTTATCAGTGTTCAGTTCAAAAGCCAGCATCTCTGATGGTATGGGGGTGCATAAGTGCATACGGTATGGGCAGCTTGCATGTTTTGGAAGGCTCTGTGAATGCTGAAAGGTATATAAAGGTTTTAGAGCAACATATGCTTCCCTCCAAACAACGTCTATTTCAGGGAAGGCCTTGTTTATTTCAGCAGGACAATGCAAAACCACATACTGCAGCTATAACAACAGCATGGCTTCGTCGTAGAAGAGTCCGGGTGCTAACCTGGCCTGACTGCAGTCCAGATCTTTCACCTATAGAGAACATTTGGCGCATCATTAAACCAAAAATACGTCAAAGACGACCACGAACTCTTCAGCAGCTGGAAATCTATATAAGGCAAGAATGGGACCAAATTCCAACAGCAAAACTCCAGCAACTCATAGCCTCAATGCCCAGACGTCTTCAAACTGTTTTGAAAAGAAAAGGAGATGCTACACCATGGTAAACATGCCCCGTCCCAACTATTTTGAGACCTGTAGCAGAAATCAAAATTGAAATGAGCTCATTTTGTGCATAAAATTGTAAACTTTCTCAGTTTAAACATTTGCTATGTTATCTATGTTCTATTGTGAATAAAATATTGGCTCATGTGATTTACTGTATCGCTACATGATACTGTATCATGTAGCGTATTATAAGAGAGACAGGCTGAGCTAGTGTGATTACCTGCATCTGATACAGCATTCATTTTTCAGCTCGATCTCATATTCACAATAAAACATTAGTTTGAATGTCCACTGAGGAAAGCGATAGCTTTAATCTGTTAAGGGTGTTAACTTTAACTTAACAAATCTATTAACTTTGGAACAAATAATAAATTAATGAGATCAAAGACTGCCTGTTAGATTTACCCAAAACAAATTATATCTCATTTTTAATCCCCATAGAGACATCAGAGCCAGCTGCAAGTTCCAGAAGATCTGGCTGAGATGAGGCTGTTCTCAGCAGGTTCATGAGCGCTGAACGTCTGCTAACGTCCTGGAGCTCAGATCTCCGAAAACGTGGAAGCAAATGCTAAAACGATTGGAGTTCTGTTATCACTAGAATATCACACTCCTCTTAGCAATCAGATTTAAGTACCAGAAAGAACTGTTGCATAATATGTATAAACATGTGTATGTATACACACACACACACACACACACACACACACACACACACACACACGTAGATGGATACACAGACAGATAAATCTTTAACTACGCTGTCGAAGTAACAATCAGTCCATGTCACTTTTTTTAATGAATGATACTTTTCGTACATGTAGTATTTCCTTAATTTCAAAAAAGAACAAGACTTGCCGTTCAATGCATGAGGTTGATTTAGTGTTTGCTTTGACAGATATTTTGGACAAATTAATCATTTTAGTGAAGGATTCATTTGACTGATACAAACAAGTTGTAACCTGAGTGCCTTTTAGTCCAATTTCTTACAACTGGTTTGTAAGAGTCAGACTATACTAGTCACGTTATATAGTTGTTTTTGAATCCAGCAATGCTATTGCTTAACATTATTTCACAGCACCCAGGTCTTTGTATCACATTTCAGACTGCAAACTCCCAACAGAAATATAATTTCTCACATTTGCCATGGCGGTGCAGATTCAGCAGCAGCGCCACTGACACATACACATAAAAATACATAGGTCAAACATTCGCTCTAAAACCACAAATAAACTTTTTCACTTGGCATTGAAGCACTTAGACCTTATCTAAAACATACAGCAATCAATACATACTCATCAAAAATACACAAATACATCAACACCATGGAGCCATTTAATCCAATAAGAGAATCAATGAAGAACTGCTGTAATGTTTCCGGAAAGGCTATAAAGAATAACCTTGCAACATCTAAATGCATTACAATGCCCAGATGAACAAAGAAAGCCAGTGTGAGTGTGCGTCTACATGCTGACACGGCTGTAAGATTACCTGTGTGAAATTACATTTCCATTGTCAGCTGCATTGACTTAAACACATTTGTTCTGTTTTTTCATTTCTTTTACCAGGGCGAGTGCACACATATATATGGTATAAGCCGGACAGGATGTCCCTCTGACCCCACTATGAGATTACTTTTTTCATTGCCAACAGCTGGAGCCATTTAAAACTCCGTTACTCACAGATCAGACTGAGAGACTCACTGGAATTACACAGACATTCACTCATGACACAGAGGAGCTTATTTAGCAGTCATCTTTGAATAGAAAAGTTTGTGTGTGACCTGTTAAGGACGTTACTCTACAAACCTAAAAGACAACACTCAACAGTCCATTCAATACTTTAAATCTGGCAGATGACTATAAAATAATTATAAAAGCTAGGCACAAAGCCAGAAAATCGAATCAATTATAAAAAATGCAACATTCCTCATGTGTGTCTGAACATATAACTAGTTTCTTTACTTCTGTGCGAGACGTAAATATTACCATAATACATGATCTATTTCTGAACTCGAGGGCAAACAGCTTTTATAGTAGAAATAGTATGTGTGTTCTGAATGATTGCAGTGTATATCTGTGTGAACGCATGATGAAATGCTTAAAATTTTTAGAAATGTATAAAAAGTCGACAAAATTAAAGCCAGAAATAACTTTGGCGACGCTTTCAAAAGGTAAAGAATTATTCATATATTATTTATGCAGAAAATGCATAAAGCTCTCTTTTTAGGAGCTCTTATGATTTGAGTTAGTCGATGTTCATCATGATTAGCTTATATTTAAAGGCATTTTAGATGTTAAGGTAAAGGTGTATGAGATTCTAAAGTAGAATAACAAAATGGACCCTCTTAAAGGGATATTCGACCCAAAACTCATGTCATTCCAAACCTGTATGACTTTGTCTCCTGCAGAACACAAAAGAAGATATTTTGAAGAACGCTGGGAACCAAACGACACTGGATCTATTGTATGGACAAAAACAGAGACATTTCTCAACTATCTTCTTTTGTGTTCTACTGAAGAAAGTCATGCAGGTGTGGAACAACATTAGGGTGAGCAAATGATAAAATTTTCATTTAGGATGGAGAATCCCTTTAAAGATAAGCACTTTCAACAGCGTTCCACATTCTCCTGGCATTTTCATCTAACAGCTGTGAGCTCAAAGCACCAGAATCAGGTCAAAATAATCAATACACAACCAACCATGGATGAAAATGACAACACAATAATAACTTGTCTCTTTTATTACTTTAAATGATCAGAAAAAAGAGAGTTGGGAGTGAGAAGGGATGAAACCAGATCCATTTAAAATGACTTTTCACAGGTACACACACATGCTTTTGAAAAACACACAGTTAAAGTGGGCACTTCACCCTATTATTTTTCTCCAGCCTCATTTAGAGTTCTTCCTCTCACAGCCTCATCTAGCTTTCACTTTCTCTCACGGCCTTATTTAGAAATCACCCTCTCACAGTCTCATACTGCATTCATCCTTTCTCAGCCTCATTCAACATTCATCCTCTCACAGCCTCATTTATAAGTCACCCTCTCACAGCCTCATACTGCATTCATCCTTTCTCAGCCTCATTCAACATTAATCCCCTCACAGCCTCATTAAGAATCACCCTCTCACAGCCTCATACTGCATTCATCCTTTCTCAGCCTCATTCAACATTCATCCTCTCACAGCCTCATTTATAAGTCACCCTCTCACAGCCTCATACTGCATTCATCCTTTCTCAGCCTCATTCAACATTCATCCTCTCACAGCCTCATTTATAAGTCACCCTCTCACAGCCTCATACTGCATTCATCCTTTCTCAGCCTCATTCAACATTCATCCCCTCACAGCCTCATTAAGAATCACCCTCTCACAGCCTCATACTGCATTCATCCTTTCTCAGCCTCATTCAACATTCATCCCCTCACAGCCTCATTAAGAATCACCCTCTCACAGCCTCATACTGCATTCATCCTTTCTCAGCCTCATTCAACATTCATCCCCTCACAGCCTCATTAAGAATCACCCTCTCACAGCCTCATACTGCATTCATCCTTTCTCAGCCTCATTCAACATTCATCCTCTCACAGCCTCATTTATAAGTCACCCTCTCACAGCCTCATACTGCATTCATCCTTTCTCAGCCTCATTCAACATTCATCCCCTCACAGCCTCATTAAGAATCACCCGCTCACAGCCTCATACTGCATTCATCCTTTCTCAGCCTCATTCAACATTCATCCTCTCACAGCCTCATTAAGAATCACCCGCTCACAGCCTCATACTGCATTCATCCTTTCTCAGCCTCATTCAACATTCATCCTCACAGCCTCATTAAGAATCACCTTCCCACAGCCTCATACTGCATTCATCCTTTCTCAGCCTCATTCAACATTCATCCTCTCACAGCCTCATTAAGGTGGGAAGTCGTGGCCTAATGGTTAGAGAGTCGGACTCCCAATCGAAAGGTTGTGGGTTCGAGTCCCGGGCCGGCAGGAATTGTGGGTGGGGGGAGTGCATGTACAGTTCTCTCTCCACCTTCAATTCCACGACTTAGGTGCCCTTGAGCAAGGCATCGAACCCCCAACTGCTCCCCGGGCGCCGCAGCATAAATGGCTGCCCACTGCTCCGGGTGTGTGCTCACAGTGTGTGTGTGTGTGTGTTCACTGCTCTGTGTGTGTGCATTTCGGATGGGTTAAATGCAGAGCACAAATTTTGAGTATGGGTCACCATACTTGGCTGAATGTCACTTCACTCACTCACTCACTCACTCATTAAGAATCACCCGCTCACAGCCTCATACTGCATTCATCCTTTCTCAGCCTCATTCAACATTCATCCTCTCACAGCCTCATTAAGAAACACCCGCTCACAGCCTCATACTGCATTCATCCTTTCTCAGCCTCATTCAACATTCATCCTCTCACAGCTTCATTAAGAATCACCCTCTCACAGCCTCATACTGCATTCATCCTTTCTCAGCCTCATCCAACATTCATCCTCTCACAGCCTCATTAAGAATCACCTTCTCACAGCCTCATTAAGAATCACCTTCTCACAGCCTCATACTGCATTCATCCTTTCACAGCCTCATCTAGCATTCGCCCGGTGCATAGAGGGAGAAGTCTGATTATAATGACTGTTATGATCTGCAGGAGTCATTACTGAAATGGCTCAACTACGGGATGCAAAGTCTCTGCATACAGTCACACAGCAAAGCTTTTAAAACCACTGATACACAAAAATATAGATACAAGCAGAAAAATCCTTTCTCTTTGACAGATCTCTTTATAAAAGGAATGAATGTTCGGCCCGATAATGCAGCATCTAATATCAATATGTAAACAGCTTCTAGCTTGTGAAAGGAGATTTGGAAACATATGGTCTCATCACGGGTCATAATTTGTTCTGAGAGCAGTGTGCATGTGATGTCAGGAATTGTGATAAAATTGGTTTTAATGTACTTTAAAAGACCTCAAATCGCCATTAGAGCATATAAGAATCACTATCACCGTGGTAACCATGTCTTCCTGTTGGACAGACCACATTATTTTGGGCAGTTCAGTGCTTGCTATAAGTGCACAAATGGAAAGATTTCACAAATGCTGCTGTGCACTCAACACCTTGTGAGGAAGATAAACATGAAAGTATAAAAACTAAAATAACCATATCAGTAATGATCTATATCATCATTGTTTGATTAGGCTGATATTTGAAGATTAAACGTCTTGTTTTTTCCTAATTTGTAACAGTACACTTTTTTATACCAGGTTAAAGGTTATTGGCTATATCATAAATATTACATGAAAATATGTCAAATTTGGTCAATATTCAGGGTCATTTTAAAATGTGGATATAGGTAACAACAAAGCATATTATAAAATCCTACCACAAATTAATTTCAATATAAAAAAATATTTAAAAAATCAGCACAAATGACTCAAATATAAAAACTGTATTGTGACATATATACACATGCATACATACATACATACATACGCATATAAACATATATACACATACATACACATAAATATACATATATACACATAAATATACACACACACACACACAGACACACACACACACACACACACACACACACACACACCCAGTTACCCTGATATTAAAATTTGATATTCTTACACAAACATATATTGGTACTGTCATGTGTGTCACATTGTATGCTGTCCACTTCTAAACCCTTGTTAAGGTTTTCTGCAATTAACAGCTGGCAGGTCTCTCTAAAAACTCTGACATGAGTTAAACAATATATGCAAACAAATACTGTATGGGAATAATGCAACTGATACACACTTAAAGAAGAAAGTCGTGACACTTGCCAAGTATGGTAATCCATACTCAGAATTGGTGCTCTGCATTTAACCCATCCAAGTGCACACACAAAGCAGTGAGAAGTGAACACACACCCAGAGCAGTGGGCAGCTATAGATCCAGCACCCAGGTAGCACCTGGGGGTTCAGTGCCTTGCTCAAGGGCACTTCAGCCATGGGTATTGAGGGTGGAAGAGAGCGCTGTTCATTCACTCCCTCCCACCTACAACTCCTGCCAGCGCAGAGACTCAAACCTGCAACCTTCGGGTTACCAAGTCCAAGTCTCTAACCATTAGGCCACAGCTGCACAAACACAAACTGATACACATCTCAGTGAAACCTGATGTATTTTTGCTCACTGGAAATTGAGAACAGGCATAAAGTCCTGCCAGCTAACAGTTCTCCTGAGTGATGTGTCCGAGGAAAAAAAATAAAATAAATTTGCCGCCAAGCCTGTGGTAAAAAAAATTCTACAATGCGCGCTCACACACACACACACAGACACACACACGGTGTGATACTTTAACATTTAACATGGACTGTTTGATTCAAGCAGCTTTTACATTATAAAATAAATATACAAGACATGTATACTGTTACAAAACATTTTTTTAAAAAGAAAAAAGCTTCTTACTTGGCCTCCCTTACATTTAAACATGCAAGTTGTATTTCAGTACAGACAGCTTCCATTAACCATTGTTAAGTCATTAACTCTTGGTAACGTCAGAGATGTCAATGCTTTAATTGTGGTTCTACACAGTACTGCACTCTGAAATCCCACCACTTCTTTTTAATAAGGAATTTAACTCGGCATTTGCCTTTCAGAGAGACGAGTTACCCCACCTAAAGGGGATCCATGTTCGTTGACACAGTAGGAAAACATCTTTAAAGGGGTTCGAAGGTTATAATGAGTATCTGTTTAAATGATGGTTTTGTTGTTATGTCAGATGTGCAGGTAATTTGAAACATACGGGAGCATAAACTCTTCAGGCAGTGTGTGAGGAAAGGCTCTTGTGGCCCACTGAGCCTTGAGTTTAAGTCACATCAAAGAATGACCTCACATAAATACACACACACACAGAGGTGCAGTTTAGGCTTGTGTGGGATCGGTCTTGTAAACGGCTCAAAAGGTCTTTGCACACTCACACACAGCGTCACAGGGACCTGTATGTGTGCGGATAAAGTTATGATTGATTTCAGCCCTGTCAGAGGCAGTGGGGTTCAGCTCCCATGAGACACTGGGAGGCAAAGTGGCAGTCAGACTTCACCTTTGAAGACAGAAGAATGTTTACGTGTGTGTTTCTGATCTGTGTATTGCTGGAACACTTGCAGGAATCGCTCACTTTAAGTCCAACCAGTAAGTAAATCAAAAACAGGTTCAGGATGAGTATGCATCTTCGAGCATGTCTGTTTATTAAAACCACAGACAGCAAAAAAAAAAATGTAAATATGCAGACTCTAGACTGTTGGAAACAATCAAAGAAACAATAAACCACAGGACATTCACCACAACAAACAGCATGAAACCCACAAACCCACAGATACCATTTTTTTATCCACACATAAACCTAGAAAATGCTAATGGTCAAAAGTTAGTAATAATTAAGATGTTTTTCTATGTTTTTGAAAGAAGTCCCTTATGCTCACTAAGGCTGCATTCATTTGATAATAATGTTTAAAGAATACAGCAATATTGTGAATTATGTTTACAATTCAAATAAATTCTATTTTAATAGGTTTTATAATGTAATATATTCTTGCAATGGCAAAGCTGAATTTCCATTGGCCATTACTCTTGTCTTCAGTGTCACATGATCCTTTAGAAATCATTCTAATATGATTTGCATTTTAAAAACGTACAAAGGCATACTGCCGTAGTGTGTTTCTGTAAGTGTAATATCCTTTGAGCCATGCTGTTTTGTATGTGTTAGACCCCCAAGTGACATAAATCAGTGCATCTTTCCTCAACAAGCTGCACAATTTGAAGAATCATTCATGTTTGTAGTACAAACGTCGTGGTTGCCTTAAAATGTAATAATTACTATGAGAAATAATGATGCCAATGGCAGTAAAAAGGAGGACTGCTTCTAAAAAAAAAAACCCTGACTAGAAAATGTTATTTTATTTGAAAGAATTTAATGATTATAACCGAAAATTCCCTGCACTGAAATACTCTCACATTAGTATAAATACTTTTATGTCCTCTGGGTGACAATACAAGCTATAGGAGCAAGAGAGGTGAAATTTCAGCAAATACGTCCATCAACGCTTCTTCCTGAAGTGTCTGAGAGACTGAGAGAAAGCAGAGAAAATATAGCTGCCCTGTTCTCACCCTGACTGGCCAAAAGTCAGCAGGAAACCCCCAGACCATGGAACTATCAAGTATACAATGCTCAATCGACACACACACGTATATACAAACAGAAGGGAATTCTCAACTGCCTGATCATTTCCTATTGACATGCTCTCCAAAGGCCTCATATTTTGTGTATTAGCATGGCTTTGACTGCTCTTCGTAGATACCACCTTCTCGCACAGCACAACTGTTTGATTAAGTACAATGCCTGCACATTACTGGTCATAACTAAATTAAGCACTTTAAGGGTTGTTAATGCATTAGGAATCAACAACTAACAACAGCCTACTTTTTTTATAAATTAATTAATGAAAGTTTATGTTAATTCCTACATACAGTACAAGACATTTTTTACATTTAAAAAGTTTTTGAAACTATAATATTGTAAAGTACTAGTAAATAGTATATTGCTACCTAGATTAATGATACCTAATTCATTAAATGACTCATTAGCTGCTAACAAATTTATTTCAGTTTTACCAAGTAACAACCCCTTTTTTTTCCGAAAAGCACAATATGGCAACCCTAAAACACAGAAACAAAAACTTTTACCCACAGAAAGTCATACATACAAATTGACAATGTAGCATATTCCATTCCATTTCCATGGTTACAGTCAGGCATAAGTGGGCAGATGTGTGTGGTGTAGTTGCCAGGGTTACACCACTGTGCATTGTGGGTAAGAGCTTTCATTAATGTGACCAAAAGATAAGGCTAATGGACTGGCGGTTTACGGGCAAGGAGTGTGTGTGCATACTGCTGTGTACTGACTTCTAATAGTATTAATCCTGTGCATTTAAGGGAGTCAGTATTTATTGATTTCTCATTACTTCGGCTAACACAATCATGTGTGAGGTGTGTGTGTGTGTGTGTGTGTGTGTGTGTGTCAGATCGATAGCACCAGAGTGATTCCCCATTCCGATCATTAGACCTGCTTTGCCAATCAGTGTCTTGATATTTTAAGTGAGTTTTAAATACAGAAACATTTATATGTCTGATTCATCAAAGTAAACTTCAATTTCGTCAACATAAGGCCAATTTAAGAAGTCTAAACTCTAAGCGAGACAAACAAAGAGGCAAAGTGAATACAGGAATAAAAAAAGTATTATTGAAGCTTTGTTGTAAACATCTATAATTTTGAATAAGGACTGGTCGACTTCAACAGAGCTTGGAGTTAGTATGTTGCTAAATTAATGGCACTGTAGTCTAAATGAGTGTTCACACTGACAGCAATTTGAATTTGGATATGAGATTTACAGAAATCCAAGAAAGTTCAAAAGTTAAATTTGAAATAAACTGAATTGGCAACTGAATTTATCTTCTTTATTATAGCATAAAGACAAGTGTAACAGATTATAGGGAAAAAATGATTCTATGTAGTAACTTAATTTTACAATGTTGGTCTTTTACGTGTTTAAATTGACTAAAAAATTGGAGAAGTACAGAGAGAAGTCTATTTTGCACTGGATAATTCATGAGGTGAATCATTTGCATTAAAACCAACAAGTGGATTTGCAAAATAAATACATCTTATTTTTCACTATGACTTTAATGGCATCTCTGGGTAATAAAGTTCTTCCCACAATGATCTATAAATCGGCAAGGCCCATAAAATTTGCAACTTTAACGTTTCTCTTGACAAGAGTTCATTTTTCTTGGTAATGACTTAATAGGGCTACATTAATTTATTAGATTTTTTCCTAATCATTTTAATTTCACTTCCTTGAAGTTAAATTCAAATGAAGTGTAGTTCCTGTTTACCAAATTATCTCAAATTCAGAAATCAGACTGAAGTTTAAAAAAAGCACTCTCAATTCACCTCTAAAAGGGACATTAAGTTCCTGAAACATTAAACCATGGTTCTAATCTGGTTGATGCAGGTTTGAGTCCAATCTGCAAAATGTACTGATCCTAAACTATCGTTCACCAATAACCATTCTCTAGTTTCTAATAAAGAGATAAAAGTCATCAAACCTTCTCTTACTAACTCGGCAAAACTCGCAAACATGGCACGCAGAAACATTAACATTGTGAATTAGATTTTGATCCATATTTTTCAGAACTGAATGATTTTACTGAGCATTCTGGGATTGTCTTCCACTTTAAGTATATACCTGTATGCAACGCTGCTTTAAATTTAGGCCAAAATTAGACATATTGGAAAGCAGCATAATACCTAAAAGAAGGTAGCTTTACAGGGTTTGGAACAGGGCTAATGTCTTCACAGGAAAGACTGAGAAGGTATGTTGGTATGAATACTCTAATTGGCTCTCTGTGCTTCCTGTAACTACAGCAGTCGGCCTGGTAGTAACACCTCGCACACGTCTCTGTACCTTTCCACAGGTCAGTCAGGTCATGTGCTGTGAACAGACCTACAGAAAACACAGTTAACGATCACACACAGGCTGAAGAAACTCCTACCAAGTGTTTATGATAAAATCAGCTCATATTTATATTCAAGTCATGATTATGAGTTACAACATTCGAATATAAACTCCCAATGACTCATTCATCTGAGTGACATGTTCTACAGCAGCCATTAACAACACAGACAGTGAGATAATAATTCCAAGCTAATGCACAAGCACATGCAGAGCTCACAGAATGACTGAGCGCAAGCGTCGGCAACAGAACCTATTAAATCTAACATGTAGTTGTGCGCGCAGGGGACAGTTTTAATGTCACACTGGAGTCACTCCTTCTCTCTGAAATATGTAGTCGCCTACTACCAGTGAAACTGCAGCTGAACGTGGTTTAACAAAAAGCGAATACTGCAAAAAAAAAAAGGTTACCTTACTGCATTTTGTAATGAAATAAGAAATAAGACTATCTTTAACTACACACTGTTAACTGAATCAGTCCATATGATTTCTGTGATCATCAAAATGCACATGATAGCTAGAGTGAGCTGCCTGCATTCCCACATCAATAAATACTATAATAATTTATAGTAAATACTAGTATTTTTGAATCATAGTAAAGTGTATTATACTGTATATATTGTATTTACAACACTCTGTTAATGAATGCTACAGCATACTGAACTGATAAACTGTAATACATACTGTAGTATACTTTAGTCAGTGTTTACTAAAGTAAACTGTAGTGTATTGTAGTGTAAACTGTATAATATACCCTACAGTTGTAAAAAAAAAAAAATTGAATGCTGTGGTTATATTACCACAGCAAGTATAGAATTTCCACAGCAAATTAATACAAGTACTTTACTATAGTATGGTTCAAAAACACTATAATATTTACTATAAATTACCATAGTATTTTTTAATGTGGGTTGTGACAAAGTCAATGAAAAAAAAGATCAAAGATGGTGGACAAAGTCGCAGAAATACCAATTTTAAATATTCTAATTTCATTCAACACCAAAGGCAGAGATGAAAGGCTAAATTCAATTAGAAAAGTACTATTTTAACAGACATCTACAAGATGTCTGATAAAGATCGTTTCATCTGGAAAACATCTTCTGATAGACATATTTAAGAATCTTAATTTTCAGACATTTTCTAAAGGTCCATTTGACATCTAATAGGAAAACGTCTTATAGACTTATTGCAGATGACCAAACACTCTAAAAAAAAAATTTGTCTCGCAGATGTAAATGCAGATGTCAAATAGACAAATCCTTGATGTAAGTGTGCTATGTTGGATGCTTTTAGCATGCTAACGCAAAACTCACCTAGAATCTTTTGTGAACAATATGTGGAGTGCTATTTCTATGATTTCTAATCTAACTTCCCAAATCGGAGATGTGCTATTTCCGTTAACTACAACTAAAACTATGAAAAAGTTTTCACTAATTGAAATAAATAAATCATACTTTTTACATTTGAAATGACTGAAAAGAGTTTAAAATGGAGTACTACAACAACTGAAACAGAAATACAAATAAATTGAATATAAATAGAACCATTACGATCACAACATTAATAAATACTATAATAGCATATAAATAACAATGCTTAGTAGGCAGCTGCCTGGATAGACAGCAGACATCTAGGCAACTCACTAGGTTTTGGTCGCTACTAATTCTTCCACACGTTCAAACCAGGTGTGTTTCATAAATTTGCAAATGGTCGAACCTGACACCATAGAATAAGGAAGAGGAGAAGAAACTACACACTTGATTCTTATTTTTAGAATGCATACATACAGTACACAGAGAAAGCAGCCTACTTAAAGGGAAACTGTCTCCTGAAAGAAAAAGAGGAAAAAAAGACAGGGAGAGGAGAGGCGCGTCCCCAACAGAAGAACAATGTTCTGTCAGAAAAGTAGGTCATCTTGTTGAGGGGTCAGAGAAAGGGCATCCACTCAATTCAGCAGAACTCTTCAATTCACACACACATATAAACAGTTAGCGAAACATCATTCATTGCACATGCAGCAGACACGCAGGTGAATTCACTCATAGATAAACAGCAAACTGTATCGAGAGCATTGCACTCTAGAGAAGAAAAACTCCAAACCCTGTCAGAGCTGTGGCACGGTGATTCACGTACCAAATAATTCATTAAGTCATGGTACAAAAGTGGCTGTACCGATCACACCTTTCTCCAATAATCTTTTTTTTAATTTCTAATAAAATGATTTAAGTCAACAAACCCAATCCTATTCCAGAAACACTGCAAAGTATCTCTCTTTGGCCATGTCTACACCTGGCATTAACATCCATTTGAACCTTTAAAAAAAACACTCCTCAGCTGATGTTTATATGCTGATATATTGCTGATTAAATTTATATTTGTGAGAAATAATTTGGAGATAGTAACCAGGAAGACAAAAAATAGCACTTTGCTACCAGGTGTAAACAGGGCCACAGACGTCCTTTAGCAATTGCTTTCTAATAAAAGCCACAAAGACAGCCACAGAAGCAATTAGAGGCACAGTGGTGATCGAGGAGGTCTGGGAATGTGATAACTTTTTTGGGTCACCATGACTCAGTTCTGAACTTTTGACTTCTATTTGACATCACTTCTCCAGCGAGTAAAAGTTAAGCATACGAAGCAGAGAAGATCTGAAACCATATGTCACATTACACAAAATACACAATCTGATGTCTCAGTGGAACATTCAGCTTTTAACAGATGGTTATTATCCACTAATGTCTGTTTATCGCTATACTCAGTTTGTCGTGTGCATGTGTGGCCTCATTATTAATAATCAGAAGCTGTGACCGATTAAATCGATTAGATAATATTGCAAATACTCGATTTAGTTACAATAAGAGAGGCCCTGAGAGAAAGATTTCTTCTGTTTGTGTCAATTGTCACTGTTAATCTACACAATATTTTAATTAATAACAGACACACAAGCACACAGATGGAGTTTTGCAAGAGAGATGATTCTTTCTTTTGTGTTCCACAGAAGAATACAAGTTTGGAGGGTAATAAATGATGACAGCATATTCATTTTTGGCTGAAGTATTCCTTTAAATGAGCATTCATTGAATAGCCAGAACAAGAAAGAAAGGGAGAGAGGAAGACATTAGAGTAATTCTCTAAACATAAAAAAGGGTTATGGAGCTCTATATTGGGTTGATTGTATTTTGATCCATTCATCATTAGAGAATAACTAGGCCCAAATGACAGATTGTTCAACCACCAGCACTGCAGGGCTTCATTAACGTCACCCCACTGCTGTTCATTTATAAACATTAGACCACAATCAGACACAAACTCTCAGTTGCTGAAACCACAGACCACCAGCTAACACAAAAACTCTGACCCCTCAGTGGATCTTTCCAAAACAAACCATGTGTGCAGTGTGTGGATGAGCCACAGGGTCTGAAAATCAGATGTGTTATGATAATGGATAAATAACTTCTAATATAAATCTGAAAGACGTGTATAGCATCAAAAGTTTTTGTTGTTGTCGTTGCTCTTTTGACCTAAGATTTTAATGTACTATAACATTCGCAATACAAGCTCCACCCAGAGCAATATTCAAACTTAGGCCTGCTTCACAGTAGAGTTTCAGTCTATGTTTGCCCCAGAAACACACTGAAAGTGCATGATAAACCAATTTAGCTAACACTTTCTGTTCTCTATTCTGTAATGTTATTCAGAACCTTAGAATTAATTTTGGCACATGCTCAATTATAGAAATATTTTTACTAGTGCTGGGCAACAATAAAAAAAATTCTTTTACGTGATTAATCACATTGATTATTCACAATAAAAACATTTTTTTTAATCAAGACAACACTTGATGGGCGGGGAGAGACTGGTGTGTGCGGGATGCGGGAGAATAATTAGGGTTAAAACAATATATTGTGAGAGGGCCATGTGTTACCGCGTCCCATTCGACTCAAAATAATAAACCACAAAGTTAACAAAACAATGAACTCCACTGTGTTGAGCGAGAACACTTCTCTGCTGTTTTCACATGCTATCGGAAACTTCATATTTCCAACTTAAAAGTCATGATTGTGGACAGTAGTTTGTGAATGTTGATGCTAAATAATTTGATAGGGAGCATCCCCACCTGTGATGCATGATTTGTCTGTATGTGTATTCAGAGCCAGTGAGCAATGGATAATAATAAAAAACTGCATTAACGTGCAGTAAAATAATTGTTGGCTTTAATCAGTTAATGCATTAACGCGATAACAACATGTTAGCTTGCCCAGCCCTAATTTTTAATCAAAAAGGTCTGCGAGTTTATTTCTGACACTTTGTTTTTTCTTAATCCATGCTTTTTTTCCATGCAGCGTGCCAGGGAATGCTGATAATGAGCTTAAACTTGTGTGTGTATGCATGTGTGTGTGAGCTCTCAGCATGAATGCTGTGGGATTAGTCAGATGTTTACCCTCTGCGTGCATTTGGCTGCTTTAATTGGCCTTTGCAATGTTCATTCTTTAAAAATTTCCTACAGGGCTCATAGTCAACTCAGCAAGAGTGTGCACACACACACACACACACACACACACACACACACACACACACACACACACACACACACACACACACACACACACACACACACACACACACACAGACACACACACACACACACACACACACAGACACAACTAAAGTTTGTCAGGAGGAAGGAGGAATGTTGATGACACAGGGGCTCCATCGCTGCAGTGGGAGACCAAAGACACGGACAGCAATCTGATAGTCATCAGATCCGATGTGAACAGGAAGGGCTCAGATATCTCTCATAACGACAAAGAAAAAAAACATGCAGAAACGGTGCGTGTGTGCACGTTGTTGCTCTCTGACTCAAATCTAAGCAGTCAATTTAATAAAACCTGAGAGAATCAAATCCCAGCTCAGAGAGGAGGGGTCATGAGTGGAAATGAATAAGAGAGATTGAGTTTAATTCATTTAAACTACCTGTCTCTCTTTCTCTTGCTCTCTCACACACGCACACACACACATCTCTTTTTTTCTCTCTGATCTACTACATTTCTCTGATCCTTCCATTAACAAAGAAATACTCTGAGTAATTCAAGAAAAAAAAACATATCAACAGACCACAAGAACACCGATTAAACAGATTACAGGCTCAAAGATCACAAACACACACACATTCTAACAAAGCCACAGCTAGCCTGGTGGGTGGACAGAGACCCCGGAGAGAGAGATATTTATAACTGAACTCACAACCTCAGACATCAGCCACACTCACGGTTTTATTAACCGTTTTTAGATTTATTTAATTCTACTATGTTTTATTGCACATTATTATTATTTTGTATCTTTTTGTCACTATGCATATACTGACACTTTTAAACATATGCATATATTCCTAAATAAATATAAATTTTTGTGCATAATGAAGCATTGGGAATTTTGTATGTGTGTGCATGCATGGTGTATAAATAAATAAATAAATATATATATATATATATATATATATATATATATATATATATATATGCACACACATATATAAAGAGAGAGAGAGAAACCATTCCTGTGCACAATCATCTCTCCCAAGACTCCTTACTTCACATCTTAATATCATCATTATACCTCAGCTCGCCTTGAACTGGGTTTGTGTTTGTTTGTGTGTGTGTATAAGCCCTTTTTATCAGGCTTCAAAAAGTAGTTCTGCTGACTGAACAGATATATTATACAGATATATACTTAGACGTTCTGCACTGAAGGATTTTAACCATACTGCAGCTGACAGCCAGAATGCTAGAACACTCTGATTTCTAGGTCAGATACTGTGTGTGTCTGTGTGTATAAGTGTGTGCCCTGCTAAAGCAGTGACATTGTAAAAATGACTCTATTATTGTTGGATTTCCACTATAACCTCTTTCACAACTGATGTCAGGAATTGTTCTGAGCGTTCAGAGTCTAACTGATGCCTCTAGATTGCTCATGTTCTGGACCCAACGGTGCATTTCAAGTGTTTACACAATACAAGTTTAGACAAGAAAAAGGACTTGGACTTCAACTTGCCAAAATATGTTTTGTGAATGTGTCCACTTTAATTTGGGGACAAGTAAAAATGAGAATAAGAAAAAAACTTGACTAGTAAAAAATCTTTTAAAGTGGTCATATGATGCTTTTTTAAAGATGATCAATTTGTGTATTTGGTGTAACAGAATATGTTGACATGCTTTGTTTAAAAAAAATATTATTTTTCAAATACTGTACATCATTGTAGGTCCTCTATGCCCCGTGTCTCTCAAACGTGTAGTTTTCTTCAAAATCCCTCCTTCCCACAAGCGCAGTCTGCTCTGATTGGCCAACTGACACCCATTTCCTTTTCCCTGAGGATTCTTGCAGGAAGTGGCCTTCCGGTCTCTCTCTGCCCGTGTTTGTTTCAGTCTCAAGAAAATATGCAACTCTGACACAGCCCAAACAAAACATTCTCACAAACTGGGTTTTATGAAATACCACGAGAATGCTTTCAATACTTCATACAACTCAAGGAGAGTGTTTAGAAGACCATTTTGACTTCAAAATTGAAGGTTAACTCATTAATAGCTCAGAAGGTGGAAGGACTATGGTATTTAGAAACAATTGCGGTTACATTAAATACCTGTCTGATGTAGAGGGGTGTCCGTTGTGGGCGTTCTGTTTATGTGTGTATGGTGAGTCTGGAGGCGTGTGGATCCGATGGTACCCGCTGTGTTCCAGCGAGCCGATGCCAGCGTACGAGGGCTCCTCAGGAGGAAGTGAGGTCAGGGTGGACCGACTGAAGTCCTGGATCTCAGCATAGTCTCTCTCTCTGGCCTGGCGCTGACGAATCTCTCGCGTTTTAGCCTGGATCCTACATAGACACAAGTATAAAAAAAAAAGAATGACAAAGCACACAAAGATGAAGAAAAAGATACACAAGTTAAAAAACCTCAGAAAAACAAATAATAATGGACAGATCAGGATGAACAAAATATTAAAATTAAGAAAAGTCTTGATGTCTGGCATGGAAAACATGATTCATTCCAGGATAATTTATTGAAGATCAGTTTAGTTTAATTTGGTACTTAATTCCGGAGCTTATTCACAAAGGACCTAAAAAACATACTCAAACACCTTTCTAACCCCCATCAAAAGCAAGATGATAAATGAGTGTATACGAGAGAGAGAGAGAGAGAGAGAGAGAGAGAGAGAGAGAGAGAGAGAGAAATAGAGATTAAGAAAGAGTGGGGATTTCTCAGCAGGGTCTCACAGGAAAGAAGGGAAAATGGGAAGGGGTTTACATGGCATTATTAATAAAACAACATGAACAAACACACACCTGCAGGTGAACATTCACATGATGAACTTAAATTGACTTAAACATATTAGGATTTAGTTAAATGATTAGCATGCAAACACGCACAAAATATAAAAGGATCGTTATGCTTTAACAAAACAATGATGACACAAACAACAGGACTGAAACGATCACTTAAGAAGAAGGGTTAAGGAAGTGCGTACGGCTGGCAGGTAAAGTGTCAGGAAATGCCTCTGATTAGAGGCTGATGACAGTTAAGATTAGCTATGACTCTGTATGTGTGTGTGTACCTCTCTTGTTCTTGTCTCATTCTGCGCGTCTCTTCCTCTGATGCATGAGTTTCCTCTGCCTTCCACTTTGGACCATCCATACGCTCGTCCTTACGGTACTTCCCAAACCTTCAACACACACACGTCACAAGATGATGTTGTGTGTGACAACACATTCTTCCCAATGAACTGTTTCAACAATGGTAGAAAAACTCAAAAACAATAAAAAAATTAATATTTTTTGGGGGAAATTGCACTCAAAAGCTACTTGGTTCAAAACACAAGTCACGTGTCCCTTTCATTTGGATGGGCATCATGCTTCTGAAAAAAACTCTTAAACCTGTCGCCTCTAATTAAACCAACATTAAAGATCTTAATCCATCTATTCTAATTCATTTAACAAACTAATCAATGTTTTGCAACTCTGCAAAGCGGTGAGCGTGAAAAGTCTTCTTTTATTTGCAAATCTTTGTTTTATCAAGCATATAAATTAATTTATATTCCGCTGACGTGCGAGGATTGAAGTTTACTGTGCAAGAAAGCTGAATGGAGTTTCAATACCTTTGTATGCCTATGAGTTCTGATTTTCGGCGGAGCTCATTAATATGTAGCAGGTATCTTTGGTTCAGTGAGGCAGATGACAGCCATTAAAACACTCCACTGCCCCAGAAGTGGACTAAAATATTTGACGTTTTCAAAAATGACTTATCTATTGCTGACAGATTTAAAAACATTCAAATGAGCTGCGTTCTTGCTTTCTCTCCCCTCCAGTCTTCTCGTATTTCTCTAAACTTCATGGAAACTCGAACTTTTCCTCCGTGTCTTGGATGTGATTGTCCATTCTGCCTAGAGCTCAGGAACATTCTGTCACTCCACAGAGCACACAACCTCACAGCCTATCAATATTAATGATTCGATTTCAATCCCATTCGTTTTTTATATTAGTACAGGAAGTCCAAAAACTAGTGAGATGCACTGTTGTCTACTGTTTATATACCTGTACACTACACTAATTCAAAAGATTGGGAACAGAACACAAAAAAAAAAAACAATATACCGGTAATATAATTTTTTCAAAGTTTTGGCTTAAAGCATTAAGCTTGTCAAGGAAACTACAGTCCATATCTAGAAACCAGAATAATAAAGAAACTCGGTGCAACACACCCTAGCAACACACCAGAAAACACCCAGAACACCTTTGCAACAGCACAGCACCAGCCCTGCAACCAACCACCTTAGCAATGCATTAGCAAGATTTGCATATGCAAAGACCACTCAATTTTCTTCACTCACATCTTTCGTCTATTTTGTGTTCTGCCTATTGCTGGCAAGTCTTTGAGTCGGGAACATGCCTATGATGCGTCGGTGGGCAGCTCACTTGGCCCTTTTATTCCTTTGTTGGATTTTGAGGTAATTAAGGACATGAAGAAAAAGTGCTCTGGGCTCATCTGCGCTCTTATCTTCATTATTCTTAGTCTCTTTAATCTGACACAAAAAGCTGTTCAGATCTGCTTTTAATTACCTGAACATCTCTCCAAGACCCTTGAGCATTCCTTTCTTTGTTTTACCCTTCTCTTTATCTGGCTTCTTTTTGTCCTTCCCCCCTTTTTCTTTCTTCTTGTCGTTTTGAGGCTGACTGCCATTGATAAGCTGTTGCTCGGTGACGGGAAGCGGAGTGAGATCAGCTACCGTGGAAACGGAATCCCGCCCTGATCGAGAGCTTCCTTCAGTGTCCTCCTCCACTACAGGAAGAAAAGAAAAACAAGGGGAATGCTGTTATTATCAGTCATAATCAACAAAATTAATACCAATTAATCAAATTGAGTCAATATCTCAACATTTGCCAAATTTGAGTTTAAATTGATTAAACCAGGAGCGGCCATACATGTGTCCATGCACTCCTCTTCATCCTCATTTGCTGCTGGCCTGTCGTACGATTTGTCAATCGCTGCTCGGAAGCTCTCGTTGCAGCCCCGCCCCCGTATGATGCGTGGGCGTGGCCGGTGAAAAGGCATGTCGCCGTTGAGAGTCACCTCAGCGACGGCAGTCTGTAAACTTTCCAGAGAGCTGGACTTCTTTAGGCCGAGAGACGGGCCAACATCATGTGAGGAAGAGCCTGAAGAAGAGTTCGCTAGTTAAACCACAATCAACTAGTTATGCGTGCAGTCTGTCAGCCACAAATCTCAACCGTAACCCTGATAAAAGCTGCTATATTTATCTGAACATTATGTGTGTGTGTGTGTGTGTGTGTGTGCACGCACATGAGCTGCTATCGTATGCAGTCAGCCATGAAGGCGTGAAGATGCGTTTCTGTATTATGTGATGAAGATAAATGAATGTAAGTGGAAGCCAGGAAAGATTGCATTTATTTATCTTAATCAAAAGTAAAGTACTGCCTTATTGAAACCCGTCTAACCTCCCATGCTATTTTTAAATATAATAAAGTTGTGTGCTTATAATAACGCAATATTACAATAAAATGGATTTTCAGAACAAAATGCTTTACAAATACCTGTTCAACCTCATTGGCAATAATATACAAAAATAGAAAAATAAATGTAAAGAAAATATGTATATATGTAAAGGTGAAAATAAAGTATGGGGTCAGTAAGATTTTTTTTAAATAAATGAATACTTCATTAATCAAGGATGCATTTAATTGATTAAAAGTGACAGTATAGACATTTCTAATGTTACAAAAGTTTCTATTTCAAATAAAATGCTATTCTTTGAACTTTTTATTCATTGAAGAATCCTGAAAGCAAAGACATCAAGACATTGATAATAATAAGAAAAGTTTCTCAAGCACCATTAGAATGCTTTCAAAGCATATTAGAATGACTACAGAAGAATCACGTGACACTAAAAACTGGAGTTATGGCTGCTGAAAACTTCAATTGCCGCCACAGGAATACATTATATTTTAAAACAGAAAAAAAAGTTATTTTAAAATGTAATGACATTTCATATTATAAATTTTTTGGTTAACAAAAATGAAGCCTTTATGAGCAAAATAGACTTCCTTCAAAAACATCTATATTTATTTACATAAATATCAATAAAATACAAGTGATTTCTGGATCACTACATTGGCTAAACTGCAGAGTATGAATGCTGTAATCTGTTTTTATAGGTGCTGAAATGTGCTGTTTATCAGAGTGGTGATAAACAGGCCTAGGAAAATAAACAACGGTGATACGGTAGGGAAAAAATTATCTCAACATAGAAGAAAACAGGCAATTATTAATAATCCTGCAGTGTGGAATAGAAGTGAGTGTGTGTGCAGGAACAGAAGTGCAGGAGTTGTCATGCTTACCTGGGTGGTTTTCTGTGTAGTGTGTGAGGTTAATCTCATCAGCCACTGTGTGAAGGGCACACAGACATACACATACATTGACAGGACGGTTAGTATGGACATTCAACATGCAGCAAGCAACCAGGCATGATTCACCATCAACAACCAGACGACAGAAACAATCATTCAGTGCTCATTAACAAAACGGTGTGTTTCCACAGTGATTCTGCTGATTCAGAGTTCTCACTTTTCCACTGAGACCATGCAGGAGCCCAAACCTTCATACCCTCTAACTTGCTGACTCAAAAGCAGGAATCACTCACATCAGAAATCAAAATTTTAAAAATTTAATTGAAACAAAGTTTTTAAAACAACAATTCAAGCTAGATATCTAGATAGTGTTAACTATATCTAGAAAAATTACCTACAAAAAACAATCAGCAGTGATCTAGAAACCTAAATTTTAAACTGAAGTCAAATTAGAAAACTGTCAAATTAAATAATATACAAAGAAGTGGTGAAGGCCCACGAGAAAAAAAAAAACTCAAAAACAAACACATTGTTGTTTGAGTCAGTGGAAAGATGGAAGGTTCTGCAGGATCCCTTGTCTGCACTCTGGCACCATTTCAGTGGTAAAGCAATAAGTGAGGAACATCCAGCAGAATTGCATGAGTGGAAACAGTGTTCAGATTAGAAAGCACATGCACAAGGGAGACCAGTGCAGACTTAGTGACGGTGGAGTGGTGAATGCTGATAACCAGAATGAGAGGCATTCTGAGAAGTGCTCTTATAAAGAGAGGAAAGTAACTTGAGCAATGAATTTGATTTCGAGGTGGGAATTTATTTTTTGCGACTGACCTTTACAGCATCTAGGCCCAAGTACTGTGTTTGGGACTGATCTTTAGAGTATTTAGGTCCAATTACTTTGTTTGAGATAGACCTTTAGAGTATCCGAGTCATATGCTTCGACTTTATATTTAGAGTAATTAAACCAATTTAAGGGATTTTAAGATTGACCTTTGGAGTATTTAGGTCAAATTAATGTGTTTGGGACTGATCTTTAGAGTGATTTGGTCCAAGCACAGTGTTTGGAACTGATGTTTACAGCATCTTAGTCCAAGCACTGTAATAAAGGCTGGCCTTTAAAGTATTATAGATTCAGCCACAGTGAATGGGACTGACCTTAAGAGTATCTAGGTCCAACTATTGTGTTTACTCTGCTCTTAATTTTTAAGACTGACCTTTAGAGTAACTAGGTCTAACTAAGTGTTTTGGGTCGATGTTTACAATATTTAAGACCAAGCACTGTGCTTCAAGTTGATCTTTAGAGTATACAGGTTTAAGTACTGTGTTTCAAATTGATCTTTAGAGTGTAAAGGACCAAGCAAGTGTATCTTTAGACTATCTATGTCTAAGTACTGTAAATTGAATGGATGTTCACAGTATCCAAGACCAAGCACTGTGTTTCCGTTGATCTTTAGAGTATCTAGGACCAATCACTGCATTTAGGATTAATCTTTAGAGTACCTAGGTCCATGCTCTTGGACTTGCGGGTCTTGATGATATCGAGTTGGCTTGCGTCTCCATACTGCTTGGTGCGTTTTTCAGACATGCTTTGCCTGCCAAAGCCTTCCCTCTGAAACGCCCCCTCATCATTAGCAATGGAAGAGCTGAGGGAAGGACAGAGAAAGAGAGAGAGATTAAATCACAGCACAGTGTCCAGCCCCTGGCCCTGTTCTAATAACTGAAGCTCCTTTGACAAACAAATAAAAGGCCATGGACTCAATAACAGCAGGAAGATCGTCAGAAGAGTCTGAGAGTTGAAGTTTGAAATAGAAACAAAGACAATAGATACTACAACAAATGAATTACAAAACTTTCTAAACTGTCCACTTTTATTTACCTGTCGGGAAGTTCTTGGTCCCAGGGTGGCGGCGGCGGAGTCTCCACAGCAAAACCCATGTCTTCGTGAGAACTGGATGACGATTGGTCAGACAGCTGGGCGGGGAGAACATGTGGCCCGTCGTCTTCAATAATGACTGTGTCATCCTGAGGCATGTTGACCGTCGGAGAGAGCTGATAATGATCTACAATGAGATAAGAGCAGGAAGGGGTGTTGCTTTTTCTATATCATCTTGTGCAAACAAATTTGGCCCTTTTTAAAGTAAATACTGAGAGACATTATGTGGTTTATAGATAAATAGTGCAGTTAGCTTGTTTGTGTTTTTCTCAGTTCAAAAAATTCCCACCCTAGACTAAAATAAAGCCCATGAGAAACACTTTTGTTTTTTCCAGTACATACTTCAATAAGTGAAATCGCGTGGGATGTAAATGATCACAAAATGCACTATGGTTGGGAACAAAGTGCTTTTCAAAGAAATACTGGTACCAAATGATTCTCTTCACGCTCTTTAGCTCATTAATGGTTCGTGAGTATCTTTTTCCATTAAACACTGTAATCTTATTCATTTTCCCAATAGAGATTTTAAGAAGGTTTCATTAATAAGCCATGATACAATCCATAACATTACAAATTTGGATTTGAAGGGAAAAAGACAAAGATACAAGAGTGTGTACTTTACGGATTTAATAAGGGAAAGAGCTATATTTTTGTATGGAAAATTATGAAAAAATTAAAAAAACAATATGGGCACTATAAAGTTCTTTTGGCACAATTTGAGTGTAACTGATAGGTGGAGATTTCTTTACAGAATCATGGGTAATGTAGTTTTCCCATTAGGAATTCCATTGTTAAATGTGATTGTTTAAATGTGATGTGTTTAATGTGGGCTGATAGCTTTAACAAAAGAATATACCATTGATTAACAAACTCATAGCTTACCTATGGAGAAAATTAATTTTATTTCTACTTCCAGACAGACTAATGCATTCTAGGTCTCTCTACCACGCAAATACCTAAAAAGCTAATTTCTTAATAAACAATTCAATTCCTCAAAGCATCTGAAGATGAGACATTAGCCTGCTGTATGTTCATAGAGAACCTCACTCAAGCAAATCCAAATCCAATCAGCACACAACAAACAACATTACCCCACTAGTAACACATTTGCTGAGGCGAGTTTGAAAACAGGTCTTTAAATTTATGGACACAGTCACATTCTGATCAGAGCAAGTTTGTATCTCTCTACAAGAGTGAGAGCGAGCAACTGAAAGCCTGTCTGTGTTAGTGTAAATGGATGGCATGGTATGAGGATGACTCTACATATATTGAGTAAATGGAAAAGCATATGCACGTCTGTGTATGACACCCTGCTACTGTCATACCCCATGAGTGGATTCGGTTGTTGACAGGGAGGATAACAGCTCCGGCTGGGCTCTCTCTCTCACACAGAGAGCTCTCAGTGAACCTCCACGGCTCTGCATCTGTTTGTCCAGGGTAACGCTCATATGTTTTGTGTTAGACCACATGTTTCTTACACACCGCAGCCCAGAGATGCCAATTCTACTTCTGAAACCTGATGCTGCATTCAAAAGTGATTGTAGAGAGCACCTGGTGATGGTTAACTTGCAAAATAATGCAAATAATTACCTGCTTAAAAAAAAAAAACACTCCGAAACCCAATGTGTTTTAGCTGATCTGAAGGACATATACATGCCTACATATGTCATTTTAAAGAAATGATACATTTATCTATAAACATTACATAAAAACATTAATTTATTTTAATATATTCTTATATAACAAATATATATTGAAATAGAAATATAAAATATGCAAAAATACTTTGATTTATTAAGCACAACATTTAATATTTATATATACTTCTCTAAATTTAGCTATGCATATGATCTATCAAAAAGAAAAGAGGATTTGGGGCTTGTTTCATCCGGTCAAGCTGGAAGACCAGCTTTAACTGGCTAAAACCAGCAAACCAGCTAAGGCTATCACAGAGATTACAAATGTAGACCTTTAAGTATGTTGCTGACTCACTCATTTTATGATGACTTGTGTTGGCATGTGGCCTCAGGTTGTCATCAAGCCCCTCGATTCCGTACAGCGAGTGTGAGATCCGTCGCTCGTGGTCATCAGGAGACGGGCTCAGGGTCCGCTCTAACCCTCGGGGACTGCATCGGCTCTCCCCCTGAAAGAAACCAGAACAACAAGAGGAACATCATCATTCAAATCACACACATCTAAATTTACCTTCCAAGATTTAACTGGCTATTATTTCAACTCTGGTTTCAGTGGGCTCTGTCTCGTTCAAATGAAGACACTGAACACGAAGTATAATGGGAAAATCTTGGGCAGTTATGATCCTTGTGCAGCTTTTAAATTGTGTCTGTTTTTAAAATCAAGGCAAGACTAGAGGTACTAAAATGATTCATGACAAAATATGACCATGATGTAGCAAGTTCTATATTCTGAAGCACATCAAGTTAAAAAAATATACACATATTTAGATGTTTTTTTAATGCAACCGCCCATTTCTTTTCAACCCAAAATACTAATGAGCTATTACTCACTTACATAACTAATACATGAAGCACTATTTAGACTTTCACATCAACAATGATCAAAGCTTTCAGACTCTCCTCAGCTTGATTCTTCTCTCTTTACCTCAAGGCGTTTGTTGATTCGTCTTGCCACGATCAGCTGAATCATCCCTCGCTTGTTGCCCTCCGTTGACATGGACTTGCGCAGTGTTTCCATGGCGTCCTGGTTTGTCTTCCCTAACAACGACTCCCCGTTGACTGCGATTAGCTGATCGTTGACTCGCAGCCTTCCATCCTACGCCAGAGAATGAGGTTATTAAGAAGATTCAAGACATTCAATATGTACACTATGCTACTAATAACAAAACTATAAGACAATGACCGCTAACAAGTCAATCATTCATATAATAATGTTATAAATATGAATCATTACAAAGACTACCATTCACATTTTGGGGTAAGATTTTTCTTTTAAAGAATACAAAATGTTTGTGTGTATACATTTCTAACCTTGCATGCTGCTCCTCCATTGATAATAGACTTGACGAAGATGCCCAGGTCAGCATGGCTCTCCTTTGACCTATTACCCTTGACACTGACTCCTAAACCCGCCGAGCCAGAATCACTCAGAGGCACTTCCAATGTCAGGAACTCACGTGTCCCGTCTGGTGTTAAGACCAACTCCTCATCTTCTACCTTCTACA
The DNA here is from genome assembly GCF_963082965.1 of Carassius carassius. Taxonomy (NCBI): domain Eukaryota; kingdom Metazoa; phylum Chordata; class Actinopteri; order Cypriniformes; family Cyprinidae; genus Carassius; species Carassius carassius. The sequence continues at coordinate 7,002,920 of NC_081766.1, forward strand.
GAGACAGAGACATAGAGAGACATTACAACTGCATAGAAATTAAGAAAACTCGGTCATCTTTGCATTTACATTTTTCATCTTCTTAATCAAACTGAGACAGAAAATTGGGGAACAATGACAGCTAGGAGAGAGAGATTTATGGAAAAAAATAAATATCTTCTTGTTAATACACTATCATGGTTTGTGCACACTACAAATCAGCCATTCAGAGTCTATTTAAAGATATTTACTCACCCTTAAGTCATTCCAAACCCATATGACTTTCTATCCTTCATGGAACACAAAAGGAGCAATTCTCAGAAAGCCTCAACTGAAAAGAGTCACCAGTGCAATTCTTCAAAATCATCTTTATGTGTTCAACAAAAGAAACAAAGTCATACAGGTTCGGAATGACAAGAGGGTAAGTAAATCAAAATTCACTTTTAAGTGAGTTTTCTCTTTAAAAGATGACAGAATAGCTCATTTCTCATATCTTGCAGTCAGTAATAGACTCTAAACACTATGAATCTCTGCCATAGAAGTTTAAAATTCAAGTCACTCTCTCGTCCATTACTATTTCCCTGACACACAAAGCTGCCATTTTCACCTGCTTTTGAAGGAACTTCCGCACATGTAAATGAGGCGGGGAGGTTAGCTTTCATGAGAAATGATGCCCGCCAAACCTCTGCTCTCCGATTCAGACACACAGATAATAAACCCATTACATCTGCAGCTCTTCTGACCTCTCCAGTGGCTCCCTCGTGTTAGTGCGTGAGTGTTTGTGTGGGAAAGAGAGACTAAGAGAGATGAGACAGCTTTAACAACCATCTACTGAGTGACTGCTCTATAAAGTCTATCTTTATTGAGCTTTAATCACCTTCACTTTATGTAACAACTTCCGAAACACACACAAACACACACTTGTGTTCAGAAGGAAATGGGTGGCTTTCATTTAGTTCTCTCCTGCACTCTGCACTGCCACTGTTGGAGCAGATCTTATCAGACTTGAGAGGTTTTAATGCACAAACAGCGGCGAGAGACAAAGCGGGAAACAGACAAAAAGAAGAGAGAGACGGGATTGGCTCACAATGACCTTTCACACTCTCAGTGTTTCTAAAGCGCAACAGCTGCTGCTCTATACAGACCAAATGTTCGAAGACAAGACCTGCAAGTCGCATCAAGTCAAAACAACTACATAACTCAAATCACAGTGATTAGATTTACAGTAATAATCACAAACAGATGATTATGAAATAATAATGACTAATTTACTGGGAAAATCACAGCAACATAAAGCTTATACAGCACAAAGACAGAAAAAGATACGGATTGTGATACAGAGAGAGTGAGTCAGATAAATTAATCATTTATAATCCATAAATGACTGAAAATGAAATCATTTACTCAACCACATCATCTCAAAGTACTGGATCAGGATCATTAAAGAACTTCAGAGACTCATGCGCATATTTTGCATGACAACAATGGTTAACAGTTCTTCTCATGAACAGATGTAGAGAAAGTATGAGCGGCTCTGAGGGTGTGTGTGCAGTTCTTACCCATTCTCGTGTGTTCTGCATTGCTGGTTCTGTGTTCTAAAGAGAGTGAGGAAGGAGAGGACTAATGGTAATACTGCGAATGGAAACAAACATGCACACAGTGCAACCAAAGATGGTTCTTATGATCACTCAAACTGGGTTTAATATATTAGTTCAATTATTTTTTTGCCCTTAATATGAATTTGAAAATTGACCCAATTTACCTGAATTGACCCTTCTCAAACTAAGGTAAAACAATGATGTTTTTAAAACACCAGTAAAAATAAATACAATGAAAATGGTTTTAAAAAAAGCTAGCTGAAATAAACAAATAAATATAGTCCTCTTTATGGAGCTCTCAGTGAAATGCAAATAGTGTGAAGTGCGAACCTTGACTCAAATACACCAGATGATGAGACTTTAAGTGTCAGAGAGGCTGTGCGATATAGGGACAGTTTTATGAAGACATTAGCAGGAGGACTTCACACCTCAACACTCTCTCACATATATATACACACACACACACACACACACACACACACACACACACACACACACACACACACACACACACACACACACAGTTCCTTACCATCTCTCTGGGTAGAAAGGACTCTTCCTGTCTCATTACCAGAAGACTCACAGTCCCACCCATAGGCGTCGCCCTCAGCAGAGAAACCACCTCCTCCTGACCATGCCCATTAAGATCCACCCCATTGACCTGTGCCAACCACAAAATCACTCATTGTGTCTATATTTAGATTTTATTAATTTATAATGGTTTCATCATTAAAAAATATAATAAAAATGTATTTATTTCCTTTTTACCTCTAGCAATCTATCCCCTGCTTTCAGTCTCCCATCCTGTATGGCAGCTCCTCTTGGCAGAATGTTCTTCACATAAATAGGGGCGGAGCCTCCAAGAGGGACGTCCCTTGATGTGATGCTGAACCCCAGACCTTCAGGCCCTGACAGACACAGAGAGAACACAGTAAAAGACAGAGCTAAGGATATATACACCTATCCATTTCAACCTGAGAAACAAGTTGTTGTATGATTAAAACCCTGTGTAGCTCTTTTTGGCAATTCCCTGATTTAATGCCGCATTACACGTGCCTGCTGGTATGATGCTGGTAATGCCACGATGGGGAAAAAACATAATATAAAATAAAAAATGTTAATACATTAAATTAATAATTACATGTAAAATAACTAGGTGTCTACTTTCATATGTCAATTGCTTGTTAAATGATCAATGATTCACATCGTGTAACCCAAACAACACATTGAGGTCACAATTTAAAACTAAATAAAAAACTGATTTCTGATTTCTAAAAAAAAAAGAAAGAAATTAATTTAACAATTAAATTCCTTCATTTGTAAAGTGGTTGACAGAGCGAGAACAATTTAGATGCAAAAATGCTAAATAATTTTTTAAAAACGTATTACATTATATTGTCAAAATATTATGTTTGGAGAACATTAAACGCAGCTTTTGTTATTAAAGTATCACCTCTATTATATTATATTATATTAAGTGCCTCTTTGAATCTGTACTGTTCTACAACATAATATTCACAGTCAGATACATAATGAAATTAAAGTACATTTGAAAGGACTGCAGTTTAAACGCATTGATTTAGCTCTCTAGTTTTTATCCCACACAGTTTTGAGTCTGCTTTCTGTGTCAGATCTCTCTCTGTTTGCATGTGAGTAACATCGGAAGCTTGCAGCTTAGAGAACCATCAGGCTACAGCTTGTTGATGGAGACTACAGGACTGGAACAGAAGTCACCTGGACTACAGGGGTCTGAAAGGCAACACAAGGTCATGACCTATCAACCCAAAAGGCTGGGCTTAAACCTTCTGAGGTACAGAAATTGGAGACTGTGTGAGAAGACATAAGAGATAAGAGATAAGAGCCCCTGAGCGTGTGAGAGAGACAGACAGTGAGAAAGAGAAAGTGTCTCCACAGGTTGAGTCCAATCACACTTTATAAAAAAAACACTGCAAGCTCTCCTGTGTGTGTTTGTGACTTGGGTCCAATGAAACACTGAGAGAATCAGACAGCCATATGGAAACACATCACACTGACACACAGCACTGCCTAGCAACGCTTCCTGCACCGCTGTTCCGTAACCCAGCTGCCACCCCGTGCACCCGCTGGGCCACCTGTCCACACACAGGTGCCAAGACTTGTGCCAACGGTTGTCAATCATTTCACATCTCACACCTTTACAGCAGGGAAACACACACACGCACACACACACACACACACACACAGAGAAAGGAGATGATGGCAGATAACAGAGCAACATTCTCCCAGTTGAATCAGCGTACAGCAGACTCTGCAGGATGGGAAATATGCTCAGAAATAGGCATCTGGACTCATTAGCACAGCCTTAATCATAAACACATTTTAACATAGCCACAACAAATATTAAATCATTTTAATAAAAACAACAAACAAACATAATTTAGTTATCAGGAGAGGAAGACTACAATAAAATTATATTCATAGTTTTAGTACAATGAATTACATTTAATTGTGTTAAAATTGTAATTCCCATTCAATCATTTTATTGTCAACAAAAATAATAAAATGTTTCAAATTCATCTTCATGAGCTTTTCTCAGCAAATATTAATATATGCGGTAATCAACCAGCATAACGAGAAGTTTATCATCAAGTGACAGCCACTTATTAATAATTTACAAAAAGCATTGGGACATTTTTACTGATACCTTTTCTAAGCTGGATTCCAAGTCTCCGCCCAACCTTCTTGGTAAAGCCAGTTGTGGGGGCGGGGCTTAATCCTCTTTGGGGAGAGGAGGTGTGACCTGATGGAGGTTTCCCTGATGAGCCAACAGGATGACGGATGGGAGAGCTGGTATCCAAATGGTTATTTGGTGGGTGTGGCATGTGCTGGGCCAATCGGTGAGCAGCGTGATCCAGGCCGACCGGGTCATTTGTGAGGGAGTCAGGGCTGAAACGTCCAGAAAGGTCGATGTTCACTCTGGGGTTGTGTTCATTATGGGATATCTGCTCATACTGGGATGTCATGGTGGTCGGTACCACATGAAACAAGATGACGGGAGAATGCATTGCCTGACGAAACATGTTCTGAGCTCTGAGAACATACAAAAACATACAAACATTTAGGTTTATGGATTAATACAATTACAATAAATTTTCTGCATTAAAACATTACATTTATTTTTTAAAATGGGGGGGGGGGGGTGGGGGGTTATCGCACTATCAGACACAAAGCAAAATAGAAAATATTAGAGGCTCACTTAATGTCAGAGAATATTTACATTTATGCATTTAGCAGACGCTTTTATCCAAAACGACTTACACTGCATTCAGGATAGTATGTGTGTTCCCTGGGAATCGAACCCATGACCTTTTGTGCTGCTAACGCAATGCTCTACCACTGAGCCACAGGAAAAGGAGATAAATGATAGGTGGAAGGATGAACAAATGGAAGGATGCACGCATGAATGAATTAATGGATGGACAGATGGATGAAAAGATAAACAAATGGATGACAACTGGATGAACGAATGGAAGAACAAATGGATGAAGGGATTAACAGCTTAATGAATGTATGGATGGACATCTGGATGTATGGATAAATGGGACTGATAGATGCACATTGATGGATGGATGAATATGGATTGACGGATGAATAAAAGGATGAAAGAATGGATGGGTAGATGGATGGAGAGATGGGTGGACAGATAGATGAACGAATGGATGGCTGAATGGATGTGTGGATGAACGTTAATGGATGGATGGATGAGGATTTATAGATGAAAGTAAATAATGGATAGATGGATGGATGGATGGATGAACATAAATGGGTGGCTGGATGAACGGATGGATGAACAAATGTTGATGGGACAGAATGGAAGGATGAACATATGGAAGAACAAATGAATGAGTGGAGTGACTGAATAGATGAGATGAAGAGTAAGGAGTTAATGGGACAACAAGCACTCTGTACACATCAGAGGTCAGAGGTCAAGTCTTACTGGTCAAATCGGACATTCCGCAGATCTCCATTGTTGATCCGAATGATGCAGTCATTTTCCTGAAACAAACCCTGGACGTCAGCCTTCCCTCCATGCTCCAAACGCTTCACCAGCAGACCCAATGTCCTGCAGCACACACATCTTGAGCAAAGTTTATGTTCAGTGGTTGAGTTTCCCAGGTTAAAAACTATATATTTTATTTAAATTTTGGTCCATTTATTGATTTGATAATGGAGTTTGGTGGATGTTACCTGCGGTCTCGTCCGCTGAAAGGCACAACATGGATACCGAGTGGACCTCCGTCATTGGACACTTCCACCAATTTCACAATATCACTGGAGGACAGAGGCAAAAAAAAAAGAGGAGAAACCATCAGAGAGAGTAAAGAAGCATGTAGTTCTGTGTAACTCCATCGCGGTGAAATCAAACAAAGCAGGATGGATTCAGAACATGCAAAGAGTCAGAATGTTGTGATGCTGTCACACAAAATACACCTTATGCATACATAGTTAAATGCTGTTCATGCATATATATAGACTCAAGTTACAAAATATGTCCTAAAATGTGAGCTTGCATTTTAGTCATGTTTGTCAAAGACTCACACTATAACACTCTAATTTTGGCATCAATCCCGATGCATCTCAAAAGTGTCAGACAGAACTGTGAAAGACTCGACCAAGATTATAGATGAAAGTTTATGGGAGATTATTCCTAAACATTTCAATCTGATCTCAGTGTTTAAGAAAAGAAAAGTAATTTTACAATAAAACTCAAAGTCAAAACGTTTCATTACCTGCAAATCAAACTGACAGCATGAAGGAGAGAATCGCATAAAATAAAAGATAATATCACCGCTGCTGCCAGTCAGAGCGTGTGTGTGTGTGTGTGTGTGTGTGTTTGTGTGTGTGTGTGAGAGAAAGAGAGAGAGCGACACTTACTAGAGCGATCTCACTCCCATGTGCTCTAAACATATATCCGCACGTCCCACTGGCTCTATCCTACCGTTCTCCTCCTCATCCTGCAACAAGAAGAAAACCGCTTAACTCACAATGCATTGCACTCCAACAAACCCTTCCAGAAATACTTTTGACATTGATTTAACATCACTAAATAACAAAAGAAACAATGCATACATGACATGAAAGGACCTGGGTGAGGACTTCTGCAGGGAGATCGGAGTTCTTTTTCTAAACAGTATGAAGGAATTCATTCTCCATTTGTACAGGAGATGTTTCACCTGATACACCACAGATCAGGTGAGATGTACACAAGAGCTCACGCTCACTACTGTGTCACTTGATTATTTGAGTAGCACCACAATGCCAGTGACACACACACATATATCTGGTTTACTATCCTTGTGGGGATTCTCCATGTACAAACCTTATTTATTGCCCTACACTGCCATGACACCACTTATATGTTCTCACATACACACTCTGTATGACTTTGAAAGTAGTTTTTATCTTATGTCACTATTTTGTTTCTAATACTGTTCTAATACTGTCATTGCATTAATCTGCAATTAAAAAAAGATACACACACACAACTCTAGGTCCATGCACCTGATGCATTATTCAGCTCAACGGAGCAGTGGTTGGAACAAAAAGGAAGAAAAATAAATAAATAAAAAGAAAATGATAAGAAAAAAAAGAAAGAAAAAGAAAGAGAAATGGCTTAAGAAAAAAAGCAGACCTAAAAAAGGAAAATCCAATACAAAAAGAATGAAGAAATAATTGAATAAAGAGAACTAGAAAAAAGAAAAAGAAAAATAAGAGTACAAGAAAAAGGGAAAAATACAAAAACAAAAAAAGAACTGAAAACAGAACTAAAAGAAAAAGGAACTATAAGGAAAGCATAACAGAAAAGGAAACAAAAAATGAACAGAAAAAGCTCTTTCTCTCAGTGTTTTTAGTTTTAAGTCTCTCCATCTCTCTCTATCTAGGGCAGTTGGTCAATCACTCTTTTCCTCTGTGACCAAGGGTTTTCAAAAGTGTAATACAGAGGAAAAACACAAAGGAAGGAAGTGAAGAAAATAGCTGTGATACACAACATACCCTTTACGGCAGACATAACCACCCCATCTTATATAACAGCTGTCTAATATGACAAAAGAGTGTGTGTTTGACAGCATAACTGTACGAGTCCAACACCGCTTGCCTTCTGACAACATCCAACACGCTTCGACTGATCAGAGACTGTTGCCAAGCCATTGTCCTGCTCGGATCTGATCCAAACCTTTCTCCCGGCAAAATGCATATTGCAGACAGTGATTGTTTTCCACGGTGACTGAGTAGCCAAGTATTTCTCTGGGATTCTCCTAAACTGAAATGACTAATAGCATAAGAACACAGATCCAAAACATTTTATTTTATTTTTTTAGTACCGTCTCCCTCACTGAAGCTGCACATTTATTTATGCTTTCATCAGCAAAGCCCGATGGGACAAATACATATTCACAGGTTAAAGACCTCGTCCTAATTCTGTCAACTATAAGTTTATGTTTGAGAGTTACTCCTGCTCTTATATCAGCGAGCCTCACTTCAATTTGCTGAGGTGTTGCTATGCATTACAAGAAATGGGGACAGAAGTAACAGAGAAAGCTTTAGTCTGTCAGCCACTTCCATTATTAATTGATGAAAGACAAACAGAACAACCTCTGAAAGAAGAGTGTGAGAATTACAGGAAAAAAATTGTATATTCATCTATCATTACTGAAGAGAAAAACTGATTACTGAGATACAACTGACCTACAGCAGCACCTACTGGAGAGAGACAGAGATAGAGAGAAAAAGAGAGAGAGATCTATATATAGTCTTATCTCATTAGCAGTCTAAAGCTGAGAGTGATTTATAATCGCTGTTTTACCTTTATGATTAATTACAGACACACACTCCCCTCCTCCACACAGACCCTGTCTCCCTGGATCCACTCTCTGATACACCACACATCTCTTCTCTCTACATACTGAATGCAACAGTGCTTGCACTATACTTCAGATAAAGAGAACACAATAACACAAATGCACATTTCTTTTAAACGGTACAATATTACAAGTCATGACATGTTTCTTTAATAAAGATTTTTTAAGTATGTGTATATATCCTGTTTTTTTTTGTTTTTTGTTTGTTTTGTTCTTATGCAAGATTTCTGTTAAAACAAACAGAAACAGACAGTCAAATGAAACTGTACATTTGTGATAAAAACACACTTGTGATCATCTCTGATTAACATGTGGAAATATTACCAATTTAAATAAAGTGGGGCGTGTGTTGTCCTGTCTCATGAATCAGTGTGCTGTTCCTTTAAGAAACATCCCTTTTACATTTCAAGTAAACAGCAACGCTTTGATCTGCTAAGACTGTGGTTTTGCTGTCAAGTCCAATATAGTTTTGTCTTTTAATAACAGCCTTTTTACAAAGATTGCATTACATCATGACATATTCATGAAGCAATCTGTGCTGAAATGTGTGCATTAACTTTTCAAAGAATTGGACATGATTAAGCTGTTCTTTCCTAACGCTGGGATCTTTCTGAAGGATATGGAGAGCAGCAGGCAGCAAACGCAGCCAGAAACTGCAGATTTTGATGCACTTTCACACATTTTACTGCTATTTTCGCTGGTGTTTAGCAATAATAGGATTTATCCAGCTTTCCACTGATTACCCAACCGTGATTGGCCTAGCCAAGTATCTTATGTCCGAGTGGGCATCGCATCACTGACATTAATTTTTTACTTATCCATCTAAAATCAAAAAAGTGTGGACATTCATTGATTAATTTTTACAGCCTGGTTTCAATGAAAGCTCTTTCTGTACTTGGCAGAAAGTTTTAAACCTGTTGATTTCTTAAGAAACATGACCCTTAACATTGGGGTTGCACAATTAATAGAAATAAAACCCAAATGGCTTAGTGGGAGTATCAAATGTTACAATATGGCTGCAATTTATTCATACTGACTTATAAATGATAAAAATGCTATGACTAGATCATTACAGTACAAACCTGTTCCTGTCGCTCCAGCCAGCGGTCCACCATGGGATGAGTGGCACTGAGTGAGGAACGGGCCTTCTCACGTTGAAACTCTTTCTGATTGGACCACTGCCCTGCATCACGAGGAAGACTACGATATGTGTCGACACCTCGGCCCTGAGGAGAGAAAAATTATATTCTTACAGCATTAACTTTCTGTTTATTGCCTACTTAGTACACTGTAAAATAATAATAATGATTCACATGTACATGGATGGTCAGATTACAATTTAATATACCATTAAAAAAAAGATTTTTGGTCTATGAGGACACTGTACTGATGGATAAGAAAAAGCTGTAAATCAAAGCCTCACACTACAAAGGAATAACCCAAGATGAAAGAGAGTGTGAGCGAGCGTGAAAGAGCGAGCAAAATCCATAACTCATTGTCTGGAGAGTTTTATGACTAGCATTGACATAAGCATTACCCTGCTAGAAGGAGAACAGATAAAGAAATGATGGTCACATAAGCAAACGCATTAAAAGAACTCACAGACGCACAGTAAATTTAACACAAACAGCAGCTTAACATTTTTTTGCCATCACAGGGTTTGTTTATAGAGCTCTTTCTCTCTGTGAGATGCTGGGTTGTGAACCCTGCAGAAAATGACAGTAAATATTCATAGAGATGTCATGAAGGGTGATGTGACCTCTTTCTCTAAAGATGACAGATTTATCGGATATGACATGAGAAATGGCACCAGCAGGAAGCCGATTGCCTCAAAACAGCAATACAGCATACAGCCACATTAATAGAGTGCAATAGTGTCAGCCCACTTTTACCATGGCATTGGTTTCGGAAGTATTTTTTCCATTCATTTTCCAAAGTCTTTGTCTAAAGAGTTATTAGACATGAATCAAACCAACTATAATGAGAATTACACCATTAACAAACTTTTATCTGAAGCAAATGAGTTTTTGAAAATCAGACAAGACTCCGTACTTAATGGCTTTAATGAGGGAAAATTACAATCCCATAAAATATACAAATGTTTTAAATTTAAAATAAAAAACAATGGAGAATAGTAAAAGTTATTAGTTTCAAGTTGATATATAGAAAGAACATTTTAAGTTTATTGGAAATATGCATATATATGCAAAAAAGAAGTGTATTGATACAGACTCAATTAAGAGATCTTTTGTTGCGATTTGTCATTGATTAATATAATGCAAATTGGTGTCTTTAACAAAAGCATAGCCATTGATTAACAACCCTGAACTCACAACAGGTCTGTCTAACATAGGTTTAAAAATGAATTCTGCCATTATTTACTAACCCTCATGTCCCTACAAACCTGCATGAATTTCTTCTCTGGAACATAAAAGAAGATAATTTGAAGAATGTTTCAAAACTGTTCGGTCAATAAGGTCCAAAATATGTACAATTAAGCACTTTCCCCCCCAAAATATCCTCATTTTAAGAATGAAAGTCATCGAGGTGAGTAAATGATGACAGAATTGTAATGTTACAGAGTGGTCAGTTATGTTCCTCCCCAATAAAGCTTTGGAGCTTCACAGCTGCTTCATACCTTCCTCTCCAGACTGTTGGTGCCGGAAGAGAAACGTGGTTTCAGGAAGCCAGCGGTTGTAGACCAGCGTGTGGGATTTTTTCTGGAAGGTTCTTCGGGTTGCGAACCAGGCTCAGAGAATGACATCGCTGTCAGGTTCAACAATGCCGGATCGCTACTGCGACGGACATGCAAAGGCATGTCTGTGAGAAATAGAGAGACCAGTGAGTGACACAAAAGGCCATTTCAACTTTTAAGGTCCTATACTACATTATGAGAGTTTCTTACTGGTTCGAAGCGTGGATGTGGTGACCTCTATCTCGCTGTGGGGCAGGTACGGCTGGAAGGCAGACAGTGGGGTGGATGTGGACGGCTCTCCAGAGAAGAGCTCCGGCGACTGTGTGCCTGTGGAGCTCGCGCTGGTGCCGTCACCTCCAACATGAGGCTCCTGTTCATCATACACTGCCACCAACTGCAAAGAGAAAACACAGAGAAAAAAGTCAGTAAGAAGGAGGGTGAAACAACTGTAGGATGGCCCTTCTGCTGATTTGTCACCAAAATAATTCTGTCTAGCTGGCTAACATGGATGAAGTTCGGTCAATATTGCAAAAATGGCATGTGAAATGTCATTGTTTTCCAGCCTGTCATAGGTATATCATTTCTAGTTTGTAGCAAAGTTCCTTTTTGTAAAGAAAAATATATAATTATAACAAACAAAAAATCAGGTTCAGTTTGGTACCAATAGTTAATAAATTCCTTATCACAATGAAGAACATTTTTTATTGTCTTAAACCGTTTAATCATATATGAATCAAATTTCATTTTTGTTAATGATATATATATCTATATAATAAGATATGAAAAAAAATTAATATATGCAGTGGAGGGGGGCATTTATAATATAAAACAGATTTCAAGTAATTTCTATTCATCAAATAATCTTGAAAAAAAAAACTTTCCACAAAAACATTAAGCAACACAACATTGATGAGAAGAAGAAATGTTTAATAATGACCAAATCCGCATATCAGAATGATTTCTGAAGGATCATGTGACACTGACAGCTGGAGTAATGATGCTGAAATTTCAACTTTGGCATCACGGCAATAAATGACATTTTAAAATGTATTACAATAGATATTAAAATTGAGAACTTTATCACTAGCCAAAATGCATATTGTAAGATCTGATTTGAAACGATTATTTGGGGACTCTTTGGTGTCATGAAGTTCAAACTGACCAATGCCAACAACCATAAAAGACAACAAAAATCATATACTTAAAGATTTTCACTTGATTACTCCTTAGAAAGACAGAAATTTGGTTATTTCGGAGTACGAGGAGTCATCTGAGTGAACATCTGGTCTCAATTATGTGTGTGTGTGTGTGTCAACATGAATGATAACGCTTGAGGCACAGGTTCAGTGGAAGGGTTAAAATGGTTGGACACACCCAGTGCATTTAAGGCTTGGACTTGACTGATGGAGGTCTGGACCAATCACAGGAGTGCTGCTGAAGGGTACATTACCCAGAATACGCAGGGATGAGTCTTTTTATGAGTGTGTTTTGCAATCCACAATCTTGAATGTGGGAAATCAGATACTGAAATGTGTGTGTGACCCTTCTGCATTTATTGAAGATGATTGCTAATGTCTGTAAGAAAATGAGTGGTGATGTCTGTTTTGTACATACTTTTTTAAGAAGAGTCGTCTGGATTATCTCAAACATGACTCTTCTGGAAACACACTCATGGGAATGGACATTTGCGCAACTATTTGAGGGTGTTTGTACATTACACGTTTAAAACTTTGCATTGTTAGAAATACATGAGTGAGGCTTTCAGCGTTTCACAGAAGATCTTCAGAGTCGCAGCCAGAGCTTCAGCTCTAATTGTTCAGAAAACACACACACACACACACACACACACACACACAGAAACCTATTAAGCGGTGACACATTTTCCCATGAGACAGATCTGCTCTTTGCATGTTTGAGGCTTAAACACTAAATCTGCTCTCTCACTCTTACACACACACACACACACACACACTTACACAATAAGCAGCACAGCTGTTTTCGTTGATTGTAAATAATTGATGATGATAATAATAATAAGAAATGTTTCTTGAGCACCAAATCAGCATATAAGAAAGATTTCTGAAAAATCACGTGACACTGAAGACAGGAATAATAATGTGGAAAAAGTAATTCGGCTTTAGAGTTATTTTAAACAGTAATAATATTCCACAATATTATGGTTTTACTGTATGTGATTAAATAAATGCACTACTTGTTGAGCAAAACACAAAAAACTAATTTGAACAGTAGTATATGTACACAAACATATTCACCTCTATGGGCTGAAATAGCCATCTTGGTAAACGCATTTTTATTGGTCACAAGAAATAGTTCACCTAACAAGAAATCATTTCATATGAGAACACTTACATGAGTATATGACTTTTTCCCCCACTACAGAAACAAAAGGAGACGAAGAAGAAATGTGTATGAAGATGAGAGGAATGTCTTTAGCTGGAGTGTATGCATGTGTGTGTTTCTTGCTGCTTCAAATAATCCAAACCTCAATGAACTTTAGCATTACAAATAACACTGCAGTGCTGTTATTCATAGGGTTGAGTAATTCTTTACTGGTTAACTAAACAAACATGACACCTCATGTATTACTGAAAATACACACACACACACACTATAGCATTACAGCTGAACGAGCACCAGCGCTCTTGAGAAATCCCTTCATGTGTTTCACAAAAACAAGAACTCACTGACCCAACAACAACAAATCACATCTTACAAACACACCTTCAGACACACTGGAGGTCAACAGAGGTTTGTGTGCTGACAGGAAGCTCCCAGGAGAACATTTGTATACTTCCTGTTAGCATATTAATTTCCTCTCTTTAAAAGGATATGATCTTTGAGCTTCACAAACTGTTGAACCCATCTTACTCAGAGACACACACACACACACACACACACGCTCTCTGCCCTATAGCCTCGTTTACACAAAACTGATCATATGAGCCTGAACCCGACCAAAGGAGACCACGGTTCATCTTCAAAAAGTTTCCACTGCTCCAGAGTCTGGTGGTGGGGTGACACTTGGCATTATACTTGCTGATGTGAGGCTTGCATGCAGCTGCTTGGCCATGAAGCTCCCGTTGCACAGTCTTTGTGTTGATATTATTGCCAGTGGAAGTTATGGAACTTCAGCTATGGAAACAGCAAAGCGTTGGCGGTTTTTTTGCACCATGCTCTGTGAATTTACATGGTCTTTCACTTTGTGGCTGTGTTGCTTCGGTTCCCCACCAAGACCCCATCCTTAAAGGTTTCATTGTTGAAGAATGGGCCTAACATCACCACTTAACCCACATAAAACCATTGTCACTGAAAGCAAACAGCCTCTCGTGACTCATTGCTTCAATCTCTCATGAGTCCTGCGCTGCTAATGGAAACGAGTTTGTGGTTGAGACGGCCACAGCAGTTTACAGCACTTCAATTATAACACATCTATGCAATGATTAACTGGTCACTGGCGACAGGGGAATCCTTGGTCACACGCTGCATGTTTTTACACGCAGGCTCAGATCATGAGGTCAGAACTGAACAGAACACTGCCTGCAGGACCAATTCACAGACGCCACAACTCACATACTTCCTCAAGCCGTGAGGAAATCATCCACACGTACACCGGCTGACCAGAAGCAGCACGTTTAGATGCTTTAACTGCTTCCTGTCCAGTAGAGGATGAAGGAAGTTATCACAGAAGGGGGTAGAGAGAAAAAAACAAAACATAAAAGAGCTTTGTGTTGCTCAATACCTGACAGAGGGCCAAAAACAAACAGTTTTGTGGTTCATTAAGACAAGCCATGGTGATAACAAAAAAGGGGTAGGAGAGAGAGAAAGAGAGAAGAGGTGATGCACGTCTTAAAAAAAAGAAAAGAAAAGAAAAAAATAAATAATCACAGCTGAGTCTCTGGCGCCCTCTACTGACCTCTAGCAGAACTGCAAAGTTTTTTTTTATTATTATTGTTGTTGTTTTTTTTTTTTTTTTTTTTTTTTTTTGTGGTGACCTAAAAGTTGGATTCTTACAAAAAAAAAATGTAGACTTGTTCTTCAATTTCACACAACACTGTTCAAAAGTTTGAGGTCGGTCAACTAACTTTTTTTGTTTTTTTTTGTTTTGTTTTTGAAAGAAGTCTCTCAAACTAACCAAAACTGCATTTATGATCAAAAACAGTATTTAAAATAATTGTAATATTTTAAAATGTAATTTATTCAAATTCCTTAGAAATTATTATTATTATTATTATTATTATCAAATATGAAAATGGTTGTGCTGTTAATATTTTTGTGTTTCTTTTTCAGGATTCTTTGAAGATTCTTGAGTTCTTTTCTGTCACTTTTGATCAATTTATGCATCAATGCTGAACAAGTATTGATAATAAAAAAAAGTAACTTCTGTGGGTAGTGAAATAAAAAAAACTTAAACTAATATAAGTTTTAATGACTCCAAAACATAAAGACATGAAGGAAAATAAAACGGAAATGATTGCAACTAGCTTGGGTTAAGTTTTGAATATATATATACACACACACACACACACATATACACATACATACATATATACCGGTTAACACATTAACTTACTAAGATACCTTAAAATACTAAAACTAAAATATAGAATGCAGAAGAAAAACTACATATAAAATACTAAAGCTAAAACATGTAAAACATATTTGAATTATATGGATTACATATTTAAATTAACACAAAACATATTTATATTATATGCATTAATTTACTAAAATACCATACAATACTTCAACTAAAATATAGAATATACACTATAAACTAAATCAATCTAAAAATAAAAGGCACTAAGCAAAAGCTAAGAAAAACTAAAGTAAAAAGAAGGACAAGTTAATTTAAAAAAAAAGTAAATTAAGAACACAAAACTATAATAACCCTGCTCTGAATGTGTGTGTTTGTGTGTGGGTGTGTTTGTGTGCCTGTATTTGTGTGGTGTTTACCACAGACAATTTCAAAACTGGTTATGGACTGTTAATATTAGACAGTTCACATTTGATCAGAGAATTTAAAATACATGTGTGAGTCTCTGTGCTCTTGTGTGATTGTAGGTTAAATGAGTCACACTAAACCACACTAAAGCAGTATTGTAGCACTTCCTGTTTGCAGATGGTGTTTCCTGTGACCACAGGTGCAGCCTGAGTCATTGAGTAAATCTGTGTGAGATACCAGGATGTAACGTAGACACTGGCTGATGGAAGGCATCATCTTTTTAAGGTAAAACTCGACACTATCAGCTAAAAATGTGTGAGCGTAACTCTGTGGTATGACCTCACACGCTCCCTCAGGCACAGATGTGAAGTGTCTTTTATTTCACACACAGAACTAAAATAACACGCACACACCCAGACACACCCACCACATCAAACACACAACTACATTCTAGCAAAGTGTGTGTGTGTGTGTGGTCTTGGTAAGCAGATATCATCTGTTCTGGGTCAGCAGCATGTTTCAAAGTGAAGAAGAGAGCGCACTGCCCGTGTTTGGCCAGTGGGGGGCAGAGTTTCCCTGCAGAAAACTAAAATCACTCATGGACATTTTAATCATTCATTCTTTTTGTTTTTTAAATGTTCACAACTGATTACTTTTAAGACTTTGAATGTACAATATTTCTCATTAGAGATGCACTAATATTAACATTCTGCTCAATACCAATAAGCCTGTAATTCTGTTATGGTCAATAACAGATCAGAATTCTATACAATTTTGTCATTTTTATTTTTAATGTGGGACTTGAGCCATACAAGTATAGAGACTATTATTAACATAAATAAAATTTTTCCAATAATAATATTAATAATACCACCACCACCAACAGCTACTTTTATTATTATTATTATTATTATTATTATTATTGTACACTATTTTGTCAAAAAAAAAAAAAAAAACGAAAGACTAAAAAAAAAACATATTACTGATATTATTAATAAGGGACCCCAGTCATGTAAGTGTAAGGTAAAGGAAATGTACAACAACACAAAAGTCTATTATTAATATAATAATAATAATAAATAATTGTTATTGGCATCACAACATTATAATTTACAATATGAAAATTTATATTAATTTTTTTTTTTTTTTAAGGATTACAGTTAAAAGTGTTTTTAAATTATTAATTAATTTTTAAAGATCAACTTTAAGAAAAAATTTAATTGTAAAAATATTAGAAATGATCATGAAAAATAAGTACCCAATGTCGAAAGATGTGATCAATTAAAATAATAATATTAATAATAATAATAATAAAAGATACTATACTATAGGTAGCTGTCTAATTGCTAGCTGAAGGCATTAGCAAATAATCTCAAATACCTCAAAAACAAACAAACAAAAGGGGGGGGGGGGGTAGAATTTTATTAATTTTCGGTTGGAACCTGAAACCTGTGGAGTTTCTGCAGCTATAGATTCCATACAGATCTACTGATGCCTAAGCAGAAGGAATCACTGGAGTTCTGAACTGTGTGTGCGTGTGTGTGTGTGTGTGCGTGTGTGTGTGTGTGTGTGTGTGTGCGTGTGTGTGTGTGTGTGTGTGTGTGCAAGTCCGTCCTCAAACTAGGTCACGGTTATTGGGAGACAACAGTCATCTGATACATGTAACTAAAATATATACGACTAAAGCAACACACAGGAGCACTGCCCGTTTTAGAAGAGAATGCTAGCAGTGTGTGAGTGTGTGTGTTTGAATGACAGAATGCATGTCTCACTCTGTCTTTGTCATCGGCCACATCACACAGAACATCATCCAGGTCAAGAATTCCTCCATCACCGTGTTCCAGCCGGTACACCTGAACCCAGTACTCTTCATCCTGAGAGAGAGAGAGAGAGAGAGAGAGAGAGAGAGAGAGAGAGACAGAGACAGAGACAACATGGTGAACTCCTATTTGACATTAAGCTTAAGCAAAAGCATTCTACCACAGCGGGACCTTAAACAAACACACACACACACATTTGCATTTGTGGTTTACGGAGACTCTCCATAGATGCAATGGTTTTTATACTGTACAAACAAAATGTATTTTCTATTACCTAAACCAACCCCTTGCAGGAAACTACTGACAATTTTTTTTTTGTATGTCTTCTAAGCCTTTTGTTTTACGGGGACACAGGAACTGACCTCATAAACCATGTTTATGTTGTAGTACCCATGTCATTATAAACATTTGTGTCCTCAAAAACCATATATACCAGCACACACACACACACACACACACACACACAGACTCAGGACATTCTAATCAATGAGGAAGAGCACACACACATAATGAGTGTTTAACTAATCAGGATAATGCACCTGAATCTAGACCATCACCCAGACAGAACTACATGCATATTCCGGACAGGGGTCTGTATAAAAAATAAATCAATAAGTAACAAGAATAAATAATCATCACAGTAATAATGCACTATATAAAATTATCGTGTAATTGTATATAGTATCTTACAGAAATAATAATGTTTAATATTCAATAAGTAATATTTAATATATTTTACAGAAATAATAATATTAAAACAATTACTACTACTACTACTACTACTACTACTACTACTAATATCAATTAATAATTATTATACCCAAACCATATATCTGTAGGAACTACCAGAACATTAGAAACTATTATTAATAGAATTATAATCCTTCAATAATAAATGTTTAATATACAACAATTAAGCCATATATATATTATAGAAATAATAATATTATAATGCTACTACTACTAGCAATCAAAATAATAATAATTACTATGATTATTATTATTATTAACTATTATTATATAAAATATTACTTATTTGTTTCTTATTAAGCATGATTATTGTGCAAATTATACGAATCAAAACTAAAATTGAAAAGTTTAAGTTAAAAATGAATACAGTAAATTTAAAACAGTTACATTTATACATATCAATAAACTATCATTTACTGGACAAAACATCTTTGTAATGCTGGAATCATAAACATCTTTATATTAAGAATTTGATATTAACATCTGCTTGACCTCAAAGCATATAGACATGAACTAGCCACAGAACCCCCAAATATGTTTTTATGAGGTCCTTCAGCTGACAACTGCATAGCATAAACTGTACAGGTGCTATGTGCCAAAGTTTAGGTTTGGAAAACCTGCATTCAACTCAAATCACTCAAAACAGTCTACATTGAATAGGTAATTGCTTGATTTTGCCATGATGTCACAATAAACCACAGTAATGAACCAATCAGCACTGACTCTACCTGCTTAGGCCAGCCCTTTTCCTCCCAGAGTCTCTTCTGCAAAGAGAAGTGATGGTCCACATCTCTAACCATCACATCACAAAAGAAACCAGACCAGGTTAAAGTCCCTTTCTGTCTCCTCTTCATTCCTTTCTTCCTCTCAGTTCAGAAACAAATATTCCTAAACGAGGATGCGTTCAGTAACGTGAGAAGTTCACTCTCAGAAAGCCCCGTGTGTGTAAGCTGAGAGGAATTTGCGGTCAAAGACAAGTGAGCGTATTTGATACAAGAGCCCATGTCTTATTAAGCAGCACGAGGAGCAGAGACATGTACACAGCCACCAGATATTCAAACTTACTTTACACTGCTATCATAACTGGGTGCATATGTGTGTGATGTTTATTAATGTTTGGTAATGTAATCCCTCATTTATTATGCTAATAAAGCTTCTTAAAATCTCCTGACAGAGAATGCGCATGTCCACTAACTAAAACACGCAGTCCAACAAGGGAACATCAGTCTCCCCAACAGAGAGGAAAGTGTTTTCATGAGAAAGAGTCTTTATGAAGCCTCTCTTTCTGCAGCATACAGGAAATAGGAGTCATTTTGCAGTGCTAACTCACACACACTCACGTTCAGCTTAATGAGTGTTTACTCTAAAGAGGCGTGCGGGCATCTGAAATTTCAAAATGTGACAAACAGCAGTAAGGAAAGTGTTCTTACCATTGTTTGCTACATTCTGAAACATGAAAAGCGCATGTTTTTCACAGGCTGGTTCAGAATGTTTGCAATGAGTTGTCATGACAACATATGATACGATATACAGGTGATGGTCATATAATTCGAAAATCATCAAAATGTTGATTTATCTCACTAATCCCATTCAAAAAGTGGAACTTGTATATTATATTCATTCATTACACACAGACTGATATATTTCAAATGTCTATTTCTTTTAATTTTGATGATTGTAACTGACAAATAAGGAAAATCCCATATTCAGTATCTCAAAAAATTAGAATATTGTGAAAAGGTTCAATATTGAAGACAC
This sequence comes from Carassius carassius, assembly GCF_963082965.1. Classification (NCBI taxonomy): domain Eukaryota; kingdom Metazoa; phylum Chordata; class Actinopteri; order Cypriniformes; family Cyprinidae; genus Carassius; species Carassius carassius. The sequence goes on from NC_081766.1 coordinate 7,023,382, forward strand.
CTGGAGACTCAGCTAATTAACTCAAACCACCTGCAAAGGCCTTTAAATGGTCTCTCAGTCTAGTTCTGTAGGCTACACAATCATGGGGAAGACTGCTGACTTGACAGCTGTCCAAAGACGAACATTGACACCTTGCACAAGGAGGGCAAGACACAAAAGTTCATTGCAAAAGAGGCTGGCTGTTCATAGAGCTCTGTGTCCAAGCACATTAATAGAGAGGCGAAGGGAAGGAATAGATGTGGTAAAAAAAAAAAATAGTGTTCAAGCAATAGGGATAACCGCGCCCTGGAGAGGATTGTGAAACAAAACCCATTCAAAAATGTGGGGGAGATTCACAAAGAGTGGACTGCAGCTGGAATCAGTGCTTCAAGAACCACTACACACAGACGCATGCAAGACATGGGTTTCAGCTGTCGCATTACTTGTGTGAAGCCACGCTTGAACACCAGACAGCGTCAGAAGCATCTCGCTTCAAAAAGGACTGGGCTGCTGCTGGTCCACAGTTAATGTTCTCTGATGAAAGTAAATTTAGCATTTCCTTTGGAAATCATGGTCCCAGAGTCTGGAGGAAGAAAGGAGAGGCACACAATCCACGTTGCTTGAGGTCCAGTGTAAAGTTTTCACAGTCAGTGATGGTTCGGGGTTCCATGTCATCTGCTGGTGTTGGTCCACTGTGTTTTCTGAGGTCCAAGGTCAACACAGCCATATACCAGGAAGTTTTAGAGCACTTCATGCTTTCTGCTGCTGACCAACTTTATGGAGATGCAGATTTCATTGTCCAGCAGGACTTGGCACCTGCACACAGTGCCAAAGCTACCAGTACCTGGTTTAAGGACCATGGTATCCCTGTTCTTAATTGGCCAGCAAACTCTTAATTGTGCCACAGACTGATCGACTCCATGCCACGCCTCATTGCTGCAGTAATTCAGGCAAAAGGAGCCCCAACTAAGTATTGAGGGCTGTACATACTCATACTTTTCATATTCATACTTTTCAGTTGGCCAAGATTTCTAATAATCCTTTCTTTGTATTGGTCTTAAGTAATATTGAGGCAGCTATGGCCTAATGGTTAGAGAGTTGGACTTGTAACCTGAAGGTCGCAGGTTGAGTCTCGGTGCTGGCAGGAGTTGTAGGTGGGAGGGAGTGAATGAAAAGCGCTTTGATGGGTTAAATGCAGAGCACCAATTCAGTGTTACCATACTTGGCAAATGTCACGACTTTCATATTCTAATTTTCTGAGATACTGAATTTGGGATTTTCCTTAGTTGTCAGTTATAATCATCAAAAATTAAAGAAACATTTGAAATATATCAGTCTGTGTGTAATTAATGAATATAGCATACAAGTTTCACTTAAAGAATGGAATTAGTGAAATAAATAAAAAATTTTATGATATTCTAATTATATGACCAGCACCTGTATATATCCAGGAACATACACCGTAATCGTCTATAAACTACAACTCTGTGAGAAGTACATGCTTCCATTCAATTCCATTTAATGAAGAACATTCAATTCAAGAAAGGATCAAGTTTTACAAGAGATTCATTCAAACTGGAGATTTGAATAAAAAAAAATTACATTTTTTGTGTCATAATACATTCTCCTAATACAATTTATTGTTCATTGACTACTACAAGTATGCAATTCCTGGATTGATCTCGACAAAAATTGTAAACATCGAGCCTCTTAAGCCCCTTTCACACTGCACGTCGGACCCGGCATATTGCCGGAACATTGCCGGGTCGCCTTCTGTGTGAAAGCAACCACGTCCCGGGATTTGATTCCGGCATTGAACCCGGGTTGGGAACCTAGTAACATTGCCGGGTTCAACCCGGGACGAGCGCTGTGTAAACAAAAGCCAGATCTAATGGCGTGTCGAAGTGATGACGCACGTTATCACGCGACTCTTTTACCGGTTGTTTTGAAGGAAGATCAACGTTCGCGACGAAAAAATATGTGCAAACTGTAATGAAGCAGATATCAGTTAGTTCCTCATTTTCCACGCTGACGCCGAGATCGTTTGCTTGCTTCAGTGAAAGTATAACGTGCCTAACGTTTTCGACTCGTACATTACACGTCACGCCCTGATGTCACGTGTCATTACGGGATCTTTATGGGTTGTGTGTAAAAGCACGCACATATCCCGGGTAATCACTGGCAGTGTGAAAGTGCAAAATCTAGCGACCCAGGAACAATTGCCAGAACACTTTACCTGTGTATTTGCCGGAATGGCAGTGTGAAAGGGGCTTTAGACGCCATGAATACATTTAGAGAGACGGCTAAGATCGGTCAATCTCCTTACAGCTCAACAAATAGCGAGAGTTTGGGGCGTGGCTACTGTAGCAGGCTGAGCCAGACAGTTTTTAGCCAGTGTGGGAACATGGTTGATGCAATACATGGGAAAATACATTCAGATTCAATTACAGAAATGCAAGCCAAAATACACAGAGACAGACAACAAACACTTTTATAAGATGAAGGAATTTTATTAAATGTTTGTCCTTAAATTGAGACACCAAAATTGAGTTTCTTCTTAAGTAAGCTACAATCATGCTTTTGCCACACGTTAGCTCTTTACGGTCAAACCCAAGATAAAAAAGTAAAATATTGTAATAATAAAAATTAATTAAAAAAAAAAGTAATTAATTCCAACTTCACAACAAGGCTTAAAACACCCTTAAAATCCCACCACTAATATATCTGAACCTTTGCTGCACTCTCCTTTAATAAGCGTATCTGTACACAAGCACAGAAGAGCAAATCCCTGTAGCACAGCTGCACACTTACATAACACACACACAATGCTGTGTGATGTTTTCAGATTTCTGCATTTTCTTTCATTCTGTCTTTCTGTGTGTCCACTGTCCAGCATTTCAGAACAGACGATACTGAACCATAAACTCCCCCTCTATCTGATCCCATGACACAAGCACACACACACACACAGTCAAACTCATTTCACTGAAACTCAATTAAGTCACATCCATTAATGGCTCGTCTAAGAGTTAAAAATAGAATAGCACTCATCTGTCATCAGCTGGATCAGCAGGGAGAAGGACAGACTCCCAAAATCCAAGTTAACCTCATAAAACCAGTCATAGGTTTAGCACAAGAAATACCAGCGCAGTGATTATTTACTCATCTTCAGGTTGATCAAAACACGTGTGACTTTTTCTCATGGAACACAAAATGTCATTTTTTTAAGAATATCCAATTTAATTAACTTAAGTTAATGAGGACTGGGGCTGTCAAGCTTCAAAAAGGACTCAAAGTACCATAAAAGTATTTAAAAAGTAGCTTATAGAATATGAATTGCGTGTTATATTTACATTTTTATAAATAGAGTTTATGGCATATTTTACTCTTTTTAGATTATTACATTTTTTTCAAATGCAACTTTTTATCATGGACTTTTATATTTGAGACTGAAGACAAAGGAATGTTATGCAACCACAATTCTTGCCAATATTCATAAACTAATAAGGGGAAGTCGTGGCCTAGTAGACCTCCAACTGCCGCTGCAGCATAAATGGCTGCCCACTGCTCCGGGTGTGTGTTCACGGTGTGTGTGTGTTCACTGCTGTGTGTGTGCACTTTGGATTGGTTAAATGCAGAGCACGAATTCTGAATATGGGTCACCATACTTGGCTGTATTTCACTTTCACTAATAATTATTTCCATGTTCAGGCAGATAACTTATAAAACAATAAATCATTTTTACACAGTTTTGCAGAGTCATTTTTTTTAAGGTACTAAAAACTAAAAATACTTTAAATGCTTTACATGAATTTAGGCATCACAACATTATAAAGTACAGTTACAGTATGACATTGTAAAACCATCAAAAAGCAATTAAAGTGTAAAAACAGAGAAAATAAGACGCAGAATTAAAAATACAAGCCACCAAAAGGGTGCCAATGTATTGTGCATTCGACTTATATTGCATAAAAAATATACAGGATGAGAGCATTTAAATGTGATTTTAATGTGACCTTCATATAACAAAAATTAACTAATTAAAATCTGTTAGTTATAATAAAAACGAACACTTGGGTTGAGGAAACACCCATATATACACTGAATCCTGTATGTTTTTACACACACTCACAGCTGCTTATAGCAGAAAACTGCCATCTTTGAGTATTCCAGTGACATTATTGCTGATGTTTTAAATATCGTGACAGAGATCTTACAGACACAACCATATAAAGGCACAATCCCTACATCTCTCCCCCCCTCTCTCTCTCAAACTCACATAGCAGGAGATTCACACAAATGCAAAAACTGTGCTGCTAAAAGCAGTCGCCTGAGGAATAAGTCCTTCATGAGCTTCATGCAGCCTGAAATACCCCTCTGTGGATCTCATGCTATTCAGAATAGCTTGGCACCCCGATAAACAACTTGGACGGCACACTTTACCGACCCACAGACAAAGACACATTGTGTCATCTTGTAAGGGCAGGTTTTCTACCCTTTTGGGGATAACTTTTCTGGTTATCAGAATATGTACCTAAAAGAATAGTAAAACCTATCAAAACTAGCACAAATATTCATAAATGGACTAAATAAGGTTTCGTATCTACCAAAATGTGTTCCGGTGTTAGTGTACAATTTTAAAAGTAGTGCTACATGGTAAATGTGATGAAATTAAAAATGTAATCCCATATTTACACGATATATATATATATATATATATATATATATATATATATATAAATTGACAAGAATCATGATATTAATACAGTGCATCTTGAAAAACATGATAATAGAATTTTTTTTTTTTTGTAGTAATCATAATTATCTTATTGGAAGAAAGACAGATGTGAATGGGAAGTACCACAACAACATATTATAGGCTACTGTGTGCATAAAGTGTGATTTTATGACTTTATGATTTTATGACTTTTTATGATTTTATTTTTTAAGACAACAATGTTTTGTTTGTACACAAGAACATAGGCTATATACACAGTTGTGTGTCCTCTAAACAGAAGATGGAAGATCAGTCTGAAATTTACACCCAAACAGACACTTACTGGATGCTTGACAACTAACCAACTTAATCACATGAGCCTGTACAGCCCATCTTAATGTGTTACTGTCACTTTAAGAAGTACTGAACCATGACCTCACCCATGTATGTGACCCGCAGCAGTACACAGGCACAATAATCCTTTACAAAACCTCATAGAAATGTACAAAAAAATACAATTGTCTATATATGCACTTAATTCTCAATATGTGAGAAATACTCTTAAAGAAATCTAAACATTTTAAGAGTTTTCCAACATAGACTCTACCCTCAAAAATTCGAATTTTATTCCTTTTTACACAAATTATGATGACAGGAGCAGATTATTGATTAATAAAGACTTTTGGCGCAGATCCTTGCACAAAACTATGATTCAGCCTAAAAGCCCTGTTAATACAGTTTGACATTTGCATCGCATAACTAGCTCAATATGTATAGCTTTTTTGTGCTGGGTAGCTCACCTGATTCAGAATTACACTTGCAGCACTCAGTTTTGAGTCCAAGGAAAACAAGAGTCACGTTTAAAAAGCTGAAAGACTTGTAGAAGCAAGCTTAGACAGCATGGCCTCTTCAGCAAATGCATTTTTATTTCATGTTTGCTTTTAATAACACTATCGGTTAGGTTTAGGGTAGGGTTTAAAGATGGTACGTAGTTTTCAAGTACAACAGATCAAAAACTTTTAGCCCCACTCATCACAAATTTAATTTCTGAACTGACACGATATGTACAACAACCAACCTAATAAAATGCTGCCAGAATCATATTCATCAGTTTCAGATAACACTTTCAGCACCACTCACTCAACACTTGCAAAATGTACAAAAAGCAATGTAATATTTCACAAAAATGATGCCACAAGCACATTTTTCCATTGAGGTTTCTGAAAGGTTATCTGAGAGTTTTTCCAATGAAAGTTCAACAAGAGGCTTTGGGTCTCTGTAGGGAACTTACTAACAATGTCTTCCGAGAAATCCTCGATTACACCAACGGCTTCATTCCCTGTGGGCAAATCTAGGATTCAACAGAAATATGGGGACCCACCAATAAAATAGTGAAGCAGATCACTACTCAAGATTGCCTATGCCACAAAACACCACATACAGTCATTACATACACAACATTCAAACTGACAGATGTACAGGTTATGCTTTAACTAGTTTCTGCATTAATTAGTTTCTGTATTTCTTTAAAAAACAAAAACTATATACAAGCTTTATAGTAAGACAAAACCTCTGGTGGCCTGAAGCACAGTTCCTAGTTGCCAGGTTTGGGAATTACCTAGAATCCCATGATAATGATGCCTTTGTAAGTTACCTGTTATAGAGCTACACCAATTATAAAGATATATGATTTTTTTTTTTTTTTTTATTAGTAGCAATTCTTTGAACTGTACAACACTAATTGGCTAAGAAATATATATAACAATATTATATATATATATATATATATATATATATATATATATATATATATATATATATATATATATATATATATTCTTATAGAAACAATGCTTTTTATTTTAAATATAAAAATATACATCTTTGTACACTGTACATATTTATGATCCTGGGTATCAAATAAAACCCAATCGACAATCAACACAGAAACAACCATGATAGCTTTCCTCTTATTTTTTTAAGCAATCTTTATTGTACACATATCGGACACAGTGCCTCATTTTCAGGCTTCGCTTGTGTAACTCTTGTTCTATGTCAGTGTGACACCTGAGCCCTCCGTCTACTCAATTGCAACAAATCAGGAGTGATCAGCTGGGATAACTGAATCTCAAATGCAAAATCACACTAAATGTTCACTGGAGAAAGATATTATGGATAGAGGACTCTATTCATTTTGGCCAGAAGTGACAATTCAACGTTAAAACATCTTAATGAGGGATTTGCTCACTACTTTTGTCAAAATGTTATATATCTAAAATATCTAAATGTTAATTGATGGATTGGAGTCATGTGGATTCCTCTTGTGATGCTTTTATCAGATGTTTGGACTCTCATTCTGACGGCACCCATTCACTGCAGAATAGTGCATTGGTTATGCTAAATTTCTCCAAATCTGTTCCAATGAAGAAACAAAATTATCTACATCTTGGATGGACCAAAGGTGAATACATTTTCTGTTAATTGTCAAATTGAGATAAAATAATCCTTTAAAATTAAAAATTTATAGAGACTGATAATCCCAGACAACCGATCAGCTCTAAATTCAAGCCTCAGTCTCACAAAGAGAAGCTACAGTCTGATTAGCTAATGCAATGCGAGCAGAAAGAAAAAGGGTGAGTTGAATGTAGTTAAAGAGTAGCAGAGGTATTTGGGGAAAAGAGAAAAGCAAAGGGAACGTGTAACAATGTAACAGAACCAAGGACACCGCAGATCACAGACACATTCGCATAAACACATCCTTGTTTCACTGCCTGTTTTTCATCTCTCTCTCACACAGCCACTGTACTTTATTATTTACTTCCTGTGATATAAACTACAAATGGACATTAGCATATCAGCTACATCACAACAACACTCCACTTCCTTGTAATAAAGCAACATCAAAACAGCAACACTCTCTCAACTACACTCCAGTCCACACCATTACAATACCAGCTAAATCATTTCAACACACCACATCATCATACTGGCTTTTCCTCATAATAGCAGCACTCCAATACAGCATGAAATTAGCTAGTTATCATAATAGAGCTCCAAAATTCACAGCCAGGACTCAACATAACATCATTTGCTCACCAATGGTTCCTCTGCAGTGAATGGGTGTTATCAGAATGAGAACAAACATCTGATTAAAAACATCACAATAATTCACAAGTAATCCACAGTAATCTAATTAATATAAGAAAAATTGTCAATTTTCCATGCAGTTTATTTGACCCCATTATTTTTTGTGTCATGTAAAAATATACATTTGTGTATTTTAATTATTTTTTTTATAATGTACATGATTTTGTGGATAAAATTTACACAAATAAAATGTTTTATTTCTTTTTTAATTTATACATTATCATTTACAATTCTAAACAAATCATACCAGAAACTATTTTATAGAAATAATTATAAATAATTAGTAATTTTATTCAGTCCAACTATAAAAGATGGAAATTATCCAGCTATGATGTAAACTCAAGAAATAAATTAAACATATTTTTGCTGGAAAATGATATACATTATGATATACCTGCTTTCATTGACAAGGTTTAGCCTAAACCAGGATTAGGCCATAGTTAATTTAGGACATTTAATTAATTTTTATAAACATAAGCATTACTGGTGTGCATCTTAAGACAAAACAAAGGCACTGACATGTTTTAAGATCAGTTAGTGCAAGTTTCTTTCAGTTGAAACAGCTCAGATTTACTTTTTAGTCTAGGACTAGGCTTAAACCTTGTCTGTGAAACTGGGGGAAAGTGATCTATTGTTGTGTGAAACGGCCGGCTGCACCAGGTGAAGTTGATCTGTTGATTAGCAGGGCAGTCATACAAACTCAGTGTAGAGCACCAGCAGAATGCAGCACTGGAAAGTGAACACTAAAAAAACTTGCCTTTACTTGGACTGAAAAAAAAAAAAAAAAAAAAAACAACTCTTGTGCAGAATTAAGCTGCTTACAATCAGAGAAGTAGCAGCCGGTGAGCTTTCATACTTTTCTCTTGTATTAAATTAGACTCTTGTTTATTGCACATTTTATCATTCTTAGGGTGTATTTGGACATTATTGATTTTATTTTATTTGTCATTATTTCTACATTTAATTGGCTGAATTTTTTGTAATGATTGTATTTAGTCACACAGTTCATTTATTAGAAATATGGTATTTGCTGTAGGGCTTAATTTTAGCACTTTTATATTAGTTTTGGGTTGTGGATGAAGGTTATATATATATATATATATATATATATATATATATATATATATATATATATATATATATATATATATATATATATATATATATATATATATATATAATATGAATAAAAATAAAACGCAAATGTTTAAAATCATTAAATCATCAGCAGTGTATTTACTGTATAAATATTTGAATATCTGCTGAATACTTACATGGTCTTCATTATGGTAATTTAAAATCAAGCATTTAATTTTTGTGCGTGTTAAATTCTGTTTTGTATTTGATTGCATCCACGTGTTCTCTAAGTGGTGTTTGTATTTGTGTTTACAGGTTTTTCACCTGACTGATTGAATGAACACTGCTTCGAACTTTCAAAATAAAAAGGAGATCAAAATTGTGGTCAATGAGTGAACTCCAGGTGAATTCTTCTTGTAGTGAGCCAAGTGGGAGAGCTCTGCACACTGAGAACCTTGCAAAACAGTGAGGATTCACTAAACCTCTATCATTTCCAAACCATTCTAACTGATGCTTCTGATATGATCACAAACGTTTGCTATTTCAACAAAATCTGTTATAAAATAAAAATAAATTTGCAAAGCATGACAACACATGTACATTAACAAACTTAAGATGAACATAAGATAAGTAATGCTCAGTCCAGCTGACCCAAAACTGGTCAAATCTCACAGCAGGCCATTCTTAACTTTATTATAAAATCAGATTTGCTGACTCCATATGATTAAAAGGAACTCTATATCAACATGATAAAACTCTACATGATTATAATAACAACTGTCATCTTAGACACATACACTAACAGATGTTTTGTTTAAGAGCAAACAAAGTGGTTACAACTTTCATTTAACAATAAATCATCCACCACACACACACACACACACACACTCACAGATGGCCGGCACTGAGAACACAAACTGTTCTGATCATATGCTAAAAGATAAAATGATTTATTAATGTGAACAAACTTGCTTTTGTCTTCCTCACTCCTCCACTTCCCTCATATATATATATATATATATATCTCAAGCAAAAATCTCAAAGCCTCGGAACATTTAACTGTAAAAGCTGTGTACTGAACGCTATTAGTCTAATTGCTGATCCTGAATGCTGATTTCTCCCCGGTGCAAACCAGACTCTAAGGTATTCTGGGAGATCGGTTGGTGCAACGGTGGTCAAAACAGTAGCCCAAGCTATTATCATCTGTTTTTTTTTATTTTCATCTCATACTACATATATCTATGGACATCACTGGATGCAATTGCAATTATTTTTGGTGAGTTGGTGACTCATGCTGGTACACAGTTCGGACAAGTTTATGTTCAGAACCTGAACCAACCTGTCTATCAAACCTGTTTTTGCTTTGTAAAAGTATTATTATTGTTAATATAATATAACCTGTGAACAAAAGTTCAGACTTCATGGATTTGTGATGGGAAGACTCTCTGTAACTTAATTCAAGTCATTTGGTGTTGACTTAGGCCAGGTCTTAAAATGTAATAATATTTTCATGGACAAATTCCCTGTACATACAAATATGTATCATTTGATCATATTCCAAATTAAGAAACTATAAACTACATAAATTACATGCCACCCAAACATAATTCAGGAGCAACACAAATGATTAGTTCACCTGAGTCCTTCGTTCATTTGTCACGTGACAGATCATAGATTCAGAAACATGGATGGATCTGTCGGCAACAAACAGTAAAAGCCCACTCACGACAAGAATGTTGACCATAAAAATAACTATATTAGTGTTCACATTAACATACCATAATGTTCTGTTTGCTTAATCTCTTTAAAAGGTGGGTGAAATTCGATTGGCTGTCAATGTTTTTAAGTTGGGAAAAAAAAGATCTGAAAGTGATTCCTACAATATCATTCCTCACCCCCATGTCATCCAAGATGTCTTTTTGTCTTCAATCGCAAAGAAATGAATGGTGGCCATTTAAAGAAAATGACCAATCGTTTCACTAGAAAACACCCTTATTCCTCAGCTGGAGAGCCCTTAGAAGCTGCGTTTAAACTCCAATTTGGACCTAAAGCCCGTTGGCCACCATTTAAGTCCATTATATGGAGAAAAATCCCAGAATGTTTTCCTCATAAACGCTAATTTCTTTGCAACTGAAGAAAGAATTACATGAACATCTTGAATGATATTGGGGAGAGAGTAAATATTAGGATTTTTTTATTCTGTAAGTGAACTAATCTATTAATGTTATCAGGATATGCTTCTATGATATGATTTTACAGTTTTAAAGTTTTAAAGTTAAGTATGCCCTCAACAATGCTAATCAATAAAATCTTCAGAACTGACTGTGGGGCGGAGCTTGCGCTAAACTTGCATGGTAGCAGCAATGGAAGGTCGACCCGCTATATGTAGAAATCAAAACAGCATTTTCTAAAAGACGTACATGTCTAGAGTGTTACTATACTTCTTGAAGTCCTTAATTGTTTGTGTGTAAAAACGTTTTTTTCAAATGAGCAAAACAAGTATAGAGCGAACCTCCATATATACTGCTAGGGAATCGCACCGAAGGCTCGTGAACTGAACGCGCGGACAGTGAGCTCTCGCGCTGAACGGACAGCTTTGTTGATTCCGGGTTTTGCTCGTCGTTTTCTGTAAGTGTAGATGGACAGTCGATGGCTGTAACTCGAAAAACACGGTTTGTATGTGCCTAACGTGTAGAGGACATATCAATTATCACTGTTAGCCTAGCAGCAGCTCACTAAAACAAAGCGCAGCACTCACGTAACAGTTACACACAAAAGTGCAAGACATATTTTCATCACAAAAAGCATAAAAACGCTTCAGCTGCAGCAACCCGCCATGTCAACAAAAAGTTCATGTACGTGAGATTGCATTCTACCAAATGCTGTCATTTCTAACGGGTCCCAAAGTAGGGTAATAATAACGTTTCAAACGTGGAGGTAACTTCGCTCTCTCATATATTACTTCATTTGCCCCAATTCTAACTGGCTTCCACGGGTCTGCTGTAGACATGAACAAAGAAGATGGTCGTGCATATTAAAAGAGGATAAAACACACAACGCTTTATTTTCTGGATGAATAAAGCCGTTCTTTCCCTGAGTTATAATGTCCGGACGGTCCCAATCCCTTCCCCCGCACATTTACGCCGTCTATACAGCGCCATATTTGTAGCCATCAGCGGCGCAACAATGTTTCCAGAGCACAATCAGATGATACAGAGAAACAGCATCTCACCTTGGCGATCGCTCTCCTGTACCGCATCGCGGCCTGCTGGACGAGCGAGTGCACTTTTATGTTGCCATCTCCGCACGGAACCACGACCCGAGTTCTTCCAAAACACACAGTCACTTTCATAGCTCCAACTCTCCTTAGACCTTCCCGAATCCAAGGGAAACTCTGGATCAAAGGCTCCCGTGCTCTGATGTCCAGAGCATTAATAATCTTTGGTTCAGCACCTTGGCGCCTCTGTGTAAGTTACGATCGGTACCCGTTCCGTTTCATCGCGGCGGGTTGGCGGTGAATGACCACCTGTTTAGTGTTTGGGATCTTCGTACGGGAACCGCGCTGGGATCAGTCGGTTCAGGAGCAAAGAAAACGGGCTTCTTGTGCCCTCTGGCGGAGGTAAACGCCACTGACGCAACGCGTGCGCAATTGTACAAGTTTAGCTATACATGTGATCTTAAAGTCAAACTTATTTTACATTTACTGAAAGGTTCGTTTTTCATGTTTTTTTCATGTTCATGTTTTTTGGGTTACCAAATAAAGGGTTAGGTTAGTTGGGTTAGTTTAGGGGTCAAGGGTCATCACATTTATGATGCCACAAGTTACAAAACTGACTGAGACCTGACCTGGACTCAAAATAAAGCCTTGTGTCTGCATGGGGAAAATATGTTCTCCAAATATTGTGACTTGACCATGAAAGACTTGACAATAAATAAAATAAATAATAGTAACATGGAAAAATGGAAATTAATAAATGTAAAAATGAATATACATATTTAAAATGTAAAAATAAAAATGAAAACCTATTTAAAACAATGAATGGTTAAATCTCTTTAATTCATGTTTTAAAATATAGTGAAATACAACTATAAAAATAATAATTTTAAATGCACATTTTAAATTGCATTAAAAAATAACAATTTGCCAGTTGCTTTTCTTCATAACTGTTTTTTTTCTTCATTTTGTCAAATGCTTTACTTTATCCATCAGTTGAGTGGCATTGGACAGTTCACTTGTGGGTGCGACCAATCAACTCTCAACTCAGTTTTAAACCCCCCTTTCTAAAATAATTTATTTATTTACATTTTTATGTTTGAAGCATTCAGTTGACAGATTATTCCTTAATTTTATTTCATGTTCTTTTATATTTACTTTTTATGTCAATGTGTGATTTATTTAGCATGTGGGCATTAGCTTCCATACTTATGGCCAATTGTATGTACATGTAAGGCTAAATGTAGCGTCACATTTAGCTTTCTGCTTGTGTACTAAAATAGAAACATTGGGCAGTGAAACTGCACACGTACACCGAGGGACTGATGCAGATTAGTTCTGCCCAGTTGAGTGAAGCTTTAGTGGAACAGCTGTAGGATTACGTGCACATGCTTTGATCTAATGACCAGATGTTGGAGATCCATTACTGAAAAAAGGAGAGATCTCTTCTATCAACTTTCATGCCACAGTTAGTGAGTTGTCACTTCAGGGTCAGCTCTCTGTCGCTGTCTGCATGTTAGAGCCATGAAGTTTTTTTTTTGTTTGTTTGAAACTGCAGGTAGTGTAATCTTTTTATCTTCTCATAAGTGTTTTTGAACTGAAGTATCAGCTCAAAGAGTGGGATGAATCCCAGTGGTGGAGTCTACACACTGACTCATCATTTAAAGATGAGCATCTGCTTTTCGCAGACAAAGTCAGTGGTGTCCTCCTGCGACTGTTTTTCACTTGTAAGGAGTTACAAGTGAGAAAAATCTGGCAAATAGTTTCCAACAAATGCAATCAAGACTGACTTAAGAGATCTTTGCACAACATATGTGACATTGCGACCTCAAAGTGCCAGTCAATAACAACAAACAACTAAAACTCTGCCTGAAATTTAATTAAAATAGCTAAATGATCACATAACATTCTGTCTATCTATCTATCGGTCTGTCTGTCTATCTATCTATCGGTCTGTCTGTCTATCTATCTATCGGTCTGTCTGTCTGTCTGTCTGTCTGTCTATCTATCTATCTATCTATCTATCGGTCTGTCTGTCTGTCTGTCTGTCTATCTATCTATCTATCTATCTATCTATCTATCTATCTATCTATCTATCTATCTATCTATCTATCTATCTATCTATCTATCTATCGTCTGTCTGTCTGTCTGTCTGTCGATCAGTCTCTCTCAAACTACACATTTTATTACATCTTTATGATAACGGAGAAAAGACGACATTCTTCTATCGCAGGATGGCGCTATTTCATCAAACTTCTGTATTTCTATTTGACTCAAATCTATTTAAGCTTATTTTTTAATAAATGAATCATGATGCATTTTTAATTTTGTTGGCTTTTTATTCTTTATTTATTTAAGAGTACAGCATTTCTATAAATCTTTGTTGTAAGTGTTGAACAGTCTGGAACACTTTTTATTATTAAAATTCGATTAACTATTAAACTGAAATTGAAGCTTCAAACGCATTAATGCATTTTGAAAACCAATTTGTTGATTAAATTGACTGTTTATGGCATTTGGTGAGTGACAGCGGCCCCTCAGCACATAGGCACCGCCCACTATGTGTGTGTGTGTGTGTGTGTGTGTGTGTGTGTGTGTGTGTGTGTGTGTGTGTGTGTGTGTGTGTGTGTGTGTGTGTGTGTTGTCGAGGTCTCCGGCTGCATATTCCACATTTCCCAGGCGCATCATCAGAGCTGACGTGGGCTCTACGTGTGCAGTGAGTCGGGCTTCCTCTCCACCCGTAACGAGTGACGAGACTCTACGTAAAACTCGGGTAAGTTATTGCTGGCATGTCGATCTGCCGCCACCCGCCCGAGAGGATCTAGAGATGAGCGCATAAAACGAACATGTAGCTTCTGTTAAATTAGTTTCTCAGTGTAATATGTGCAACGAGGCGAAGCTGTCTAGGACGCGGTTTCTGCTGTGACCTGCATTAAACTAGGCTACTGTTGACAAAAAATAGACCATCGAATAACGAAAAGCGCGCAGATTTCATATTCTGAGTGTTTAAAATTAATAATCAGAGTTACTCTGAAATATAATCTAAGTAAAAAAGCGACAAGATCAAGTTAAATGCGATATTAAAAATGCATTGAGGCTCTGTGGAATGACGCAGCTTGGTCCAGGACTATGCAAATAAATACAGTAACATTAGACAGCTTGCCTAAAGAGCCTAAAAACTTTGCAAGTTGCTTTACTCTCCAGTATTTATTTAGCAACCCATGAATGTTGTAGTTATGTATGTCATATCCTCTTGCCACAGTTTGCTGTTACATAAGCGCGAGCTGTTTAAAGTTACGCGCGTTTGTTCTGTCAGTCCAGCGAGGGAACAGAAGTTAAGCGAGCACTGACGTAAAACACCCTTAAACTAACACTGGAAGGAATAATCTCAGAATGCTAAAGCAATGGAGTAAAATATGTTTCCTCATATTTCCTTATAAGTTTGTGCACATTGGCCAAGAACCGTTCAGAAAGAATGAGGAAGTGCTCGCGCCCGTTACAGCTCGCTGTTTTTGCGCGCGCGCAATTTCTGATAATAATAAACCAAACCAGTATTGTATTTTACATTATTTAGTTTTTTTATTCATTACTTTTTCATATTCTGTAAGTTGATGCCTGTAAAAAATAGTGAAGTATAGTATAGAAATTAATTTATAAATTAATTTATTTTCTCTTCGAGTTATTTTGATAAGTTTCTCTCACCTATTTAAATCCAATTAATAAATAGTATTAAAGCGTTGTCATGCATTTTTCATAAGGTTAGGGAAAGCCTTATAACATGAGGGTAATCTCGTCCATTTACACTGTCAGAAGATGAAAACCTCCACTGTGCAAAAGAAGAAACTGCTTCACAAGTTTCACAAATGCATGAACATTTCAACACGAGCACTCACAATCGCAGAGCAGTTTTATTGCATCACATTTTGAACCATTAGATTGGATTGAAAATAATGGATTGTTATGTGAAATGCATTTGGCTGTTTAAAATCTTGTGACATGTGACTCTGCAGAGCGCTGACTGTGCATTTCCTGTCTGCTCTGTTGCCAGGCCGATCTCCATGGAAACTGCAACCATAGCGCAACAGGAAACCAATGCAACTGAGAAAGTAACAAGTGAGGTACAGAAAGACTCTGATCCACTCACACAGCTCCAAGCCGTACACAGATATGACACCTGTTACCATAGACTGTATATAAACAGCCTGTTACACAGATCATGCCACACTGAAACACAAATGCTTGATAAAATGTGTCAAAATCTTATTTACAGATACTATTACACATTCCAACCCTTAGGACAAAAGTGCTTAGGTGGTACCAAAGTACAGTGATGCTGGGTTTCAATTACTGCCATAAGATGGTTTGATTATTGTATTCAGATACCACAGGATTTATGTGGAACTTCAGGTTACTTAACATGGTAATGGATGGTAATATCCATAACATCATAATAATAATGGTATTACCATAAAAAAACATACTATTATTATGAGACGGTGTCAAAAAAAACATGGGTATACAATGGTACTTGATGTGTGGTTTAAGACTGAAATATTCACAGATTAAATGTAAAAAAAAAAAAAAGAGTTCAATAGCCTTGTGGGCTGTACACCAACATATATCGTCGTTGCACTTCGGGCTTCCTGAGTTCGAGTCCCTGCACATGGATCTTTCCCGATACTGCCCCGGTTCTCTATCTCCAACTTCACTTCTCTTCTAAAACACTGTCCTATTGAACCAAAATGTGACTTTATTGTTTTAAATGGATGTTGTTAAACAATAAGTGTTATTTTAGTATTATTTATTGACTATTAAAGTATTAATTAATAATTTGAGTTAGTTTTTATTTTTGTTTAATAATAATTTATATTTAATAAATTATATTTCATTTGAATTCTAGTTAGTTTTCTGTGCTTAGCTATTTTATTTTTACATTTTTAAAAATATTTTTATTTAATATTTTAATCTTTATTTTTATTGCAGTCTTAGTAATTTTAGTACTTCTACTTCTATTTATTTAGGTTAGTTACCCATAGTGTATTTTAGTATCATTAAAATGCTATTAAAGTTTTAATTAGTTTGTTAAGTCATTTTTTTATATTAATTTAAATTTTTGTTAAAATTCCAGTATTTTTTTTTTTTTAATTTTTAGTCTTTTTTTTTATATAATGTATTAATGTAGTTTATTTGTTTTATTAATATTTAAAATTACTTTAGTACCTCAAGGTAAATGTGTAAATGTTTCCTTGGCAATGAGCTGAAATAAAATTATTTTAATATTTTATTTTGTATTATTATATTTGATTATTTTATCAGTTAACATTTATTTGTTCAAGAAATGACAATTTATTTAATTATCAGCTTTAATTTTAGTTTCATAGTTTGTCAACTATAATAGTTCTGGTTGCCGAGGCAGGATTTGTAATGTTTTTTTAAATTTAAGCTTTTCATCAAATATTTATTCAGTTTTATGTTATTTCAGCTTTATTTCAATTCATTTTGAAAATAAAATTTGGACAGTTTTAGTTAACAATAAAAATACTGGGCTAAATAGTGTCAGACATTTTTTACCGTCTCTGTCTCTGTCTCTCTCTCAGGTGAATGAGGGTGTGTCTGTGGGGTCATTACCTGATGGACAGACACTACAGGTGCAGGAAGTCATTCAGAGCACACAGCCCTCTGTTATCCAATCACCTCAGATAAAAACTGTGCAGGTACACACATACAGGTTTTTTGTGTATAGATGTAAGGCATTTGTAAAGGACTAGTCCAAATACAAATCTTAGTAAAAGTTACCGTTTCTAAAGTCCACTCTTATTAAACCAAAACGTGTGCTGATATGTGAGCCATTGAAGCACAATCCTGTTATTCATTTACCTGTTCCTTCACTTGGAGAGACTGACCAATCACATTGCAGTAGTTAGAGCTTTAGCCAATTGCAGGCCGTTTTAACTCATCCTGAGATCAATGGGATGAAGGAAAAGCAGATTGACATAGTTACAAGATGAGTGAGAGTAGCTGTATGGAGCAGTAATGAGATTTGAGTAAAGTGAGAGTCAATGCATCGGATCTTGTTGGTCACACGCACACACAAAGCTCACGTCAGACAAAACAAATCTGCTCAGGAGGCAAAGACTCATGGTCACTGGCACAGTGGTTATCTCAAGAGAAATCCATTTTCTTATCCATGCATTAGGGCTGCACGATATTGGGAAAAAATGACATTGCGATATTTTATTTTTCTGCAATATATATTGCGATATGAAATCTAATCTTATTTTTTCTTACAAACAAAATGGGGTGAGCACACTTACATTCTCATTTTAAATGATTTAAACATCGACACCATCGTGTCAATTGATTAATATGCGAGAGAGAGAGAGAGAGAGAGCAAGACAGCGCTCGTGTTGTTTGAAGACGATGATTTCCTCTGTTTCTCTCTCTCTCTCTCGCTCTCTCTCGCGCGCTCTCTCTCTCTCTCTCTCTCTCTCTGTTCATTCTTAAAAACACATGCAAATGATAAACTTTCACTCTATGATGGTTAAGCTGTGCAATTAATCCGCGAATCACATTCGTCAAGGGCCAGGGAGCAGCTGGCCCGTACAGTTAATTAATAACGGATCAACTACGACAGCCTACATCACACATCCTGCGATGTGACTATCGTGGATTCGTACTTCGCGATATCGATGCTTAAACGACACATCGTGCAGCCCTGGCATGCATTGTTTTTAAATAAATATTTAGGAACTCTTGTGTCACTTCAAACTCGTATGACTTTTTTTCTGTCATCAATATATCCCAAAATATATATTTTCAAAGAATGTCCTGTACAGTGAAGCCTTGGCAAAAAAGCAGTCTATATTGCTGTTATTTGCTGATAATTTCCCCCTTCACAAATGCTTTTAAAATCTTTTAAAGGCTCATTTGGAATGAAGATGTGTGTTTGTATGTTTTTAGGTAGTTGTTGATACTGGTGGAACAGGTTCAAACCCATCAGATCCTCAGAAGAGAAGGGAGATTCTGTCCAGACGACCATCTTACAGGTGAGATCAGTTCTTGAGCAACATTTTTGCTATATTTATGGACTATTTGTATTATAGTATTATATATATTTTAATATTTTGAATTACCTTGTATTTTATGTATCTTCAGGTTCTTCATCTACTGTAGTTGCCAAGACAACCTTTCTAATATTACATAGTATTTTATTTAATTTTATCATTATTTTATTTACTGAAAATGATTAGTTTTAATAGTTTAAGTTAACAATAGCATGACCTCATGACCTGACATCATTCTTATCATCCCTGCATTTAACAACAAAATACTCCAAATCCAGTAATGCCCAGAAATCCATACACCATAAGCACACAATATTTTTTTGCCAGAATTTCCTGAAATTTAGTGACATATCCTGATAGTTACATATGTATTTTCAGGAAAATTTTTAATGAGTTGTCATCAGATGTACGTGCCGTGCCAAAGATAGAGGAAGAGGAGAAAGTGGAGGAAGAAACCCTGGCCACCTCCAGTGTTGCTACGGTGATGTCATCATCTTCAATCTACCAAACCAGCTCCGGGCAATACAGTACGCCTGAGTTAATTTCTCATAAACTATTATGTGTTTGTGCTGCATGAAATGTGAATTACCCTTAAAAAAAGAGGGGTTTTGTTGTTTATCAGCCCATTGTTACGAAATACCAATATATATTTGATACTGCGCAAATGTTTACCAAATGCACTAAACCCTTATCATGTGTTATAGCAGGTGTTTGGGACGATTCAAGACTAACTCTTTTGTGTCTGTACAGTTGCAATCACTCAGGGTGGAGCGATACAGCTGGCTGGCCCTGGAGGAGAGGCCCTGCAGGGGGTTCAGGCTCTGACTCTTCCCAGCCCCACCACACCACAGTCTGGGGCCACTATCCTGCAGTACGGCTCCCAGCCTGGAGACCCCAGCCAACAGCTACTGCTGACCTCTGGACAGGTGCTCGTTCAGGGTAAGACACTTGAACTTTTATTAACTTTTTGTTTGTTTGTTTGCTTCTAAAATCAAGCAGGAAGAGGTTAATTGTATTTTTTTGGCTGATGAAGGACACTGAACTGAACTTTGCATTGTGGGAAACTTGTTAGACTTGTTTTATTATGTGCTGAAGTTGCATACTTTGCAGTAAGTGAGAAGAAACTGGTTAAATTTTTTGTGATGTGACATTGATAAACTACGGCTGAAAATCTCCTTGATTTGCAAAGATAAGGATAAAGACTTAGTATTTCTGGGAAATCCAACTTTGAATATGAGCTTTGAATAATACCTTTGATATCTATAATAATAAATGTACCCTGATACCCTGGTACAGTCTTTGTGCTGAATATTGCAAAAATTATTTTCTTAATCAATATTTTGGTCCTGTTTTTCAGTAAAATATCTTAACATCCTTGAGATATTTCAAATATTTTTAATTATCTGTTTGCTCTTACACTGTGGGCAAACAGTTTTTTTCTTGTTATATAAGCATAAATCTAACATACAAATGCTAAATTTAGTGAGGTAGTTTTTATACAAATTAGGGACGACTGATGTGAGTTTTTAAGAGCGGATGCCGACGATTATTACAGATCAAGTAGACCGATAAACCGATATTTTGAGCCAGTATATGTCTGGTGTAAAAATGAAAATTAATGTCAAAATTAAGAATAGCAAATGCTCTGACAAAAACTTTCTTTAAATGCTTTTAGATAGTTTTATTGGCAAATCAGTTGTAATAAGGACGATACAGATAACCATAAAAATTCTTAATATTGCTGCCGATAATCGGTCGACCACCTAATACAAATATAAATAGAGTACTTAATTATTTTGTAATATTTAATTAATATAATATTTAATATTACAAAGTCTAATATTTGTAATTGTTTTAATATTTAAGAATTTATACTAATGTACATTTATGTTTTTTTATACACGTATGTATTTATGAATAAATAATATGCAATAATATAATGTGTAGTATTTTACTGCAAACAAAACAGTATACTAAAAAAGACAGTTTGTTTCAAATTATTTCAGACCTGTTAAAAGCCGATATGAATTAAATATATATTCGGAGTTATGTATGTAAACAGTATTATAGAATAACTGATGTTTCTGTGTTTGTGTGTGCATGCCTATTCAATTGTTATGCCTGTGTTAGTGTTATGAGGTGAAATGGGCACAGTATCCTTTTGTTTGTGCTGAAATGCTTTTGCGTCATCATGATCTAAAAATACACCAAGCTCAACAACTTCTCCCTTCTTCTTCTCTTCTCCTCTCTTCTATTCTCTTCTCTTTTTCTACTATGAACCTAAATATTTAAATTTCATGCAGTTCCACAGTTTGTTAGATGTCGGTTTTAATTTCCCTCAGGTCACGAATTTAAGCATGGATGTTTAATTACAAAGCAAGTGTCTTCTTTCACACACACACACACACACACACACACACACACACACACACACACACACACACTGTGTGTGGGGAGGGCATTCTCCAGAGACATTGTGTTATTTCCCTGTGTGCCGTGATGTCATAGTGATGTCAATGCTCTTAATAGTAATCTGATAGAGAGAGGCAGAGGGAGGGAGAAAGAGAGAGAAAGAGGGAGGCAGGATCACAGGCAAAACACTTAGTGTCACAACTTAAACTAAGACAGTCAAAAAGAGTGAATTATCTTCCTTCAGCCAGCTGGAAGGAAGATAATTTAAGAGGAGAGCTTTAAGAGGAAATAAAGAGGAAACATAGAAGATAGTGCTCAAAAACAATTACCACTGGATTATTACAGCATAGAGATGGCAGTGACTGGGGAAGAGACGGAGTCAGGTGAGTCTGTGTGTGTGTGTGTGTGTGTGTGTGTGTGTGTGTTTTATAAGAGAAAAGCAAGTGCAATGCTAATGTATTTATTTATGTTTTATGCATTCCTGAAGTTTTGTATGTTTTTATTCGATAAATAAGCTAGTAGCAGCTAAAGATGAAAAAAGGAGAATTTCTTTGTGTTGTTGTTTTTTTTGTTTTCTTTTTATGAATATGGAACATTTGGTTTAGTTGCAGTTTTAGTTACTTTACACTTTTTTCTTTTATTAGCCATTTTTAAATGATCCTGCAATCTCTCAATTAATATGAGTTCATATATTAATAATGCACGTATAATAATAAGTATAATTTTTAAAGTAGTAATTATTATAAAGATTATAAAATATGTAATATATTAATGACAATAATTATGAAGTGCTTTTCTTTTCTTTTTTTTTGGAGTATAGGTTGTCCCTGCAGAAAATGTCAGCAGTTTCAAAAGTAATGTAGTTAACAAAATAACAATAGGCTGTAATAATTAAAATACAGCATACAGTAATATTACTGTTAATAAGTGTTTGTTGAAGTGTTTGGTTCCTGCAGTGTTGATAAAAAGTTTTATCATGTGCAAAAGTTTATAAGCATTCTGAGAAAATCAGTCTACAGACAGTGGAAGAATGACATGTTTTTGTGCTTCTTTTGGTTGATTCCTTTTATGTGGCTGAAACTTTCTTCTCAGTCATAAACACACTCATTGACATTTTGTGTTTTACGAAATCAGGCTGCCAAATCTGCCTGTTTATTCACACTCATGAATCATTGAGAGAGAGAGAGAGAGAGAGAGAGAGAGAAAGAAGCAGCAAGAGAATGAGAAGCGGGAGTGGGGGGGGGGGGGGTATTGGCTCTCTGTTTGACGTCAGTCTGTTTCCTGGAAGCCGGCCGAAGCTGAGACGGAGAGGCGGAGAGAGCGAGGTAGTCGGGTGGGGGTTGGGGCAACGACGCATGTGGTGACGTCAGCATTTTGTCACATTGTCTGATAACAAACGCACACATACACATCATATCCAGTTTGTTGAAGGACATTTACTGCTGGGAACCTGTTTTGTACGGTACCAGCAACGTTTTTTTTGTTGCCTAATTAATTGTGTTTTTTCAGTGTTGCTTAAGGTGTTTTTAATGTTGTGTTGATGGGCGGATGAGAAGTCTTTTATGTAACTGCTTGTTTATATTGTTTTGAATTTATTGCATAAACTAATGAATCCAAATGGACCTGCTTTTTAAGCCTGGTAACAATAAAAGTCACAGCTGATTGGTTAGATTCAGTGTTATGTGCCTTTTTATTGGTCAGATGAAATATACCTGGTCAATGGGTAATTTTCAGTTAGTGTGTTTTTTCGTAAATAATAGTAATAATACATTTAATTAATAAAATTAAATTTTTCCAATGTCTTAGCACAAGTATATATATATATATATATATATATATATATATATATATATATATATATATATATATATATATATATCACCTCTGATCTTAAGACAGAGACGTTAAGACAGAAAAAAGCACTGTTCATTTTCATTTCTGATGGAGTAATTACTATGTAGACGTGAACATTAACTATCATTAATTAAAATGTTACCCATTTATCTGTTAAATAATGCATTTGGGTATATATTTGTGCATGTAGCTGCCACAGGAGACATGCCAGCATATCAGATCCGCTCCCCATCGTCAGGGTTACCACCAGGCGTTGTTATGGCAGCCTCACCGGGGACGATGCATATCCCACAGCAGAACGCAGAGGAGGCCACACGAAAGAGAGAAGTCCGCCTCATGAAGAACAGGTACCCACACATCTGAGTCTCAGTGATTCATGTATGTATATGCTGATGTGCATGTTCATGTTTGACCTTTTATTTGTGTGTCGTAGGGAGGCGGCGCGCGAGTGTCGCAAAAAGAAGAAAGAATACGTGAAATGCTTGGAGAATCGTGTTGCTGTGCTGGAAAACCAGAATAAGACTCTTATAGAGGAGCTTAAAGCTCTCAAAGACATCTACTGCCACAAATCAGAATAACCCTCACAAACACTGTGCAAGGACTGTGTGATTTACACACTACCTGTCTCTTCTCTTCTTCTCTTGCATCACCTGGATTTGAGCGTTTTTGTTAATTTGTTTGGCCAAATGTTTTTATAAGAAGTTGCTTATGTTGCTTTGAGGATGCTCCTCACACACACACACACACACACACACACACACACACAAATTATTTCAGACATTTCTCTGTGTTAAAAAAAATGGAACTCTTCATTGATTATGTGGAAAAATGTGTTTTCCTTTTTTTAGGTTGAAATCAGAACAAGCAAAGTAAATGGAATAAGCCATGTTAACTGGCTACACACTGCACACATAAGCGGCATGTTTAGCATTTTTGGCACTAAGATCATTTTTGATATGCACATAATTTAGCAGTAAATGTATGGAAAATACACTTTCTGTTCAGTAAATCTGACTAAATCCAGGCAAGTTAGACCATTTATATTGCTACACGTTGTGTTTTGGACATAAATTGGGTCCTTTTTCTCATGTATATTATATTTCAATCAAGTATGTACATTTCAATATGCATTTTATAATTTGTGATTAATAAAGAAAATATTTAAATGTAGTACCCCAGAAATCACTATATTTTTAGTATCGAGTCACAGTTTTAGTTAATGCTGTTTACTGTGCAGTGTGAAATGCCAAATGTTATAACACAACATTTTCCATTGATTTTTTTTTTATGTAGGTGAAATTATGTGCATTAAAATTGAACTGTTTGTAACAATGTAACAGTGACCTAAAACTTCACCAAGAAACGTGACATAATGTTGACGATTACATAATGTTGATGTAAGGGATAGTACACCCAAAAATGTACACTTTGTATGCTATATGTATTTCCTTCTGTGGTACACAAAAGATTTTTAAAACTTTTATCTTTTTTTGACCATACAGTGCAAGACAGTGGAGGGCAGTGTTGTTCTGGACCTCACTTTCTTACATTGTGTAGACAAAACCAGTTCTTCAAAATATCTTCTTTTGTTTTCTGCAGAAGAAAGTCGAGATTTGAAATTACTTGAGGGTGAGTAAATGATGAGAATGTTAATTTTTGGTTGAACTGTCCCTTTAAGACTACTCCTAACTCCCTTTATTATTATTACAGATTTATTCATGTAGTACTCTTTTATTCAATCTGTAGAATAAGCACACCTCTGTTAATTGCCTCAAATTGGCTATAAAATGAAGTTTTCAACATTAATATTTTGTTAAAATATGTTTTACTATACTATCTCGATATACTGAGACAAACTATAAATAAGCCATTTGAAGGTTGATTGCTCTGTTTGTTAGAGAATACCAATATAGCAACACTTACTCAACCAATAGAGTGATTTGGAGGCGGAGCTATCTGTTAGTTTAACCAATGAAAGATGGGGGAGTGCTCTGGAAACCTGTTTGAACATGTTTATTATTTTTGCAAATCCATTTTTGGAAGCTAGAGGCAGAGACATTACTCTTGAGCGTTAATGTTTTGTGCATTTGTGCTCTAATTCATATAAGATACATGACTTTTGCATGAACAAAGGAAAACGGTGTAACATGATGAACTGTGAACACGTTACTTAGGCGAATGTCACAAATGTTGCTTTTTTATCTAATATTGTATATTATTTTAAATCTCAGCAATTAATTTGTCTTTGTTTATAATAATAGAAGATAATTATGAAAGAAAGGAAGCTTTTGTGAGTAATTAGAGTGCAGATATGCTAAATTATACAAGTGGCATTAACTGAACAGAATTCCTCATATTTCAGCTGTTAAGATGCCGGTGTGCATTTGTGTCTTTCTGTTTCTCAGACTGTGCTAGTCATCATGACTTTATCTTTACTTACAACCAAACAAGTTTATGTTTCAATGAAGTACTATTCTGTGTAGTCAGAAAATGGATTTGGTTTAATATTTAAAGAGCTTATGTTTTCAATTAATTTCTAAATTTATGTTAATATAACAGCGCTGCCCTTCTTTGACAATGTACAGAGTGCTGACATCTATTTTTAATAAAATATTTTTGTAAATGTAGCCTATATACTTGGTCAGGACTGTATTTTGAGAAGCACTATTAATTGTGTATGCTTGTACCTAAAAAATTGTGGAGAAATGTGCTAAAGCTGACAAAACCTCACCTTCAGGGACATGCTCATTTGTGTAAAAAAAAAAATTATAATAAGGAAAAATATACAAAATTAGGTTATTTATTTTAAATGAAGAAAATTTATTTTAGGTGTGGGTTAAGGTTTGGTGGTGGTATTTAGAGCTGTACATAAAACCAATGTAAGTATATGAAATGTCCCCAAATTGCTAAGTTTTTCCACTAAAAAAAAACAAGTTACATGTAACAAATCATGCCACTGACCCTTAAGAATTTGTTTCATCTCTGAATTTTGTGTTGCGCATTTTCTCAAGTATCAGCATTAAATGCTTCAAATGATCTCCAGGCCTAGTTAGGCTGGTCTGTTGGCTGTTTTACATGGGCTTTAGCCACTTTTCAAAATGTTAAGCTGGGAGATCATCTTGCTTACCAGCTAAACCACATGAACACCAGCTGGGCCCAACTGGGAGACCAGTTTAAATCACATAAAACCAGGAAAGCAACATAACCTACTAAAAGAGGGTTTCAGAAGGCCATACTCATCTATAATGTAGGTTAGATCTTTCAGCGCTACTTTGGTTTCTTCCTCTCTCTATAAAATTCTAACTTTTTAACCTCTATGTAATTGCATGTACAGATAGCATGAATTTACAATTAAAGCTCTTAAGCTTTATCTGAGTGTTGAATACTGCGTATTATAATACAATACAATACATTCGAGCTGTTTTGATTTTTGTAATCAGAAAATATATTTTCTGTGTTTAAATGATCCTACGGGAGTCTGCCTAGTTGTTTGAGCTCTTGAATGTGCTGTGCTGTATCACGCGTTTGGCAGATTGGCACAAACAGAGACATGATGGAAAATTCCACAGTGTGTGAGAGCGCCCTCTACTGGAACACCACAGCTCGCAAACAGGGTTTCTGTACCACACTGCCATCTAGTGGACGTCCAACATCAAGTGCTTAAAAATATTTTTATGTTACTAGTAGGCTACTTATTCTTTAATTAATAGTGCGTAATCCATATATCAGTAGCATCATTGTTAAATATTGATACATTTAAAATCGCAGTTGTGATCTTTTATCATTTACAATGTCAAATCCCATTTTTCAAACCCTATTTCATAAACGTTCGCGTCACGTGAATGCGTACGATCAATAGAAGATCAAAACGTCACAACGAAACCTCTCGGTACAGAAATTTAAAAACATGGATCACATTAAAAGGATGTTATTTGCTTTTTTGAAAACCAAATCAAATCTTTTGAATCAACTGTTAAATTTCATATCCTTGTGGCAAAATTCTATTTCCACAAACAAAGGTTACTTAAGAAAATACCTACTTTTATAGATTTCTTATGTTGAAGTAGAACATCTAATCAAATCACTAAGAGTAATTAATAACAAAAAAAAAATGTATTTCTTTTTTTTTAGGAGATATGAGATCTTTCATGTACCGTGTCCGTGATTAATACTTGTTTTGGTGTTTTTTAATCCTTTTTTCTTTATTTGCTCTGTTCCTGCCTTTCTTTATGGTTTAAAAATGCTATTTAAATGGATATTTATCTTTAACCAGTTATTGTCATCCTTTTTCTCTCTCTCCTCTTCCGTATGTTCAGATGGCATTGCATGATTTATATAATCAGTGTAATGTATGCAAAGTTGTATTTCATTGATGTCATCTTTGGATTTGCAATAAAAAAAAATAAACATGGATGAATGGCTAATTTTAGCAGTGTCGCATCATCCTGTTTTATACAACAAAATATTACAAAAATCACATTAAAGGAGAAGCGGCTTGGTTCGCGGTGGCAAACAGGAGCGAATTATTTTTTTTTTTTATTGCATGAGATTTGCATGTGTGCGTGTGTGTACTTGACTAACTCTACTTGTGACTGATTGTAATCACATGAATGGAAAAGAATAAAGACTAATGAGGATATTTTGTTGGTGTACTCAGTGAAAACCTTGGCGCCTGATGTCATATCCTGGTCCCGATCGGATGCTCCATTTCGCAGCACGTACGAACGAATTTCGCATGCTCAGAGTCTGAGACTTTAGGCGGTTGTACGTGTTTCTCTTCGCTGTAAAATGGCAGAATCCAGTGTTTCTTTGACTCGGGATGAGTTCAACTGTCCAGTCTGTCTGAATCTACTGAAGGATCCAGTGACTGTACCCTGTGGACACAGTTACTGTATGAGCTGTATTACAGACTGCTGGGATCAGGATGATCAGAAGGGAGTCTACAGCTGCCCTCAGTGCAGACAGACCTTCACCCCAAGACCTGTTTTAGGTAAAAACACCATGCTGGCTGAAGTGGTGGAGAAACTCAAGATGACAAAACTCCAAACTGCTCGTCCTGCTCAGTGTTACTCTGGATCTGGATATGTGGAGTGTGACATCTGTACTGGGGACAAAAACAAAGCCATCAAGTCCTGTCTGGTGTGTCTGGAATCTTACTGTCAAACACATTTTGAACGTCATGAAGAATTTCACTCTGGAAAGCGACACAAATTGACTGATGCCACTGGACAACTGCAGGAGATGATCTGTCCTCTACATGATAAACTGCTGGAGATTTTCTGTCGTACTGATCAGCAGTGTATATGTTATCTCTGTATGTTGGATAAACACAAAAACCATGAAACTGTATCAGCTGCAGCAGAGAGGACTGAAAAACAGGTATGAACTCAGAATGTAGGCTACATAATGACTTTATAATCGCATATCCCTTTATGTAGTTAAAAGATAATTTTTAAAATAGTTCTCACTACGATATCACAAGGCTTTAATTGTTTGTTGCATGCAGTAACATGTCAGATTTATGGTTATTTGTTTTTCCTACAGAGACAATTGGGTGAAATGCAGAGAAAATATCAGGAGAGAATCCAGGAAAAACAGAAGGAGCTTGAGGAGCTGAAAGAGGCTGTAGAGTCTCACAAAGTGAGTTTTGAGCAGAAGAACAGCTGCTGGCTGCTGAAGAGCTGTTTCAGACTCAGTAAGGACTCTCCTCCAGTCAGTCAGCGAGGAGCCAGTGCTGGAGCTCTTTCAGTCCCACTGAAGTCCACTGTGGGGAACAGACTGTGTGAGGTAGCAGGAAGAGCTGAGTGAATGGACTGATTTTGATGCTTCTCTCTCTGTGTGTCCTGACAGCGCTCTGCACAGACAGCAGTGGAGGACAGTGAGAGGATCTTTACTGAGCTGATCCGCTCCATTGAGAGAAGCCGCTCTGAGGTGACACAGCTGATCAGAGATCAGGAAAAGGCTGAAGTGAGTCGAGCTGAAGGACAACTGGAGCAACTGGTGCAGGAGATTGAAGATCTGAGGAGGAGAGACGCTGAGCTGGAGCAGCTTTCACACACAGACAATCACATCCATTTCTTCCAGGTAACAGAGATCTGACAGACAGGAGCGTGATCTTCATGAAGGGAAGAGTATGTTGTACAGAGATTGTTTCTATCAAATGTTTATGTGTCTTTATCTGGTGTTTCTCTTGTGTTTTTTTTTGTCTGTGTAGAGTTTCCAGTCTCTCTCTGTTCCTCCTGCATCTACAAACTCACCCAGCATCACTGTCAGTTCTCGTCTCTCTTTTGATGATATTAGTAAATATGTGTTTCATCTGAAAGAGAAACTGGATAATTTCTGCAGAGAGGAGATAAAAAAGATATCTGGTAGAGGTAAAACAATAACTCATCCTTTTATGAGAAAAATAAGTCATACATACAGTATCATGTAATAATGTAATAATTTATGTAAAAAGCATATCAATATCTGAATGTGACATAGATTTCATATTTTCTCTTTATACGGTATGTGATTTATAATATACATCTGTTTCCATAGTAACATACATCGTGGTCATTCCCACCTCTGAGCCCAAAACCAGAGAGGATTTCCTTCAGTGTAAGTCTTTATGAACAGCTTTTAACCCATTCTATAATAAAACTGCAAAATAAAAAATACTCCTTAAAAAAAAAAACTATGAACAAACATCAGTTAATGGATAAAGTTTTTCATTTCACATAAGACTTTATTCAAATCACTTAACCTTTATTACTGAATCATTTTTTCCCTCAAACACAACCAATGTTCAGCATCCATATGAATCATGCAAAGGCAGCTAAAATATGTGTGAGTGTGTGTGGTTGTATATATATATACAGGTGCATCTCAGCAAAATCTCAACAAATTAGAATATGGTGACATGCTAATAAGCTAATCAACTTAAAACACCTGCAAAGGTTTCCTGAGCCTTCAAAATGGTCTCTCAGTTTGGTTCACTAGGCTACACAATCATAGGGAAGACTGCTGATCTGACAGTTGTCTAGAACACAATCATTGACACCCTTCACAAGGAGCCACAAACATTCATTGCCAAAGAAGCTGGCTGTTCACAGAGTGCTGTATCCAAGCATGTTAATAGAAAGATGACTGGAAGGAAAAAGTGTGGAAAACAAAGATGCACAACCAACCCAGAGAACCGCAGAATTATGAGGATTGTCAAGCAATCACAATCACACGCGTCACACTGTTTACATCTCGCGTAATGGCATACTGGAAATGAAGAAAGTTGCATTCTATCACAAAAACAGAGACCACTGTTATCAAAAGTATGGGAATACTTTAAACAGAGGCCAAATAAAATGGCCCTTTGTTCCCTTTGCAAAACCGATATGGTGTACCACGGCAGCACAAATGCGATGCACAAGCACCTCAGAGGAAAACATCCTGGCGGTCTCCGATGTTACGGTTTAACTGGTTACCGTGTGATCTGGTGACCAACTTCCTGGTTCAGGTCTCTGCTGATATTCTTGTAAAGCTTACAAGTTATTGGTATGATCACCTGTAGCGGCTGAAGTAAGGATAAAAAAATAAATAAAGTAAGTCTGTGTTGGCGCGGGTTTCAAACACGCGTTAGGGCAGTTCACATATCGCGCCTAAAAAAACGCGTCCTTCTTTCCAAAGCGCTCGGGCAGTTGCACCCCTGGGGCGTCTGTCGTTGCTAAGCAACCATGATGCACTCTCTCCACGAAGATGTGGAAATTTCAGCAAAGGATAAATGGATTTGCAGCACTAAAAATCGCTTGCAGTAGCTCTGCTACTAAATTTATTTAAAAATGGCAATCCATATACAGCTATGATTAGCTGTTCCCTCATCTTAGCTGAGCTTTCAACGTTGTTACGGGAAAGGATGAAGCTGATTGGTTAGTTCTTGTCACATGACCTGCGGTGCGCTTGCGGCATTCTGAAAAGTTGAGATGTTTTTAAAGGGTTAGTTCGCCCAATTTGCAAAATTATGTCATTAATAACTTACCCTCATGTTGTTCCAAACCCGTAAGACCTCCGTTTATCTTTGGAACACAGTTTAAGATATTTTAGATTTAGTCCGAGAGCTCTCAGTCTCTCCATTGAAGCTGTGTATATGGTATACTGTCCATGTCCAGAAAGGTAAGAAAAACATCTTCAAAGTAGTCCATGTGACATCAGAGGGTCAGTTAGAATATTTTGAAGCATCGAAAATACATTTTGGTCCAAAAATAACAAAAACTACGACTTTATTCAGCATTGTCTTCTGTTCCGTGTCCGTTGTAAGACAGTTAAAAACAAAGCAGTTTGTCACATCTGATTCGCGAATGAATCATTCGATGTAACCGGATCTTTTTGAAACCGTTCACCGAATCGAACTGAATCGTTTTAAACGGTTCGCGTCTCCAATACGCATTATTCCACAAATGACTTAAGCTGTTAACTTTTTTTAATGTGGCTGACACTTCCTCTGAGTTCAAACAAACCAATATCCCGGAGTAATTCATGTACTCAAACAGTACACTGACTGAACTGCTGTGAAGAGAGAACTGAAGATGAACTCCAAGCCGAGCCAGATAATGACTCGTTCACGAGTCAAGAACCGTTTCTGTCAGACGTGTCCGATTCAAGAACCGAGGAGCTGATGATACTGCGCATGTGTGATTCAGCGTGAAGCAAACCGACACACCGAGCGTCTGAACCGAACTGATTCTTTTGGTGATTGATTCTGAACTGATTCTGTGCTAATATTATGAGCGCGGGTAAACCAAAGGCTTGCAATCATCGCCAACGACGCCATTACGTCGAAGGCAAAAGAACCGGTGAACCGTTTTCTTCAACCAGTTTATTGAATCGAACTGTCAGAAAGAACTACTGGTGATCTGAAAGCCGATGCAACCGGTTCTTGACTCGTGAACGAGTCATTATCTGGCTCGGCTCGGTGTTCATCTCTCTCTTCACACCAGTTCTGTCAGTGTACTGTTTGAGTACCGTATTTTTCGGACTATAAGTCGCACCTGAGTATAAGTCGCATCAGTCCAAAAATATGTCATAATGAGGAAAAAAACATATATAAGTCGCATTTATTTAGAACCAAGCACCAAGAGAAAACATTACCGTCTCCAGCCTCGAGAGCGTGCTCTATGCTGCTCAGTGGTAGACTACAGGAGCAATGAGCAGCATAGAGCACGCTCTCGAGGCTGGAGACGGTAATGTTTTCTATTGGTTCATTTCTCTTGGTTCATTTCTCTCGGTTCATGTCAAATTAATTTTGATTAATAAGTCGCAGGACCAGCCAAACTATGAAAAAAAGTGCGACTTATAGTCCGGAAAATACGGTAAATAAATTACTCCGGGATATTGGTTTGTTTTAACTCAGAGGGAGTGTCAGCCACATTAAACAAATTAACAGCTTAAGTCATTTGTGGATTAATGCTTATTGGAGACGCGAACCGTTTAAAACGATTCAGTTCGATTTGGTAAACTCGAATGATTCGTTCGCGAACCGGATATGACAAACTACTTTGTTTTGAACTCTCTCTCACAACAGACACTGAAGAGAAGACAATGCTGAATAAAGTCGTAGTTTTTGCTATTTTTGGACCAAAATGTGTTTTCGATGCTTCAAAAAATTCTAACTGACCATCTGATGTCACATGGACTATTTTGATGATGTTTTTCTTACCTTTCTGGACATGGACAGTATACCGTACACACAGTTTCAATGGAGGGACTGTAAGCTCTCGGACTAAATCTAAAATATCTTAAACTGGGTGAGTTATTAATGACATAATTTTGATTTTTGGGTGAACCATCCCTTTAACTCGATGCGGTGCGGACGCGACTGGAAAAAAACTCCCTAACATCCAAATATAATTTCTACTCCACAGCTGAAGACAGACTTTGACAGCTCATAAACTCACTTTTATCTCATCTTAAACAGTTTTACGGTCCATAAAAAGCTAAGCCAAGCTTAAGTATTATTTTAATGATTGAAATTAGCTGAATTTCAGGTGAATTACATGCTATATCTCCATTTAGATTCTCATCAACTCACTCTGGATTTAAACACCATGAATAAGAATCTCTGTCTGTCGGAGGAGAACAGAGTGATTGAATACACTCGTGAAGAACAGCTGTATCCAGATCATCCAGACAGATTTGACGGTTTTGCTCAGGTGTTGTGTAGAGAGAGTGTGTGTGGACGCTGTTACTGGGAGGTTGAGTGGAGTGGTTCGGTTTATATAACAGTGTCATATAAGAGAATCAGCAGGAAGGGACGGGGAAAGGAGTGTGAGTTTGGTTGTAATGATCATTCTTGGAGTTTGTACTGCTCTGACTCCAGCTGGTCGATCTGGCACAACAACAGATGGACTGCACTCCCTGTAGTCTCCAGCTCCTCTAGAATAGGAGTGTATGTGGATCACAGTGCAGGAACTCTGTCCTTCTACAGCGTCTCTGACACAATGACCCTCATTCACAGAGTCCAGACCACATTCACTCAGCCTCTCTATGCTGGGTTTGAGTTCAGTTCATTATGTAAACGTGTTTCAAATGTTACACTATGTAAGCTATAAATAAGATACAACCTCATTGCATATAAATTGCATATTAACAGTTTAAGCTTCATGATAATTCCGCAACTTGGATAATGTCTCAACTTGGATACTTGGATAAGTCTTTTACTTTCTAATAAACAAATCAACACTGATCATCTCATTAAAAAAAGCTTACTGAAAAATATCTTATATGATCTAACAATGACTGGTGAGTATAAAAATAAAAATAAATACTAAAATTGGCTTGGACAATATATAATACAATACAGATATATATATTTTGCTTGACTAGATTTAATTAGGAGTCATAAAACCTCCCTGTATTTTGTTTATTTTCACATTGTGATTATGTGTTTCTGCTGATGTATTCTATTTTACTACAAAATCTCTGTAACACTGGGTACAGTTCACCCAATAAACATCCCTGCCAGGGCAACTATCTCAAGTCTCTCATTCTTGTCTATATTTTTGGGGTGATTTTCTTCTTCCTTTTTGTTTTTTGCAGTATGAAAAAACATTAAATATTTACTTATTGTTTAGTGTAACATTTGAACTAGAGAGAGACCCTTGTAACAACTTACTGTTAAATGAGTGTTTAATAATTCCTCTTTGAAATGAAACTGCTTGATTTAAGTAATAAAGTAGTTTAATCGGTTAATATCTTTCTCATGTTCAAATGAATCAATCAAATCCATGTTGCTAACACCAAGCTTTATGGGAAAGAGAATCCCAGTAACATTTTCTTTGTTACAGCAACTCTCCTGTCTTTAAATTTAACAAATTTTATAAGTGAATAATGAGGTCCACTTTTACAGTATTTTTGTTGTTTTGGAGCATGACATTCCCTATAACCCAGATATCTGTCCAGAAAAAAAGAAAGTATTTTTTGTAGCTAGAAGAAAGTCAGTCACATTGGTTTGGAACAACACCAGAGTGAGTAAATCGTGTCTGACAGGTTCAATGTGTGGTTGTGTTGACCAAAATTTAGATTCTAGTGTATATTTTTTAAATAATGCAGTGGTAGTGCAGTGGTCCTTGAATATTTTTTTTTTTTTTTTTTTTTTTGCTGAGGCTGATGTGTACAATAATATTTATCATTTAACTAATAACATATTCCAGCAAGTTTGATTTTCATATATTTGCTAATAATTATGCTCATTTACACAAATTATATTCCCCTGATATAGGCCTATTTAAATAATCTTGATAATCAATGCTGCAGCAATCTCACTAATCACCAACACAACAGATCTGAATTATGCACATTAATGGGTAAATCAGTTAAAACAGGTTAAAATAAAATAAAACTCAAAGCCTTCCTTGCCTCTTCTGATGGACGGACACTGATGGATTTGGTTTCATGTGTTGATATTGGCTGTGACCCTAAAGAATGGTAAGCATTTTGGACAATGAGAGGGATGTGTTGATAGTATCTGAGACAGTGCCCTCTACTGGCTCACTGTAGCTTTACATTCTTACACAAGGCTTATATTGAGTCTGTATTTGAGGCTGTCCTATATTTTTTAACTTTTTATTGTCTTAATGGCACACCTGTATGTGCAGTTTGTGTGTCCAATCTGTCTGGATCTACTGAAGGATCCAGTGACTATACCCTGTGGACACAGTTACTGTATGAGCTGTATTACAGACTGCTGGGATCAGGATGATCAGAAGGGAGTCTACAGCTGCCCTCAGTGCAGACAGACCTTCACCCCAAGACCTGTTTTAGGTAAAAACACTATGGCTGGCTGAAGTGCTGGAGAAACTCAAGAAGACAAAACTCCAAGCTGCTCGTCCTGCTCAGTGTTACTCTGGATCTGGAGATGTGGAGTGTGACATCTGTACTGAGGACAAAAACAAAGCCATCAAATCGTGTCTGACAAATTTAGAATCTTTTTGTCAAAATCATTTTAAACGGGATTTCAATGAAGAATTTCACTCTGGAAAGCGTCATAAAGTGATGGACGCCACTGGTCGACTACAGGAGATTATCTGTCCTCTACATGATAAACCGCTGGAATTTTTTTGTCATACTGACCAGCACTGTGTTATCTGTGTACAATTGATTTGCACAAAAACCACAAGACTGTATCTGCTGTAGCTGAGTGGACAGAGAAACAGGTATGAACTGAAAGACACTGCTAGTACTTGTACTAAATAAAAATATTTATGGTTATATACATAGTCAAAGATGACTAACTAGTTCTTATTATGTTATCATTTAGTTTATCATAATATTTGTTTTACTTTGTAATTATTCTTTACATGGCAGTCTAACATAAGGACAGCTGTAATTAGGATGAAACCCAGAGAAAATTCCACCAAAAAATTCAAGAAAAGAAAGGAGGATATTCAGAGGCTGAGAAAGTCTGTAGAGTCTCACAAGGTGAGTTTTGAGCAGAAGAACAGCTGCTGGCTGCTGAAGAGCTGTTTCAGACTCCGTTAGGACTCTCTTCCAGTCAGTCAGTGACTCTTTCAGTCCCACTGAAGTCCACTGTGGGGAACAGACTGTGTGAGGTAAGGCAAGGCAAGTTTATTTATATAGCACATTTCGTACACAATGGTAATTGAAAGTGCTTTACATAAAAGAAAGTAAAATAATCATGAAGAAAAATAATAACAAAAATAAAACAAGCAATTTTAAAACGATTAAAACTTTTACTTAAAATGAATTTAAAAACAGTTAGAAAATTATTTTACATAAAAAAATAGTCAAATAAAAAACCAGTGAAAATATAGTGCAATCAGTTCGGACATTGCACAGTGCTCATTCAATAAATGCACAGTTAAACAGATGGGTTTTGAGTCTAGATTTAAATGTGACTAGTGTTTTAGCACATCTGATCTCTTCTGGAAGCTGATTCCAACTGCGGGCGGCATAGTAACTAAAGGCGGACTCCCCTAGTTTTGTGTGAACCCGATCCTAGTGATCTGAGTGCTCTGTTAGGTTTATATTCAGTGAACATATCTGCAATATATTTCGGTCCTAGGTCATTTAGTGACTTATATACGAGTAAAAGTACTTTAAAATCAATCCTAAATGTAACTGGAAGCCAGTGTAAGGACCTGAGGACTGGTGTGATATGCTCAGATGTTCTGGTTCTAGTCAGAATCCTGGCAGCAGCGTTCTGGATGAGCTGTAGCTGTCTAATGGTCTTTTTGGGAAGGCCGGTGAGGAGCCCATTACAATAGTCCACCCTGCTGGTGATAAAGGCATGAACAAGTTTCTCCAAGTCTTGACTGGAAACAAAACATCTAATTCTTGCAATGTTTTTTAAATGATAGTATGCTGATTTAGTTACTGCTTTGACATAACTATTGAAACGGTCTGTCTCCAGAATCAAACCAAGATTCCTGACTTGATTTTTAGTTGTTTGACCCCTAGAGTCAAGGTATGCATTCACCTTGAAAACTTCATCTTTGTTTCCAAATGCAATGACTTCAGTTTTTTCTTTATTTAACTGAAGATAGTTCTGGCACATCCAACTATTAATTTCATCAATGCATTGGCAGAGGGAGTCAATTGGGCTGTAGCCATTTGGAGATAAGGCTAGGTAACTCTGGGTATCATCAGCATAGCTGTGATAGGCAATTTGGTTCTTTCTCATTATTTGACTTAGTGGAAGCATATACAGGCTAAACAAGAGCGGTGCAAGAATTGAGCCTTGTGGGACTCCGCATGTCATGGACGTCCACTTAGACTTATGCTCCCCTATACTCACATAATAGCCTCTCCCTTCTAAGTATGACCTGAACCATTTGAGTACCATCCCAGAAAGCCCGACCCAGTTTTCCAGTCTCTCTAGTAGTATGTTATGATCGACAGTGTCAAACGCAGCACTGAGATCTAGCAATACCAGCACCGATATTTTGCCAGAGTCACAATTTAAGCGAATATCATTTATTATCTTAATGAGTGCTGTCTCTGTGCTGTGATGAGGTCGGAAACCAGATTGAAAATTGTCCAGGTATCCATTTGAGTTTAAGTATTTGTTCAGCTTATTAAAAACTACCTTTTCTATAATTTTGCCTATAAAAGGAAGATTAGATATTGGTCTAAAATTGCTCAAAATGGTGTTATCAAGATTGCTCTTTTTCAGGAGAGGCTTAACAACTGCAGTTTCTAGGGAGTTTGGAAATGTCCCAGAAAGAAGTGAGGCATTTACCACTTCTAAGAGATCTGCTTCTAAGCAGTTAAGCACACTTTTGAAAAAAGATGTGGGAAGTGTGTCAAGACAGCAGGTTGACGATTTTAGTTGCTGCATGTCTTCCAGAATTTTGCTATCAATTGTTTCAAAAATAGACATAGTATCTTTTTGATATTGTGGCCAAATCTGTCTGACCTCTGCATTACTTGAGGATGTGCTAATCGCCTTCCTGATATTGATGATCTTCTCAGAAAAGAAGGAAGCAAACTCATTGCATTTGCTGTCTGAAAGCATTTCATATGGAATCTGACTTGGGGGGTTTGTCAGTATCTCAACAGTGGCAAAAAGAGTACGAGTGTTATTTAAGTTACTGTTTATACTGTTACTGTTTATAAGGTTTGAGAAGAAATTCTGTCTAGCTGTGGCTAGTTTCACATTAAATGCATGAAGGCTGTCTTTATAGATGCTATAGTGAATTTCAAGTTTCGTCTTCCTCCACACCCGCTCGGCTTTTCTGCATTGTCTTTTCATAGTCTGAACTGCTGTCGATCTTCTCCAAACTGATTTCTGTCTGTTTGTTTTCTTACTGACTATTATAGGTA
This sequence comes from Carassius carassius, assembly GCF_963082965.1. Taxonomy (NCBI): domain Eukaryota; kingdom Metazoa; phylum Chordata; class Actinopteri; order Cypriniformes; family Cyprinidae; genus Carassius; species Carassius carassius. The sequence continues at coordinate 7,062,158 of NC_081766.1, forward strand.
GCAGGAAGAGCTGAGTGAATGGACTGATTCTGATGCTTCTCTCTCTGTGTGTCCTGACAGCGCTCTGCACAGACAGCAGTGGAGGACAGTGAGAGGATCTTTACTGAGCTGATCCGCTCCATTGAGAGAAGCTGCTCTGAGGTGACACAGCTGATCAGAGATCAGGAAAAGGCTGAAGTGAGCCAAGCTGAAGGACAACTGGAGCAACTGGAGCAGGAGATTGAAGATCTGAGGAGGAGAGACGCTGAGCTGGACCAGCTTTCACACACAGACAATCACATCCATTTCTTCCAGGTAACAGAGATCTGACAAACAGGAGAGTGATCTTCATGAAGGGAAGAGTATGTTGTACAGAGATTGTGCTTCTATCAAATATTTCTGTGTCTTTAACTGGTATTTTGTGTCTTTGTGTCTGTGTAGTTTCCAGTCTTTCTCTGTTCCTCCTAGATCTACAAAATCACCCAGCATCAGTTCTCTTCTCTCTTTTGATGATGTTGAAAAATCCATTACTCAAATGAAAGTGAAACTGCATTTCTGCAGAGAGATAAAAAGGTTCTGAAACAATTGGAATTGACAACCAATTCTGAAAAATTATGTAATTTAAAAATATGTCTAAAACACTTAGTTCTCCCATTACAGAAGAATGTTGTTACATCCTTCACGACACAGCATCTCCAAAATCAATACATTTCTTTGACTGTTATTGTTCACCTGCCCGCTAGGTGGCTGAGATGCTACGTGAATATAAACTGAGCAACTGGAGCGTTTTGTTGATAAAAATGTTCAATAAACTTGTTGTTCAGTCGTGTGTCGAGATTACACAGTGCTAGTGAAGATTAGGATTGTTATTGTCGCGATAAATACTGAATGATTTTCTGATTCTGGCGATTTGCTCGACTGGAACGTTTCAAAGGATATGCCTGGAAACACAAGCACGAGCTTCGGACTGCACTAGCGTACCCGTTTCTATAGCAACGTATAACACACTTGCGCGAGCAAGTCATGGTCCGCAGTAAGTGCTTTATTATTAACAAAGACAATTTTTATTTATTCCTATAATAAAATAGTTATTGTATTATATGCCTCTTTAAACAAAGGATTCTTCCCAAATAAAGTTACTATTTTTTTTCCTTTTTCTTGCGGTTTAGCGGTTGGTAAACTAATCCTGTCTTTATTCGCTTTCTGATCAGTCAGCGAGGATCTGATCCGCCGCAGAGCAGAGCACAATAATGGGGAGATCTTCTCCCTGGAGGAGGTTTCCCTCCATCAGCAGGACATCGAGAGGATCGAGCTTATCGACAAATGGTGCAGAGACCTCAAAATCCTCTACTTACAGAACAACCTCATCCCAAAGATAGGTAACGTTAGGCAAATTTTCCTGTAGGCTACATATCAGTAGAAACACAACAACTAAATGCATGGCTATATGCTTTCAACTTTGTTTATGCAGAAAATGTGAGCAGACTAAAGAAGCTGGAGTATCTAAATCTTGCACTGAACAACATAGAAGTCATCGAGAATTTAGAAGGTGACTTTCATAAATAGTTATACATATATAAGTTATATATATATATATATATATATAACTTATATATGTATAACTATATATAATATATATATATATAATATATATATATATTCAGACCAAAAGTTTGGAAATATTACTATTTTTAATGTTTTTGAAAGAAGTTTCTTCTGCTCATCAAGCCTGCATTTATTTGATCTAAAATACAGAAAAAATGTAAATTTTGTGATATATTATTACAATTTAAAATTATTGTTTTTAAATTTATTATACTTTAAATTATCATTTATTTCTGTGATGCAAAGCTGAATTTTTAGGATCATTATCACATGATACTTTAGAAATTATTTTAATATGATGATTCATTATCAAAGTTGGAAACAGTTCTGCTGCTTAATATTTTTTCAGAACATGTGATACTTTTTTAGGATACTTTGATGAATAAAAAGTAAAAAAAAGAAAAAAAGAAAAGCTATGTTTTTAAAATATAAATATTTTGTAATAACTATATACACTACCGGTCAGTAATTTGGGGTCAGTAATTTTCTTTCTTTTTTTAAAATAAAATCAATACTTTTATTCAGCAAGGATGTGTTAAAATGATAAAAAGGGATAGTAAAGAAAATATATTATTAGAATATATATTATTAGAATTTTTTTTTTTTTAATAAATGCAGTTCTTTTTATCCTTTTATTCATCAAATATATTAGACAGCAGAACTGTTTCCAACACTCATAATAAATCAGAATATTAGAATGATTTCTAAATGATCATGTGATAGACTGGATGTTACATGTGACACTGAAGGCTGGAGTAATGATGCTGAAAATTCAGCTTTGCATCACAGGAATAAATTATAATTTTTTTAAGTATATTCAAATAGAAAACTATTATTTTAAGATGTAATAATATTTTACAATATTACTGTTTTTTTCTGTATTTTTGATCAAATAAATGCAGGCTTGATGAACAGAAGAAATATATATATATATATAATTATTATTATTATTTACCCTCTGAATTTGGTAATTTTTAGCATCAATTTAAATTTTTTTAGATTTTTGTGCATTTGTTTTTTAAAAACATGTCTATGTTGTTTTTAGTAATTTTTGTTTCAGTTATTTTAGTACATCAAATTAAATGAAAATGAGAGTTGTTTCCTTGGCAATTTTTTTTGTTTGTTTTGTTATATTTTATTTAAGTTAACATTTATTTTATGTCAAGTAACAAAAATCTTTTTTATTTATTTTATTACTATTATTTTTTTTATATATGATTTTAACTATTATATGAACTTACTCAGAAATAATGAGAAAAAAAATTAGAACCATTTAATTTACTTTTAACCAACTAGTCCCAACATTGAGTGTCCTAGCAGAGCAACCACAAGTGTAGTTTATCATATGAATTATGCATATCCAATTCTGACAGCCGGAACATGTTCAAATGCTTAATTTTAACAGTATATGTGTTCATCATTTGAAAATTAACAGCTTGAAGAGTGTGGTGTATTTTGTTGCATATATACTGTTTATATGCATATATACAGCTCTATTTAGGCTTGATTTTTGTGTCAATCAGTTCATATGTATGCATGTAACTACTATATGGGTGCATTTGTTTGTAGGCTGTGAGAGTTTACAGAAACTAGACCTGACGGTGAATTTTGTGGGTAAGCTGAGCAGTGTGGAGTCTCTGAAGCAGAACGTTCTTCTCAGAGAACTCTACCTGGTGGGAAACCCCTGTACTGAATTTCACGGATACAGACAATATGTGGTGGCATGTCTGCCGCAACTACAGGTACTGCACTGAGACAGACATATACAGAGACATTTTAAGCTTTGCGCTATTTATGAATGACTGTCTTTTGTGCTTTGCAGTGGTTGGATGGGAAAGAAATCAGACGAGGTGAGCGTATTCAGGCCCTGCAGGAACTGGATGCAGTGAGGAGACTTGTTTTTGAGCAGGAGGCAGAGTATTTAGAGAAAAGAGAGGAACAGAAAAAGAGTGGTTTGAAAGAGACAACAGAAAAGCAGGACGATCCTCATATAAACCAGTGAGTGTCTGTAAGGTAGCGGACTTTGAATAACTGAATTAGGAGAGCTAAAAGACAATTTGGTTTGTATTAGATAAACTTTAACAGATTGTACCCTGATATTTACCTTTTTAGAAATTAAAGTAAAATGATTGAAGTCTGTATAATTCACACAGTAGAAAGTACACACAGGTTGTACACTGATTCACCCCAAAACTTTCTTTTGAAAAGCTTCTTTAAGGTTCTTGAAAAGCTACATTCACAGAAAATTCCTCATAATATAAGTTATTTTGAAGAAATTTGAATATGAACATACTATGGTGTTTTGCGTAAAAAAATATAATTATCTGCTTTGAGCCAGAACTGTGAATTTCTAACTTTGATGAGCCTTAACCGTGATGATTATTTTAAACAGTTTGCTGTCTGAAAACCAAAATGGGACCCATCAGAATCCAGGAACAAGCTCCAAGGTTTCCACTGAGGATAAAGAGAAGGAGTTTTGGGAAAAGCCATGCTCATTCACACCAGAATCCAGACTAGAGGCCCATCGCCATCTGGAGGACAAGAGGAGGGCCAAAGAGAAAGAGAGGTACTTGCTTACTAAGAAAAAGAGGACTGAAATCACTGTTGTGGTATCTACATCTAAATATCACTGTGATGCCCATTTCTATGAGATAAAGAAGAGAAAGACATTAAGCTTTTACATGTTTTTCCTATAAGCAATGTTTCGTAATGCAGTCAATTCTGTGTTTCTACAGAGAGAAGCCTAAAACCAAAACCACTAGAAGTCTGATTACTGCAGATGGACGAGTGCTGAATGTCAATGAGCCCAAGTACACACACAAAAACACACAAACACACTACTACTGTCAGTCCGGTCCATTTTGCAGATTATTCTAGCCAAGGACTAAAACATTTTCTTTTGCTTGCTGCTTATTTTCTCAAACAAATTCACAAATTCTAAGACACATTTCCGTCCCTTATGAACATGATTTTGTGTTGTGGTGGACAGACCCCGTCTACAATAAATTGTGTAGCAGTCAGTCAGACTAAAGCCAGCTCTCACCATTTTAAAGTGACAAGCCCAGAATCCACAATCCAGAAGGAAAAATGGAAAACTGCAAATATATCCAAAATGCATATGTCCAAAAACAGGTATGAGGATAAAATTCAGTGAGGCAAAGCAAACAAATGGACTTATCCAAAAAAGGTACAACACTGTCACTGGAGCAGTACTCTACGATACAGAAATTAGAAGGTATATGTCTGTACCCCATTTATCCCTGAATGGTACATCTTAGTACCATTAAGGTACATATTAGTTTACTTTAAGAGTACATGTTAGTACCTAAAGTGAACATATTCATACCTTTTGTACCACCCCAGTGACACCTGTACCTTTTTTCTGAGAGATTGGGCAGAATAATGTGGAAAGTGGACCAGAATTTATGCCAACAGCCAAAAGTCTGGCTAAATGAGACTAGGGCTAACAAGACATAAAAGCCCAAGTGATAACTTGAGTCTATTTATAGTGAGAAACAGGAAATCAACATCAGGTAAGATGGCTAAACTAGGACACAGGAGAGATACAGTAAATATCATGCATCAACAGTGCCTCACTCCAACTAAAGATACACATGAGCTCACATACATTACTTATAATATTTATTTCATGTGATCTCTTCCTCCAAGGTTGGACTTCAGTCTCACTGAGGATGAGAACAACTACATATATTTGGAAATACATGTTTACAGGTAGAGACACACTCATTCACTCACTCCAGCTGGCTTTTGTCCTGCACAACGATCAGCACAAAATGATAAAGTCATGATATAACATTGTACTTCCTTTCTTTCTTTGAGTAAACTTTGAGTGTATTTGGCTGTCATTTAGTAACTTTTCTTCTAACACATCCACTCTCACATTGGTCTCTTCTGTGCTATAGGCATATGGACACCTCACTGCTGGATGTGGATGTTCAGCCAACATACGTGAGAGTGTCCGTCAAAGGAAAGGTATACTATACATCTCTCTGTCTCTCTCTTTCCATCTCTTTCTCTCTCTCATCTGATGAGTTTGACCTTTAAAGCTGATTACCCAGCAGTAAATCTACACTCTATATGCTGCTTGATTTCCTCACAAATCTGCCGCAGACCAACACAAGTAACGGTTCTGACTTCACAACACCACAGATGTTTGTGCGTGTGTGTGTGTGTGTGTGTTTGTGTGCGAATGATCTCGGTATTGATGTATATGAGTTTATGACTGGTGATACTGTAGTAGATCACTTTTACAGTGACAAGTGCTTGAAAGCCCACATAAATAAAAGTGTGTGTTTGGTGTGTGTGTGTGTGTGTGTGTGTGTGTGTGTGTGCAGGTGTTCCAGCTGGTTTTGCCTGCAGAAGTGAAGCCTGACAGCAGCACAGCACAGAGATCCCAAACCACCGGCCACCTGCTCCTCATCCTCCCTCTGGTACAGCTCACTACACCTGAAACACACCTTTCAAACACCCTCCTGATGTCTTTGAACATAGTTTCCATCCCAGCCCAACCTTACCAAAGAGAATATCTGTTAAAATCATTCCCTTCAATATAATCCCAGAACTTTGCCATAATGTAGTTAACTGATGTGAAGTACTTTCTGAAAGGTGACGTGCCCTGCAGTCTAACATTCTGTGCTTCATCTAAAACTATTTTTTCATTTATTTGAATTTTTTTATGTATAGGCTTTTGTGATCTTATATTAATAATGCTGCAATGAAACTTGTACATGAACAAAATATTGTACAAGTATACTGAAGTGAAAAATATGATTGAAAATTATGCTAAATGTGAAAGAAATGGTGGGGATTTTCAACACTTTTTTTCCTTTACTTTTATGTAAGCTACTGTTCAAAAGTTTGATGTGGGTAAGATTTTTTATTTTATTTTATTGATTAAAGTCTTTCATGCTCACCATGGCTACATTTGATCAAAAATACACTAAAATAGTAATACTGTGAAATATTATTATAACTGCCTTCTGTTTTAATATATTTAATATTTCAATATATTTAATTTATGTAATTTGTTTTTTTAATTGAATGTATCCTTGCTGAATAAAAGTATTAAATTCTTTAAAAAAATTACAACAACAACATATAAATAAAAAAACGATATATCTTACTGTCTCCAAACTTTAGAGTTTTTATTTTTTTTTGCAGTTTTTAACCTAATATCTCAAAAACATTGTTCATAGTCAGTTACCAAGTGTAGTGAAACTGGAATGGAAATCTACAGTAACAAACTGATGTATTAACATGCTGGCTAACAGCTTTCAGAAAGTGTAGTTGAATGATCAGTTAATTTGCAAGTTTTTTTGAGGATAACTTTTTGTATGCATATCTAGACTGTATAAAACCTCTTCTTAAAACCCATTCTGGTATATTTTTTTTAAATATTTTTTGTTCTAGGCACATGGAGAGATAAAACCAAAGAAACCCATTGCCAGGCCAAGCAGTGTCACCAGTAAGCAAAATATCAAGAAAGCGACCAGGTAATTCAGTAGCAGTTCATCTGCATGTCTATGTGGACGTGTGTGTTCTTGTCTTAATAGTGTGATCGTGGTTTTGATACCACACCAGACAACAAAAAAGTGGCCTTGGTCTGGGATAGTTTTTATCAACTCATCAAATATACAAATCCTAAAACAGAATTCTGCTACATACCTTTTGTATTCCAAGAAAAAAAAGAAAAATCTGGCATTCAAATGGCATGAGGGTGAGTGAGAGGGTGACAGTATTTTAATTTCTGGGTGAACTAACCATTTAAGATGACAATAATCAAAGTTGCGACCTTGAGTAAAACACTCAACTGCAGGTCGCTCCAGGGACGCTGAACTTCTAATTAGGGAAGTGGCTTTGGAGCTAATTTTACTAAATTACTAAATTGCAATATATATACACATACACACTTATCTGCTTTATAATTGATCTCTCTTTATAGTCCTCTCTCCCCTTCTCTCGTTTTCTCTGCAGTTTACAGCGGGAGGTCTTGTGCAGTCACTTTCACACTGTACAATATCCCTTGTGTGTGTGCAGGCACCTCTAATGGGTCTTAATGCATGTTTGTATTAACCCGTTGTGACTGTGGAATTAGATTTTTGACTCTAAGGATTTATTCCATCTTGGGACCTTGTGTCTGTGTGTGTCCTTCAGCCGGTTTATCAGCATAGTAAGTGAACACTGGGGTATAACATTAAAGACCTAATAAAAATGCAAATAAGATGCAAATAGACCAGTTACTTTTATTTCGCTCACAAACACGCACTCTTCTGCCCTGACTTCATCCTGATGGATGACATCATCTTAACTTGATTACTCCTGACATGCTTGGAGGTCAGATGCTCTTGCTTTTATGTTATTTACTGAGACCCTCAGGTAACACACAGACACACACACACACACACACACACACACACACACTCTAACGTACCTGTGTTTGTGTACCTGCCCCTGAGGAAATCATTGCACTTTCTGTAAATCATCTGTGTGTGTGTGATAATGTACCCGCTGATTTGCTCGGAAAGTACAATATAATTGCACGCTATCAGTAATTCAGAGTCCAATCAGGTTTCAGCTACCACACTAATTACATTTTTAGTGATTCATTCTTAAAGCATGCGAGAAACAGAAGCAGAGATAAAAAAGAGTGACTCTTATACTGTACTATAAATATATGCTATGTATTATTAGTGATATTGTGTGGTCAAAGAGCTCATCAGAGATTGTTAGACTACTGTCCTAGCAAAAATAAAGCCCTGCTGTTTGTTGAAGTCACAAACCTTTTGGTGTGAGTCTTCAGGCTGTCAGGACTGATGTATCTGCTATCATGATGGATGGGGCTGGCCATCATACTGGGATTTGTGTTTCTATGTAAGAGGCAGAAAGCTGCAGCACTGTTCTGTTGGAGAGGCCTGTGGTACAACATGATGATGGTGGGGAACAGTAGTGTATTAATGGACATTTATCAGCTTGCCTCACTGCTTAGTGCTTGTCAAGTAATGAACAAACATGGTTTCCGTTCATTTTTGCTTTCTTAATCTGCACAGCCGATCCATAATGATCCATTAAATTAATTAATTAGGGTGCATATGTGATTAGCCACTACTTTGTGATAGTGTTGTCACGGTACCAAAATTTCAGTATTCGGTACCGATACCAGTGAAAATCCACGGTTCTCGGTACCAATTTCGGTACCAAAGCAAAACACAAAAATATACTAATTAAAAAAAAAACTTTTTAGCACTAAAAATAAAACCAATGCCATTCTTTATACTTATTTACAATTGTGTTTAAAGTTTTTCTACAAGTTATATAATTATGAAAAACAGTAAACAAGTTTCACCCAAATTTAATTTGTCTTTTAATTTATGAAATTTAAACATTTTATTTCTGGTAAATTTTCTATTAAAAATTTCTATTAAAAATTCTATTAAAATTTTCTATTAAAATTAAAACATGTAAGAAATATTGTGATTTATTTCTTTAAAAAATAAAGTTTTATACATTTTTTCAACAGTAGTAGCAGTATCACATACATTTTACTAAATAATAGTAATATTTCTAGCACAATGCCTTTATGTAAAAATTAACTTTTAGGCCTAATGAATGCATATTTGTCATTTTAACTGAACTTAAAACTGGTGGTGATGCTTAAGATATTTTTTGTCATTAATGGTTTCTGTAAAAAAAAATAGTAATGGATCATATTAATTATTATTAAAAGATAATACTACTACTAATTCTACTATCATACTAATGTATATCTAATGCACTATGAATTGATGAGCTGCTGGGTTCATGAATATTAATCACGTTGTCTGCGTTCGGTCAAACTGATTTGCTGAAATCAAAACAGGGACGGTACTAAATCAGCGCCAGCCAATGAAATTGCCATTTGCGCATTAGCTCCGCCCACTACCGGAGAAACCGGTATGTCTTCTACTTGTTCAAAAATGAATATGAATAATTCTAAATGAACTCCATTACAGGAAAAGACAATAAAGAATAGTTTACATATAGCGTGTCGATTCAGCGTGGTAAGACTCTCGCTCTCTCTCCCTTTTGCATGTGTGAGAAACTGAAAAGATCGCTTGATGGAGAGAGAACTCTGAAGCTCAGATGCTGAAATTAATGCAAGCGTCATGCGCTTCAGTCTATGTAGTAAACAAACCCGCACGTCTCTGTCATTCATTAATTCACACAGAGACGCGCAGAACACGGATTCATATTTCAAACAACTTTTGCGGCTTAACATTTACAGATACTGGTCCATATGGAGATTTGATTTGATTAATTTATGCTAACTTTGACAAATTCTATGACTGTCCATATTAAAATGTAAGTTTCATTTTCATGACTGGATTTTGAGATTCCGTCCTCATTTTCTGCTTCGCGGAAATCATAGCGCTGAACCGGGTTTGAACGGGTCTTCGGTACTACCGGTACTTAAAGAAACCTGGTACCGTCACATTTAAAAATTTTTAGTACCGACTTGGTACCGAAGTACCGGGTCTTTTGACAACACTACTTTGTGATGTTGTACTGTAATGTCTGCTATAGGAGAATAGCTTATTTAGGTAACAGATTAGGTAACATTGTTTTATGGTGTGAGGTTGGATCACAGTAAGTGATCATTAAATGCCAAATCAGCCCTTTTCTTTTCTTCTTAAATGACTTTTTTGTAATTTTGATAATCCTGTCTTGCTTAGTGATTGCATTCTATGGCAGTTAACAGTTTACTTCCTGTCACCATTGCTGTTCCATCAGCATCTGTTTCTGGAAGTCTCTGTTACTTTCAGGACAGCTTAATGCAGTGTTACGACTGGTTGAAGGAGTGGCAGGAAGCAAGTGCAAGTTTTAACACAGTTTAATGAAGACAATGATGCAAGACGACGATGAGACACAAAGATGAAGCTGAGAGGAATACACTGTCCAGGATGGTGCAGGTGGGTGAAGTATCCGGAGGGTGGAGATGAGTTGGCAGCAGGAGAGGGTGACACAGGAACTGCGGGGAAGCGAGCCGAAGGTAAGTGATGTTGCTTGTGGTGATATGCGTATAGTGGACGGGGTTCCGGGGAGACACGGACATCCAACGCAGAAACACACAAAAAGCATACATAGGTTACAAACATGAAACAACGCTCTCACAAACATGAGTAATGAGTGACAGCTGTTGCTGATGTCAATTAGCGGAGATGCCCATAAACTAATCAGTGCTGACGCTTAACACACAGACTTCACCCACAAAGTGCAAAACCCTGAGATCACGGTTTACCAACCGTGACAGTACCCCCCCCCCCCCCTCTAAGAACGCCTCCTGGAGTTCCCAGAAGGGCCTACCTGCTGATTGTAATCATCAATAAGGGAGTGATCCAGTATGTTCCTAGCAGGTACCCAACTCCTCTCCTCCGGACCGTAACCTTCCCAGTCCACCAAGTACTGGAATCCTCGTCCCCTCCGTCTCGAGTCCAGAATACGATTCACCGAATAAGTCGGTTCCCCATCTACAAGATGCGGCGGTGGGGGAACCGGGGTAGGCAGATTAATACGTGAATAAAACACTGGTTTAATTTTGGACACATGGAAGGCGGGATGAATTCTTCTGTACGCTGGAGGTAGTTTGAGGCGGACTGTCACCGGACTAATGATTTTGCCGCCTTCGAGAACCGGTCCACTACGGTCAAAACGACCGTCATGCCATTAGGGGGCGGGAGGGTGGTAACAAGATCTAGAGCGATATGTGACCAGGGTCTTGAAGGGACAGACAGCGGTTGAAGAAGCCCATCTGGAGGCCCGTTAGATGACTTACCACTGGTGCAAACTGAGCAAGCCAAAACAAAATCGTGGACGTCTCGAGCCATAAGTGGCCACCAGAATCGTTGCTTAACTAAACCCTTTGTTCGGCTTATCCCTGGATGACAAGCAACGTTACAGATGGTAAATGGTAAATGGACTGCATTTATATAGCGCTTTCAACAGACCACATGGCCATCCAAAGCGCTTTACAAGTTGCCTCACATTCACCCATTCACACACTCATTCATACACCGACTGCGGTGTCAGCCATTCAAGGCGCCATCCAGCTCGTCGGGAGCAGCTGGGGTTAGGTGTCTTGCTCAAGGACACCTCGACACTTGGTCAGGTGGAGCCGGGGATTGAACCACCAACCTTCCGGTTTGTAGACAACCTACATGAACCACTGAGCCACTGCCGCCCCACTGTTACAGCAGTGGCCACACTGAATAACTTCGGACCGTAACACCTCCGCCACAAATAAACGATTCGGTGGGCATCCGGGTGGAGGCGTTACCCCTTCTAAGGCCGTCTTGACCTTCGATTCGACCTCCCATACGAGTGCTGAGACGACTATTTTCTCAGGTAAAATACACTCGGGAGTCACCGGGCATGCGGGAGTATCAAAAAGACGTGACAAAGAATCGGGTTTGACATTTTTGGAACCCGGGCGGTACGACAGAGTAAAATCAAAATGACCAAAAAAAAGTGCCCACCAAGCCTGCCTGGAATTGAGTCTTTTGGCAGTTCTAATGTACTCTAAATTCTTGTGATCGGTCCAAACAATGAAAGCTACCCCTGACCCTTCCAACCAGTGACGCCACTCCTCTAAAGCTAATTTGACAGCCAACAATTCTCTGTTACCAATGTCATAATTGCGTTCAGTAGGAGATAAACGATGTGAGAAAAACGCGCAGGGATGCATCTTATCGTCCGAGGCAGCACTTTGGGAAAGAACTGCTCCTACCCCCACCTCTGATGCGTCGACCTCCACCACGAACTGCCGTGTGGGATCAGGGGCTACAAGGATGGGAGCCGAAACGAAGTGGCTCTTGAGGTTGGTAAATGCATCCGACCACCTGAACGGAGTACTGGGGGAGGTCAAGGCGGTCAGAGGTGAGACTAGTTGGCTGAAATTACGAATAAAACGTCGATAAAAATTGGCGAACCCCAGAAACCGCTGTAGGGCCTTACGGGAATCTGGAGATGGCCAATCTATCACAGCCTTAACTTTGTCAGGATCCATACGTATTCCCTCGGACGAGACAATATACCCTAGGAAGGGGACAGACTGTGCATTGAATATGCATTTCTCCGCCTTGACAAAAAGCCCATTCTCGAGTAATCTCTGGAGCACTCGTCTGACGTGTTGCACATGTTCCTGGAGAGATGAAGAAAAAATCAGTATGTCATACAGGTAAACATATATAAACTGATCTACCATGTCTCTCAACATGTCATTAACGAGTGCTTGGAAAACCCCTGGCGAGTTGGAGAGCCCGAACGGCATCACCAAATATTCAAAGTGCCCTCTAGGGGTGTTAAAGGCGGTTTTCCATTCATCCCCCTTCCTGATGCGGACCAAATGATAAGCATTTCGTAAATCCAATTTTGTGAATACTTTTGCTCCCTGTAACCTCTCGAAAGCTGAAGACATCAACGGCAACGGATAGGTGTTCTTTATCGTGATGTTGTTCAGCTCTCAGTAGTCAATACAAGGTCGCAGAAAACCATCCTTCTTACCCACAAAAAAAGAATCCCGCCCCCGCTGGAGAAGAGGAAGGGCGGATGAACCTCGATGCCAAGGAATCAGAAATGTATTTCTCCATGGCCTCCCTCTCCGGAATAGAAAGAGAGTAAAGCTTGCCCTTAGGCGGAGACTTACCTGGAACTAAGTCTATAGTACAGTCATAGGGACGATGCGGAGGAAGAGAAGCAGCACGGGACTTACTGAACACCTCCTTCAGGTCCAAGTACTCTGCGGGCACGTTTGATAACACCATGGTCTCCTTCTGAAAGACAGAAACAGGCACAACAGGACAAGCAGAAACCAGACAAGACTCATGACAACTTTCACTCCACAAAGTGACTGTGTTGGAACCCCAATCCACTCTTGGATTATGTTTGATCAACCAGGGGTGACCTAAAACAATGGGAGCGACAGGGGAGTCCATGAGATAAAAGGATATGGTTTCACTGTGGTTGCCTGTGGTGAGCAGAGTTATGGGTTCAGTGTAGTGAGTAACGTGTGGCAGTTCCTGGCCATGAGTGCGGTGACATGGATGGGATGAGACACAGGAAGGACAGGAAGGTTCAAGTGACGTGCAAGGAGAGAGTCAATGAAATTACCTTCAGCCCCAGAGTCCAGAAGGGCGTGACAGTCGTGAGTGTGGTTCTCCCACCGCAGTTTTACCGGAAGGAGAGTTGAAGATGTGGTTGAGGACTTCCCGGCAGAGATCCCACCCGATAGTAGCCTCAAACTTACTACCCAGCTGGCTCTTTTACCGGGCATGAATGGATGGAGTGCTCCGAGCCACCGCAATACAAGCATAGTCCTTGGGACCTCTCTCTCCCTCTGGGAAAGCTGAGCTCTACCCACCTGCATGGGTTCGTGATCGTAGATGGGACCGACCATGTTCTCTCGACTCAAGTGGCCCCGTTCCGGAGAGACGTAATGGCGTGATGGACTGGCTTGTTTACCCAGGCGATTAATCCGAGCGTCTACCCGGAGTGCCAGGTCGATGAGACCGTTGAGCGTTGGGGGCAGCTCGAGGAGGTAGATCTCCTTCTGAACACGGTCGGCCAGCCCATGCAGGAATCGATCCCACTGCGCCTCCCCGTTCCACTGGCACGCGGCCGCCAGGGTGCCGAACTGGATGGAATAATCCGCCACCGACGATTTCCCTTGTCGGAGGTCCGAGAGCTGGTGAGCGGCCTCCTTGCCGGCCGCGGCTCGATCGAACACTCGTCTCATCTCTTCGGAGAGTGCGTGGAACGAGGTGCAACACGGATGTCGATTCTCCCACACCGCCGTCCCCCATAAGGCGGCCCTGCCAGACAGTAGGGTAAGAGCAAACACAACCTTGGACTCTTCCATCGCGAAGGTGCGGGGCTGCAATGCAAAATACATGGAACATTTGTTAAGGAAAGTCTTGCAAAAGTTAGGCTCACCGGAGTAGCTCTCTGGCGCCAGAAGTCGCGGCTCTGGCCGGAAGTGGTCCTGGGAGGTCTCCCGGGGGACCGGCGGCGCAGGCAGTGCGGTGGGTGCAGTGGGAGAGGCGAGTTGATGGATCTGCTGGGTGAGCTCGGACACTTGTGTCACCAGCGCTTGGATTGCGCGTCTGGTGTTCACGATGCTCTCCTGCTGCTGATCCATACTGTTCATGCTGTGATGGATAAATTCCGAAAGTGAAGTGATGCTCGCTGCTTCCATGTTTGGTGAGAGCGTTCTGTAACGACTAGGTGAAGGAGTGGCAGGAAGCAAGTGTGAGTTTTAATACAGTTTAATGAAGACAATGATACAAGACGACAATGAGACACAAAGATGAAGTTGAGAGGAATACACTGTCCAGGATGGTGCAGGTGGGTGAAGTATCCGGAGGGCGGAGATGAGCTGACAGCAGGAGAGAGTGACACAGGAACTGTGGGGAAGCGAGCCAAAGGTAAGTGATGTTGCTTGTGGTGATATGCATAGAGTGGATGGGGTTCCGGGGAGACACGGAAATTCAACGCAGAAACACACAAGAAAGCAAACATAGGTTACAAACATGAAACAACGCTCTCACGAACACAATTAGCGGAGACGCCCACAAACTAATCAGTGTTGACGCATAACACACAGACTTCGCCCACAAAGTTCAAAACCCTGAGATCACAGTTTACCAACCGTGACATGCAGTTACACATTTGGGGTTAAATGTTTAGTTCAATGGTTCTTAACCTCACACTGTACTCCCATTGTCCAATACAATATTCAAAGGTTCCCTATATAATTTTAACATAACTATAGCTAACACATTCACACTAATATTATTATGAACAGAAACTTGGAGTGTATATATATATGTAAATTAACCACAATTCAATTTGTGAGCATAAAAAACATTGTTCGGTTACCAATATTCTTCAAAATATCTTCTTTGTGTTGCTCAAAATAATGAAAGTCATATTAGTCTCTTAAGTAATTTTTTTTCCCTTAATAATAAGGTACACGGCTTCCGGTTTGGCGATGTAAGAGAGAGCAGCACAGGCGAGGACCTCCCAACCACACTCCTTTTAAACATATTTATGCGTCTTCTTTTTCTAATCTAATTGCTTTGCCATATAACATATAAGAACTACACACAGTTCAGAAAGCGAAATGAGCAGCAATTTTAAAAAGAAGCATAGTACCGCGCCAGCAACACGGTCAGGCGCCACTCTAGCGGGTAAACTAGCAGTAATGGCGGCTAATGACACCACTACTAGCGACAAAGACATGCCTGAAAAAGACAATACGGATAACTTGTCGATGAGTCAGCTAGTCTCCGAACTGGCAAAACAGCGGGCCAGTTTAAAAGAGGACATGGCAAGCTTAATTCAAGATTCAATCAAGCCGTTACAGGCCTCCCTTGACACGTTACACGAAACAGTTGGCTCGTTTCAGCACCGACTTGCATCTACTGAAGTACTGGTCGGCGAAAACTTTGAAAGGCTAGCCGCCGCGGAAGCGACCATCAAATCCTTGAAAGCACAGAATACATCTCTTCTTGACCAAATGGACGATCTTGAGAACAGATCCAGAAGGGCTAACTTGCGTATTATCAATATTCCGGAAGGCGCTGAGGATGGAAAAGACCCCATCGGATTTATATCTGGGCTGTTTAAAGATACCAAGGAGAGCGTGTTTGACAAACCTCCTGAACTTGAAAGAGCGCATCGCGCGCTTCGCCCCAAACCTGGAACAGGGCAATCCCCAAGACCATTCATTGTCTGCTTCCACCGATTTCAGGAAAAGGAAAAGGCACTTCAATGGGCCAGGCGACATGATACTAAATTCAACGGAGTGTCACTGCGGCTATACCCGGATACGAGCGCAGCTTTAGCGAGGAAACGCGCCGGATTCAAAGAAGTCAAACAATCCCTCTATCAGAAAGGCATAAAGTTTCAACTTCTGAATCCTGCACGTCTCACACCTTTGATTTACCTGAGGCTGCCGAGGCATTTTTCAAACAACGCATCCTTACACAAGACTAAAAACCAACTCTGGTGGTAAAATATTGTCTGGGAAGTTAAATGGCACAGACAATGTACTTCAAGCAATAAGGTGACTTTCTATCTATTCTTTTATCGCAAGTTATCTAAAAATTCAAGAAAAGATGGCATGTTTGTTTCTGTTTATTGCCTTAAAGCTCATTTAGTACAATGCGTAATAATGACGCTATGCTGTATTCCGTGTAAATATTGTGGTTTGGAGTCTCTCAAGAAGATCGAGATTAAGACTGGATAATCGAGAGCCATGCAATTTAAATAGGTTTCTGCGGCTTGTTTCAATTGGGGAAGCAAGCATTAGGAAAATGTTGGGAGGATTGTTTCTAAGTTTCATTTGTCCAAAAAGTATTGGAAAAGTTTTGTTTTATGTTATGATTTCAGAAAAATTGAATAGTGAGAAAAAATGTATGTTGCCGATTCCGTTTTTGATCTGTGTATACATGCAAATGTATATTTGTCCATGCCTGATATGGCCGATTTAACTAAATCTCCTGGGGGGTTGAAAGTTAGATGTGTTAGCTGGAATGTCAAAGGCCTAAATAGCCCAATCAAAAGAGATAGAATTTTTGCACACTTAAAAAAATTAAATCTGAAATAATATATTTACAGGAAACCCACTTACGCATTGTCGATCATCTCAGAATTAGGAAATCATGGGTGGGGCAAGTTTTCCACTCTTAACTTTAACTCTAAGGCAAGGGGAACTGCCATTTTGATGCACAAAAGCATTCAATTTACTGCTTCTATTGCAGATCCTCAGGGAAGATATGTTGTAGTCTCTGGGATATTATATAATGTTCCTGTCATATTAGTTAATGTATATGCGCCTAACTGGGATGATGTGAGTTTTATTAATAAGCTAGTTTCATTATTGCCAGATCTAAACACCCATCTTATGATTTTTGGTGGTGACATAAACTGTGTAATGGATCCGTCCCTTGACCATTCTAACCCCAAATCTGTATCCCATTCGAAGATGGCTCAAGCCTTATCAACATTCATGGATCAAGTGGGGGGGGGGGGGGGGGGGGGGCTATTTCTGTTCCCACATAACAGAGAATATTCCTATTTTTCACATGTTCATCACTCCTATTCATGAATTGATTATTTCTTTATTGATACATCCCTCCTCCCTTCTGTTGGACAAATCGAATATTTACCTATTGTGGATTTAGACCATGCTCCCTTGCAATTAGACCTTAATTGCAATTTGAGGTATAACGAACGGCCTATGTGGAGACTAAACACGGCCTTGTTATCGGATCCTGCATTTTGTACATTTGTATCAACAGCTATAGATAATTTCCTATTACATAACAGGTCCGAATCTACTACAACATCTATATTGTGGGAGACACATAAAGTAGTTATTAGGGGAGAAATAATTTCATATACTTCAACTCTCAATAAAAAATGTAAACAAAAACTGGACGACTTAATTGATTCTATAAGAAGGGTAGATTACCTTAATTCCACATCTCCCTCACCTGAACTTTACAAAGAAAGGTTGAACCTTCAAGTTCAGTACAATCTTTTATCAACAAATAAAACTGAATGGCATCTATCACGTTCTAAAGGTTATATATATGAGCATGGAGAAAAAGCAGGACGACTTCTAGCCCACCAGTTAAAATCTAAAGCCGCCTCTCAACTTATACCTCAAATTTGTAACAGTAATAATGATTTAATAGTTAATCCAATTGAAATTAATAACATTTTTAAGAACTACTTCTCAAATTTGTATACTTCTGAAAGCCCTGATTCTAACTCTGAAATTTTTGAATTTTTAGACAATATAGATATACCCATCCTCAATTCTGTGCAGAAAACTTATCTGGATCAGCCCATACAAATAGAAGAAATTTTAAACTCGGTCACATTAATGCAGAGCAAAAAAACTCCTGGTCCTGATGGCTATCCGATAGACTTTTATAAAAATTTTGCTGATATATTAGCCCCTATTCTTCTTGATATGTTTGTGGATTCATTTGAAAAGGGTAGCTTGCCACAAACCTTGAATGAAGCAAACATTATACTTTTACTAAAACCTGGAAAGGATCCTTTGAAATGTAACTCATACAGGCCAATTTCTCTCTTAAACTCAGATGTAAAAATTTTGGCAAAAATCCTCGCTTTACGTTTAGATACAGTAATAGAGAACTTGATTTCAAAAGACCAAACAGGTTTTATCAGAGGTCGACATTCTTTTAGTAATATCCGGAGATTATTAGGGGTAATACCCTCGTCTAAACTTTCTCAGGACCCTGTCCCTCAGGTAGTCATCTCGTTAGATGCTGAAAAAGCGTTTGACAGGGTGGAGTGGAAATATTTATTCTTTGTGCTGGAAAGATTTGGATTTGGTACATCTCTTCTCTCATTGATTAAGTTATTATACTTTTCCCCTAAAGCATCTGTAATTACAAATAGATTATGCTCAAAGTATTTCCCCCTATCATGGGGTACAAGACAAAGATGCCCTCTTAGTCCTTTACTTTTTACTTTAGCCATGGAGCCCCTATCTATAGCATTAAGACACTCACAACATTTTACTGGCATCAGCAGTAGGGGCATAGAACATAGAGTATCCTTATATGCAGATGATATGCTGTTGTATCTTTCAGATCCGATCTTAGGTATTCCACAGATAGTTAAAATATTGAAACAATTTGGAACTTTCTCAGGCTATAAACTGAATTTTGCAAAAAGGTTTTGTTTCCCCATAAGTAGTAAGGGCCTCCATATTTCAAATATCGATATACCTTTTCAGTTGTCTTTATCAGGTTTTAGATATTTAGGGATAAACATCACACAGGGATTCCCTAACCTTTATAAAGAGAACTTTGTTCCCCTAATCGACAAGTTAAAACTTGACTTAAAAAAATGGAGTTTGTTATTTCTCTCTCTTGCAGGAAGAATTAATTGTGTAAAAATGAACGTTCTACCAAGGTTCTTGTACTTGTTTCAATGCATTCCAATATTTTTAACAAAATCCTTTTTTCAGAACTTAGACAGACATATTTCATCATTTATATGGGGTGGTAAAACACCTAGGATTAGGAAGGAATTTCTCCAAAGACAGAAATCTCAAGGCGGATTAGCGCTTCCTAATTTCAGGTATTATTACTGGGCTGCAAATATTTTAAAAGTACTGTATTGGATTCAGAACCCCAAAGATGTTTGGTGTATTTCAGAGGCAAACTCCTGTACTTCATAATCCCTTCCTGCTTTAGCTTTATCTAAATTGCCCCTTTGCATTTCACTGTATACCCAATGCCCAGTCGTTGCAAACACTCTCAAGACTTCTCCATAGCCAGCCCTATATGCAAGAATCACATATTCCTTCCAGCTCAATTGTACTCAGTCTTCAATCAGTGGCAACAATCAGGTCTTGTCAAATTTAGCGATCTTTTTATTGACTGTGTTTTTGCCCCTTTTTCCAATCTCTCCTCAAAATATAACCTGCCAAGATCACACCTTTTTAGATATTTTCAGGTTCGTCATCTAATACAAAATCATTGTCCCACATATCCATCCATTCCTCCCAGTACAGGATTGGATACAATTTTAAACATCCCCTTACATTTGAAGGGAATAATGTCTAATGTATATAATATTTTAATGTCAATAAAAAATATGAATCTAGACAAAATCCGGGCAGAATGGATAAAGGGTTTGGCTGTGGATATATCAAAGGAAACCTGGAATAATGCTTTATTTAGAGTGAATGGAACAACCTCCTGTACTCGCTTGGGTTTAATCCAGTTCAAGGTCCTCCACAGACTTCATTACAGTAAGGTTAGGCTGTCCAAGATATTCGCAAATGTAGATGATACATGTGAGCATTGTCACTCTGCTAAAGCAGACCTTGCTCATATGTTCTGGGCTTGTGCCAGACTGCTGGATTACTGGACAGCTATATTTAAAATTTTGTCTGAGGCATATGATATCAGGCCTAGTTTTGAGATGGCTGTCTTTGGAGTACCTGTACAAGGTGTGGTCATGTCCAAAAATTGTCAAGACGCATGTGCTTTTGCATGTCTTTTGGCTCGGAGAAGAATATTACTTGATTGGAAATCAAATAAACCACCTTTAGTTTCACTTTGGCTTAGTGATGTGATGCTGTTTTTGAAATTGGAGAAAATTAAATATTCTCTTAGAGGATCCACTAAACGTTTTTATTCAGTTTGGACTCCAATGATTTCATATTTTGAAAAGGACGTAACTCTTCCCCCAAACTAAAACTAATATTGTTATTAAAAGGCCTGTGCAAATTGAAACAGATAACGCAATCCAACACAATGGGCTAACAATGATGTCAATTATTTTCTCACTGTTTGTAATATAAGAACTTCGAAATAGATTTTATTTGTTTTTTATTTTATTTTATTTTTATACATTTATATATTTTATTATTATTATTTATTTATTTATTTTCTATGTTCAGTGGGTGGGTTGTGGGAAAGTAAAAAATTGTAAAAATAAGGAACATTGTTAACCCTTTCTGTATGTGATACATCACTTTGTTCTTCCTCCAATAAAAATATATTTAAAAAAATAAATAAATAATAAGGTACACAGACGAATCAAGCACAGTAACAACTAGGACAATTATTCAGAAAGGGTCAAATGTGTCTTATAGTGTGCGTCTTTGTGGTGGATGTGATTTAGCAAAGAGTAGGTGGGAGAAACCGACTTTGATTTTTGCAGAGATTGTGCTGACTGAACAGTTAGACTAGAGTTATAGACTAATAAATTGTTAAAACGCAATAAAACAGCAATCTCAGTCAGATCTGTCTCTCTGCAGGGCAGCGGCAGGGCGTGAATTACTGGAGGTGGATCCCGGTCTGGCTGGGAGTCTGGCCAACATTGTTCCCAAAGGAAAGGAGTCTTCCCACAAGCCCCTGCAGCTATTGCAGCCTCACCAGCGCTGTGGTGTTGAGGAAAGGCCTGTGTCAAAGGACTTCGTGGATGATCCAGAAGTGCCTCCACTTATCTGAGCGAGAAAGAGAGAGAATATGCTATTACATGACACAGCAAGAGAGCATAAGCCTAACCACACTCTCTGCTGAGCTCGTGGAAGTGTGTGTGTGAGATATATTTAGTTCTATTCATTAGACATACAGTTAAGCAGATGAGTAATTTTCAGTCTCATTAAAGCTTGCTGAATATTTCACTGCTACGCATTCTTAACTTTCAGTGTGTTCTTTCTCTGTCAAACACACACACACACACACACAGATACTTGTTTATTGACGTACAGTTGTGTCTGTCTGATATAAGGAGGGACAACACTAAATTGCTCCAATTATAATCAATAAAGCTGTCCGCAATGGAAATGCCTGTTTTGTTTTGCTTTATTTTGTTTTGTTTTTATCTTGATGTGCAGCTTAAATTATTTTCTCCATCCATCTGAAATTATTTTATTCATGATTGTAATATGTGTAAAATGTATTGCTATATATGTACTCTTTTTTTTTTTTTTTTTTAAATGTTTCCATCAAAACCAACTTGTGATGTTTCTGGCCTCTGACCTACTATTTTAAATGATCATTTGTTTGTAGTAGTCATAGCAATAAAAGTATGTCTAAAATAATTTTGCCTTTCTAAAACAGGTCATAGAATGTCACCTTTATTTCTATAGTGCTTGATGCAATACGTATTGTTTCAAATAAGCTTCACAGTGATATTAAGATGCCAAAAATCTAAGGTTTTAATGGTTCTTCAAATATGAGACAAATTCCAATTTTGCTGTAAAGCAACTCTCAAAAATATAGTGTCATTATCGTAGAGTTCTATTATATTTTTCATTGTATAATTCACCTATAAGCAGCTCAGCATAATGCAACACTGTCAGTTAAATGTTGATTCACTTCAGTTCAATAAGGTGTCAATGTTGCAAAATTCATTAATTATGCAACAAAAATGATTCAGATATAAAGCAGCTCATCAAAATACAATATTGTGATCATCCAGCTCATTGAACTTTTTATACCAATGAGTTTCTTTTGGAAATTAAACTGCCAACGCTGATTGTGTCTTTAGCTAGTAAACATTCTGAGGTGACAAACAGCTTCAATGCCGCTGTAGACAGCCTTACATGTATTGTCACCTGCTGGTGGATGGCATAACTACATAATTTTGAGTCCAAAAAAAGATCATGCACCTTTAAATGTCAGTTATTACTGTATTTAAGTATTATTGTATTAGATGCTTTTACACTGTTACAAAAATGTTTCATTTCAAATAAATGCTGTTTTTTTATTTATTAGAATTATTTCTGAAAGATCATGTGACACTGTCATATCACCAATTTTGGTTGTCTAAAAACAAGGGGTGGCTCAACTTCCCCACAGGCTCAAATCAACCCGCTCTCCCCTATTGCTGTTTTTACTTTATTTTTTATCAAATTATTTTTTTATCAAATAAATGCAGCCTTGGAGACCTCTTTCAAAAACTAAAATCTTACCCACCCCAAACCTTAGAACAGTAAGTGTACTTCATTTGTAATTTGATTCTGGTCACTTGCATGTGCTTAGTGATTATTATTCAAGATCTGTGTTAATGTTTGTTTAAGTTGATTAATAGTCCAGGATTTCTAATCATAGGCTTAGAGTCAGTTTGTTGTGCTGCTTTTTTCCTTATATGTGTTGGAGGAATGTGTGGATATATGTTGGAGATGAAGGAAAATGCTGTGTGTGTGTGTGTGTGTGTGTTTGTGTTAAAGAGGTCAGATGTGTACATAACTGCCAACGGATGAGCTCATTTCTCTGCAGTATTTCTATTTTCAGGAAAGCAAGAAGATATACTCACCCTATAGTTCACAGTCCTTACAGCTCGCACGCAAACACACACACACACAACAAAGTTCAAACACATCACAGTATATGGACATTCTTTACAGCTCACACTCAGGGTCAGCAGGTACACAGCTTATCTCAGTGTTTGAATGTTATTCTTTCAGTATTGTGTCTGTCCTTTCCCCTGCTGCTCTATGTGTGCATGAGTGAATTATCGGTATGTGCAGATGGACTGTGCAGGTTTAATTTCCACCTTTATTAAAACTCATGTCAGCATATGAGTGATTTACATTGCTGCTGACATTTAAACAGCTCTTTGCTGTGCTGGACTAAATATTATGAAACCCATCTTAAAGACGCTTCAGAGAATAGTATAGATATAGTATAGTAATAGAGTCATCAAAGAGCATCATTTAGAGTTTTTTAATTAATGACTTCCAGGCTAACTAGATTCTAAAAGATTATACATTGGGGGCCAATAGTCTTGGCTTATATTTTGATTTTCTTGTGTAACAAAACATTTTTCTTCATGAATTATATTTTCAGCATAAAAAATTTTGAAAAGTGAAAAGTTGAACTGAAAAATTGACATGAATATCTAAGTAGTGTGCATCAAGCTGCATGAACTCCACAAGTTTATGTAAAACTTGGTGATGATATCCATGTTGTAACAATGTCATGATTTGAAATGATCCAGAGAGCTTCTTGTGTTTCAATGGAAACAATAGCATCTAACAAGAACAAAAATGTGATTATTTAGTGACTTTGAAATGAGTCATAATTATACATCAGATTTATTTATAAGATCTATTTTTAAGAAATTAATACTTTTATTCAGCAAGTGGATTTATACATTAAACATTTATAATAATACAAAATGTTTAAAAATTATATAAATGATGTTCTTTTGAACTTTCTATTCATCAAAACATTCTGAAAAAAATTATCATGGTGTCATGTTGGGTTTGGGGTTCTCTTACGAGAGTTCTCTCGTACTGCGTCTTAGCTAAGACGCTACGGGAAAAGTCTCTTTTCACGAAACACTGAAGCAAAAAATTATCCTTAATTTTGAAATATTGTAAAGCGCATTTGCAGCAGCACACAGCCATAGATAGGCGAGACGGCTCGCTCGCTCATTGGCTGCTCTGCGGCAACTGATCAGACCATCATCATCATCATTGATCATCAGACCAATGAGGGCGCTCGCACCCTCCATGCCACTTCCCGCCGAAACGGGTGTGGCCTAGCCCTATAAAGGGAGCTCGAAAAGGCTGACTCACCTGATTTTTCATCTCTTCAGCGAAGCTCACGCATCGCTGGATCACGAGAGGAAGCAAGCGCCGTCGATAGCATCTCAGCGGGACGAGCCATTCCTGAAGCCGCTGGCCTACGCCGCCTTCCACTGCCGTTCCTGCTGCGCGTTCCGGCGCCTATATCCTTTCTTGTATCCTCGTGTGTGTTCGCCCTACGACACAAACTCGTAAAAGAGCTGCGTCTTTTTAAAGATGCCCTCGTGCGGCTCGTGCAGGGCCCCGCTCAGCGAAGGAGACCGTCATGTCATCTGCGTCTCCTGCCTGGGTGAGGAGAGGGCTCACGCTGGCCGCGGCGAGCCTCGGCCTCGAGTGGTCTGCACCAGCGCCCCCCTCTCATTCCCGGCTGGATGGTAGCTTTCTTCCGGATGAGCGTACTTCTCCTAGCTCAAAGCCCGCCCCGTTTCTTCCTGAGCTTCATGAAGAAGTGGCGAAAGCTTGGAACGCTCCATACTCGGCGCGAACTCGTTCATCTGTTTCGCCAGCATTCTCCACACTGGATGATGCTAAAAACAGAGGCTACCAGTCACTTCCGCCGGTGGAACAGGCTATAGCAACGCACCTTTTCCCGCCCTCTGCTGGACGGCGGACGAAAGCGGCGTTGCCATCGAAAGCCTGCCGCATGACGTCATCTCTGCTCGCGCTGACTTTTTCTGCTGCTGGGCAGGCTGCGTCTGCGTTACACACCATGGCCACGCTGCAGATTTTCCAGGGTGATCTCCTCCGTAAGCTGGATGAGATGGGACCTGAAGCTATCTGTCTCGCGGATTTGAGGAGTGCTTCGGATCTCTCTCTCCGCGCTACTAAGTCCGCTGCACAGGCCATGGGACGGGTTATGGCTTCCGCTACTGTGGCTGAGAGACATCTATGGCTGACGCTATCAGACATGGCAGAGTCTGAGCGCGCTGCGTTCCTCGATGCCCTGCTGACTCCCGCTGGCCTCTTCGGATCGTCTGTCAACCAGTTTGTTGAGAGATTCATCGAGGACCAGAAAGCGTCGCAAGCTTTCAAGCACTTCTTGCCGAAGCGCTCCGGTTCTGCAGCGAGTCGTGCTAGACCGGCCCTGCAAAGCTCTCAGCCACGCCCCCCGCCTCCTGCTGCTTCATCGCAACAGCGTCAGCAACGCAGCTCGAGACCCCGTTCTAGCTCTACCAGCCGTCGCCCGCGCAGCAGGAAACACGCCAGAGGATTATGGTGAGGCCAGAAGCCCCGAAGTCATCCTAGCACTTCTAGGAAAGCGCCGGTGTACGAGTTCCGCTGTGGCCAAGCTCTCACCCAAGCGCGCCGCTGTTTCAGTTCCAGGAATTGTGACTGTCTCAGCATTTTCTGCAACGCGCAAGCCTGCACAGTTGCCCGCTTGCCTGCACACAAAAGCCGTTATCACGGCTACCCAGATATTTCCCGAAAAGAGTGTAATTTCTGGTGTCCCGGCCACGGCCGATGGTGCTATAAATGTAGTGACGATGCCCACTGCTCAGTGCCCATCTCCGCATATAAGCACAGCCCTTCACACAGGGCTCGCGCCCATAAGATCGACTCAGATCGATCGCGCGCACTACATAGTAAACGTGCCCACTCCTCAGTGCCCGCAAACACTATGTCACACACGGCGTGTGGTTTCTGTAAAAACGAAACCCGTGCATGTGCGCTCTGCCCAGGCAGACAGCGAGTCGAAAGCAGTAAATGTGCACGCTTACAGCCCACAGTTACTCACAGACAGCACGAGTCCCACAGGACCCGCTCAGCCCTCCCTCACTCGGTTAAGCACCGTGGCGGGGTCGAGGAAGAGCGATCTGCCCGCTGTGATCAGCGCGCTACCCGCCTCAAACGTCACAGGCATAACGCCCATGTTACAGCACACCGAAGCGCCGCCGTTGCCCAGCCAACAGAGCGCTTCGCATCCAACCCTTAGCCATTCATGCAGATGCATGGTCAGCGCTTCCAGGGGTTTCGGATTGGGTGCTAGACATTATAAAGAGAGGCTACTCGCTACAGTTTTTTCGACGCCCTCCGCGCTTTTTAGCGCGTGTCGAAACTACGGTCAAACAGAAGTAGCACACCTACTTCGGGCCGAAATATCAAAACTGTTGAGCAAAGGGGCTGTGGAGCCTGTATCTCAAGCTCAAAGCGAAGGGGGCTGTACAGCCGATACTTTCTAGTGCCCAAGAAAGACGGGGGTCTCAGGCCCATACTGGATCTAAGACAGCTGAACAAGGCATTGGTGAAACACAGTTTCAAAATGCTTACGACCAGGAAACTCCTCGCACATATTTGCAGAGGAGACTGGTTCATGTCGATGGATCTGAAGGACGCGTATTTTCAAATACAGATAGCGTCACGTCACAGGCTATACTTGAGATTAGCCTTCGAGGGCCAGACATACCAGTATACAGTCCTGCCATTCGGCTTGACGCAGCGCTCGTTCCTCTCAGACTCATGCGAGGCATGCGAGTGCTGAACTATTTGGACGACTGGCTGATTCTGGCTCAATCACGATCAGAGCTTGTGGAACACGGGGCCATTTTACTCGATCACCTCGAGAAACTCGGTCTCAGTGTCAACTGGACGAAGAGTTCGCTGAACCCCAGTCAGACGATACTGTTTTTGGGTATAGCTCTGGACTCACGTTCCATGATGGCGCGGCTGTCGCCGAAAGCGCGGGTACCGCGCGGAGCATGGATATCCAGTCAGTTGTGTCTCAAGGTCAATCAGAGCTGTGTTACAGCCCTGAAACCCTGGACAGCGAACGACCGGTACCAATCAGGTGTAAGCCTGGGGACTTCCTCGAAAGTGAAAATGGTGTCGACAGACGCCTCCACTTCAGAATCAGAATCAGAAAGAGCTTTATTGCCAAGTATGCTTGCGCATACAAGGAATTTGTTTTAGTGACATAAGCTTCCAGTAAACAGAGACAACAACACACAGACAAAAAAAAAAAAAAAAAAGAAATTTACAAATTGGCAAATAAATAAGTGTATAAACAATTGTGCTATAAATGATAATGGAATAGGATTGAGTGAGATGCAGGAATGTTCTAGGATGGAGGGGTAACAAATAAATATAAGGATATTGCACATTTTTGCATAAGTTTAAGTGGGAAACATTTAACTGTTCATGAGGTAGATTGCCTGGGGGAAGAAACTATTCTTGTGCCTTGCTGTTCTTGTATTTGCGGCTCTGAGGCGCCGGCCAGATGGCAAAAGTTCAAAGATGGGGTGACTTGGATGTGAGTGATTTTCTGAGTCCTTTTCCTCACTCTGGATGTGTACAGTTCTTGGAGGGTGGGCAGGGGAGCACCAATAATCCTTTCAGCAGTCCGAACAGTTCTCTGTAGTCTTCTGATATCTGATTTTGTAGCTGAACCAAACCAGACAGTAATTGAAGTACACAGGACTGACTCAATGACGGCTGAGTAGAACTGTTTCAGCAGCTCCTGTGGCAGGTTAAACTTCCTCAGCTGGCGAAGGAAGTACAACCTTTGTTGGGCTTTTTTCACAATGGAGCCAATGTGATTGTCCCACTTCAGGTCCTGAGAGATGGTGGTTCCCAGGAATCTGAATGACTCCACTGCAGTCACAGTGCTGTTCATGATGGTGAGTGGGGAAAGTGCAGGGGGGTTTCTCCTAAAGTCCACAGTCATCTCCACTGTTTTGAGCGTGTTCAGCTCCAGGTTGTTAAGACTGCACCAGACAGCCAGCTGCTCAACCTCCTGTCTGTAAGCAGACTCGTCACCGTCCTGGATGAGGCCGATGACTGTAGTGTCGTCTGCAAACTTCAGGAGCTTGACAGAGGGGTCTTTAGAGGTGCAGTCGTTGGTGTACAGGGAGAAGAGCAGAGGGGAGAGAACACATCCCTGAGGGGCACCAGTGTTGGTGGAGCAGCTGTTTGACATGAATTTCCCCAGTCTCACTAACTGTTGCCTATCTGTCAGAAAGCTGGTGATCCACTGACAGATAGAGCTAGGAACAGAGAGCTGGGTCAGTTTGGTCTGGAGGGTTGTTGGGATGATGGTGTTGAAAGCCGAACTAAAGTCCACAAACAGGATCCTCACATAAGTCCCTGTTTTGTCCAGATGTTGCAGGATGAAGTGCAATGCCATGTTGATTGCATCATCCACGGACCTGTTTGCTCGGTACGCAAACTGCAGGGGGTCTAGTAAGGGTCCAGTGATGTCCTTCAGATAAGCCAGAACCAGTTTTTCAAACGACTTCATGACGACAGACGTTAGAGCCACAGGTCTGTAGTCGTTAAGTCCTGTTATCTTGGGTTTCTTTGGAATGGGGATTATGGTTGAGCGTTTGAAGCAGGAAGGCACTTCACACAACTCCAGAGATCTGTTGAAGATCTGTGAAAAGATGGGGGCCAGCTGGTCAGCACAGGTTTTCAGACAGGCTGGTGTAACGCCATCTGGGCCTGGTGCTTTTCTTCTTTTGTTTTTCTTGAAGACCTGGCGCACATCATCTTCACAGATTTGAAGAGCAGGAGGTATGGAGAGGGGGATTGCAGGAGGTGTTAATGGTTGTGTAGGGAGATGGTCAGAGTGGGTGTTGGGGGTTTCAAATCTACTATAAAACTCATTCAGGTCGTTAGCAAGTCGTTGATTAGCCTCAGTGCAAGGGGATGGTGTCTTGTAGTTTGTGATGGCTCTCAATCCTCTCCAAATTGAAGTAGAGTCGTTGGAAGTAAACTGGTCTTCCAACTTTTTAGCGTAGGTATTTTTAGCCGCTCTAATCTCTTTGTTCAGTGTGTTCCTGGCCTGATTGTACAAGACCCTGTCCCCATTTCTGTAGGCATCCTCTTTGGCCTGACGAAGGTGTCTGAGTTTTACTGTAAACCATGGCTTATCATTGTTGAATGTTAAATAAGTCCTGGTAGGAATGCATATATCCTCACAGAAACTAATATAGGATGTTACGGTCTCTGTGAGTTCGTCCAGATCGGTGGTAGCAGCTTCAAAAACGCTCCAGTCTGTGATGTCAAAACAAGATTGTAAATCCTGCTCTGTTTCGCTGGTCCATCTCTTCACAGTCTTTACTACAGGTTTAGCAGATTTAAGTTTCTGCTTGTAGGTCGGTATAAGATGAACCAGACAGTGATCAGAACGTCCCAAAGCTGCTCGTGGAACAGAGTGATATGCATCCTTTATTGTGGTGTAACAGTGATCCAGTATATTACTGTCTCTGGTGGGACAGGTAACATGCTGTCTGTATTTTGGCAGTTCACGGGAGAGATTGGCTTTATTAAAGTCCCCAAGAATGATTAAAACAGAGTCCGGGTGTTGTTGTTCTGTGTCTGTGATCTGATCAGCGAGTTTCTGTAAAGCCAGACTTACTTGCGCTTGAGGAGGGATGTAAACACTAACCAGAATGAACGAGTGAAACTCCCGCGGCGAATAGAACGGCTTGCAGTTGATAAACTGCGTTTCTAGATCAGGACAGCACATCTTCTTTAATACAGTTACATCTGTACACCACCGTTCATTGATGTAAAAGCATGTCCCGCCGCCGCGCGATTTCCCCGTTGATTCTGCTTCGCGGTCCGCTCTGAACAGCTGAAAGCCCGGCAGATGGAGTGCGCTGTCCGGTATGGCGTCATTCAGCCAGGTTTCCGTGAAACACAGAGCAGCAGAGTGAGAGAAATCCTTATTTGTCCGAGAGAGCAGAAGGAGTTCGTCCGTTTTGTTGGGTAGAGAGCGGAGATTTGCGAGATGGATGCTAGGCAACGGCGTTCGAAATCCGCGCTTCCTGAGTCTGACGAGCGCTCCCGCTCGCTTTCCCCGTCTGCGCGTCTTGAAGCGCTTGATCAGCGCCGCTGCTCCTCCGATAACAATGTTCAGTAAAACGTCTGTATAATAGAAATCCGGAAAAATATCATGTGGTGTGTTCTGCCGAATGTTCAGCAGTTCTTCCCTGGTGAAACTGATCGTGTTTGTTAAACAAAAAACAGGAAAAACGAACAAAAACAGTACAAACACTGGAGAGCCAAGCACTGAAGCAGCCATGTGCGGCGCCATCTTGGATCTTCAGGATGGGGAGCGCTGCTCAAAGGGCAGACCGTTCTTTGGCCTGTGGTCAGAACGGGAAAAGCTCCAACATATCAACTGTCTGGAAATGCTGGCAGGAGAGAACGCGCTGACGCGCTTTTGTCCCTGAATCAAGGGCCACCATGTCTTAGTCCGTTCGGACAACATGTCTGTGGTGTCCTATATAAATCGCCAGGGCGGTCTCAGGTCCCAAAACCTGTACAGGTTGGCAGAACGCCTCCTGGTTTGGGCTCAGCGCAACTTGCGCTCGCTGAGAGCAGTTCATGTGCCTGGGCTACAGAATCTGGGTCCAGACAGACTGTCCAGAAACAACATTCCCACGGGCGAATGGTCTCTACACCCGCAGACAGTCCAGCTGTTGTGGGAGAGATTTGGCAGGGCGGAAGTGGACCTCTTCGCGTCCCACGAAAACGCTCACTGCCCCGCGTTCTTTTCCAAGAACGAAAGCGCGCTGTCACAGAGGTGGCCGTGCTGCCCGCTCTATGCTTTTCCCCCCATCTCCCTCCTTCCGCAGGTGATAGAACGGGTGAGGGAAACGAGATGCTCAGTGCTGCTTGTAGCACCACTTTGGAAGAACCAACCATGGTTTCCAGATTTAATGCAGTTAGCAGACACTGCCCCGTGGCCAGTGCCGTTGAGGAGGGACCTCCTCTCACAGGCCAGGGGCTCGATTTGGCACCCTCAACCGGAGTTGTGGTCCCTCCATGTGTGGGCGCTCAACGGTTACCCGCTGATCTCTCAGTGGGAGTGCTAAATACCATCACTCAGGCTAGAGCTCCGTCGACTCGACGGCTGTATGCCTCGAAGTGGTCAGTATTCTCCAGCTGGTGCACAGCTCGGGGACGTTCACCCCTTAGTTGTGAGGTGACGGAG
This sequence comes from Carassius carassius, assembly GCF_963082965.1. NCBI lineage: Eukaryota > Metazoa > Chordata > Actinopteri > Cypriniformes > Cyprinidae > Carassius > Carassius carassius. The sequence goes on from NC_081766.1 coordinate 7,093,828, forward strand.
GTTCTCTCCTTCCTACAGGAGCTGTTGGATAAGGGCAGAGCCCCCTCCACGCTCAAAGTTTATGTGGCGGCTATCGCAGCGTTTTCTGAGACAACGCTCGGTCAGTCAATAGGAAGGAACGATTTGGTCATCCGCTTCCTTAGAGGAGCTAGGAGGCTGAATCCTCCCAGACCTCCGTCAGTCCCTGTATGGGGCCTCTCGACGGTTTTGGAGGCCATGAAAGGTTCCCCTTTCGAGCCTATCCGAACGATTAGCCTCAAACATCTGTCATTCAAGACGGTGTTCTTGTTGGCTCTCGCTTCAGTGAAGCGTGTGGGTGACCTGCACGCGCTCTCGGTGAGCCCGACGTGCTTGGAGTTTGGGCCTAATGACTCAAAGGTCATACTCAAACCTAGGCACGGTTATGTGCCGAAATCCCTCAGCACGCCGTTTCGGGCTCAGGTTATTTCCCTGTCTGCCCTGTCGGTGTCAGGAGAGGATGGAGACTCGAGTCTTCTTTGCCCCGTTAGGGCTTTAAGAGCTTATGTGTCTCGCTCCGCTGTCTTCAGACAGACTGAGCAGCTGTTTGTCTCGTTCAGTGGACGTTCCAAGGGAATGGCTGTTTCGAGACAGAGCCTATCCAGATGGATAGTTGATGCCATAGCGTTAGCTTAGGCTTCCAGGGGCCTTCATTGCCCACTGGGCGTCAGAGCACACTCCACAAGAGGCGTCGCCTCATCGTGGGCGTGGTCTAGTGGGATCTCCTTACAGGATATATGTATGGTGGCAGGATGGGCCTCGCCGTCTACATTTATCAGGTTCTATAACCTGGAGGTTCCCACCCTGCAAGCAAAGCTGCTGTCGGTATAGATGAATCAGGGTCCTGATTGGAACTCTGAGATCGCCGACTGTTATATGGGCAGTATTGCGTAAGACCCACATTACCACATTGGTCAGGCCTTGCCTTGATTATGTGATGTCATATCGCCGCGTCTACGGACGCTGCTAGATATGGGACGGAGGGTCCCTCCCCCCCTCCTGTTCTAGGACTCTCTGTGAGTCCCTCTGGTGATTGTGCACTGTAAGTCCTGGGCGTCGCTTCCAGGTTTATTGGTGTGTGATCCCTGCGTGCACGGCGCTTTACATGGGGTTCCCGTAGCGTCTTAGCTAAGACGCAGTACAAGAGAACTCTCGTAAGAGAACGTACTCGGTTACTAACGTAACCTCGGTTCTCTCTAGAAGAGGGAACGAGTACTGCGTTCTCTGCCGTGCGTACGATTCAATCTGGTTCGCTTCGGCGATGAAATAAATCAGGTGAGTCAGCCTTTTCGAGCTCCCTTTATAGGGCTAGGCCACACCCGTTTTGGCGGGAAGTGGCATGGAGGGCGCGAGCGCCCTCATTGGTCTGATGTTGCATCAGCCTGCGCTCGATAGGCTTGTGCAGTTGCCGCAGAGCAGCCAATGAGCGAGCGAGCCGTCTCGCCTATGGCTGTGTGCTGCTGCAAATGCGCTTTACAATAATTCAAAATTAAGGAAAATTTTTTGCTTCAGTGTTTCGTGAAAAGAGACTTTTCCCGTAGCGTCTTAGCTAAGACGCAGTACTCGTTCCCTCTTCTAGAGAGAACCGAGGTTACGTTAGTAACCGAGTACGTTTTCTTTCATGTTCATGTTTTCAAGTCTTTTATTTTGTTGTTCAGTCATTGTTATGTTTCCTGGTTTGTCGTGTGATTTCCTTGCTTGAAGTTCATGGTCCTGTTTAAGTTCATGATTACTTAATGCACCAAGTCATGTTCTGTTAAGTTTGCTTATTTGGAATAACTTGGGTTCACTTGGGTTTATCAAGCTCGCCTTCAGTAGACATTTATTACAGAAAGCTAGACTTTGAATATAAACTCAGCAGTTCTCCTCCTGTGCCTGCCAAGCCAAGGATCCACCTTTGAACTCGGTGCGAGCCACAAGCAGATCTAGTCCAGAGGTCCCAAGTCCAAATCTGGGAGTCCCTGAGTTCCTGCCACTGTTGTCTGCGCTTCCTGTGCTGGCAGGTGCCATCTTGTGTGTATGGGCTGCATACTGCTCTCCAGTCCACGAGTCTGCTCCAGAGCCTGCTGCAGTCCATGAATCTGCTCTAGAGCCTGCTTTCATCCTTGAGTCTGTTCCAGAGCCCTCTCAAGTTCATGAATCTGCTCCAGAGCTGCCCCAATCCATGAATCCGCTCCATAGCCCGCTCAAGTCCTAGAGCTCAGTCCTGTGTTGGCGCCAGTCTGTGAGTTTCCTGCCTGTCCTGTATTGACCACAGTGGTCGCACGTGAACCCTTCGCTAGTCCTGTCATGGCCAAAGAGGCTGTTTCTGAACTCACAATCTGCCCTATCATGGCCAAGGAGGCTGTCTCTGAGTTCTCAGTTTGTCCAATTATGGCCAAGGAGGCTATCCCTGAACTCTCTGCCTGTCCTGTCACAGCCATGGAGGCCATCTCTGAATGCCTTGCTGTCATGTTGCGGCCATGGAGGCTGCTCACAAACCGTCTGCCTGTTCTATCATGACCAGGTGATCCGTCCATGTCTCTGCTCCGCCTTGGCCACCTGACCTGTGGTGGTAACCTGCTCTGTTATGGTCGCCTGCTCCACTCTGCTGGTAATCTGCTCCACCATGGGGATCCTTGGTCCCACCCGCTCTGTCATCATTACTGCTTTTATCCTTCCGGAGCTCCTCCGTGGGACTCTAGACTGGTTGCTGGCACAGGTGTTGCTCATTATACTTTACTCCACCATCCTTGCTCCACTCCTGTCACGGCGTATAAAGGACAGGAAGCAAGTTGCAAGTAAACAGTCTTTATTAGAGACGTAACGCCAGGCTGGGTTGGTGGTGGGTGGCGCAGGAACCTCGATGGCAGCACCGACCGGTGAGAAGGCGATAGAGTGTGCAGGTGAGTGATGATGAGGGATCCGTGAGATGATGGTGTAATCCACAACGACCGAACAGGAACAAGACACAAGGAGTTATGCTGAGCAGATGGGACACAGACAAGAATCATGGAGGACCTCAAACAACGATCAGACAAACAAGAGACGAAAGACAGGGCATTAAATAGGCTGATGTAATGAGCTGCAGCTGCCTCTGATCAAGATGATCAGCGGTAACACCCACATGAAACAATCAACATGACGTAACATGAGACGAGCAGGAAACAGTGCATTCATGAACCGTGACAACTCCCATGCCCCTTAGCCACGCCTCACTTGTCACAATCACTTTTTAAAATATATTAATATATATATTTTTTTATAATTTCACTATATTTCTGTTTTTGCTTTATTTTCAAATAAATGCAAAAAATATTTTTAATTATTTGAACATTTTTAACTACAGTTTGAATTCCATATTTTCAGTGTATACTGTATTTTGGAGTTTCAAAAGTTTCAAAAGGTTTGTGAAAAGCATTGTGAAAATTTTGTCAATTGGTTTAAATGTAAATTTACTGCACTTCATGTGCTTTTCGCATATGCTTCAAGTGTATTGCACTTCATGTGCTTTTCACATTAGGAACTGCATACCAAAAATGAATTCTGCTCCAGTTGTGTGTGTTCAATTTGAATTTTAGGTTTTTGAAACTGTTGCAAATGAAAACATTTTTATTTAATGCAGCAGCTGGACATAGACTGAATTATTAAACCCCTCTGTCACCCTGACAAAGATGCTCTCTTTTCTTTCTCTCCCCACTGTCTCTTCATCTCCCCTGGCTCTGCTGTTCCTCCAATCTCTGACAAGGAGAAGATGCTGTCTGCTCTGACTTTCCAAGAGACTAACTCAACAGTCAGGTCATTTTTGATGTTACTTCACTTTTATTGATCGGCCTGTCTTTTTCATCCTCACTTTGCTCGTTCTCTCTCCCCCCATTTATTTCTGTAGCTTTAGGATCCTGCTTTCATGAGGGAAGTGTATGTCAGACGGTGGTGGCACAGGCTCTGAACTATGGCCGCTCTCTTTCCTTCGGAGGTTATCAGTATCACTCCTAGCTGCTTGACGTCATAAGCACTTAAATTTATGGCTAATGAATCATAAAGATTTATAGCCGTAATCTTAGGCCGTGTTCCCAGAAAGAGGAATTAAGAAAGCCTGCATCTACTTCAACTGCTTTATCCCAAAAGAGAATTCTGGATTTGAAATGACAGAGGTGACTGGATAAGCAGAAAGAAAAAGAGATTCATGATTGTGCTTTGATTTACAGGAATGTTCCCATAATGCACTGCAGTACTGGGGTCACCTTAGAGTGTCCCATAAAGCAATCTATTTAAACAGAGCTTTCTGTGGATTTTGAGTTTAACAATGTGAATTTACACCTTTGTGGACAGTGTGTGTGTGTGTGTGTGTGTGTGTGTGTGTGTGTGTGTGTATTTCAGCAGCCATCTTGACTAGCCCTGTAAAAGCAGTCAAGATACTCCCACTGCACTAGAGACTAAAAAATGCCAACAAAGAGGTAAAAAACTCCCCTAAATGATTTAAATCAAATTCTCAACATGTCGTTGTATGCACTCAATGGAAAACAATCAACCTTAGTTAAGACAGCACGTGCACTGTAAAAACCCCAGTGTGTGCTGAATATTCTCATTTGCTCTGATGCGTGAGATTTGAAACCTAAGAAACTTAATTCTCAGAGAGAGTGTAAATCTCATTAATGATAAATGAAATCCTGAGAACTGCCTCACTGTGGGATTCTCCGTTTCAGTTTCACTTTAGAGAGCTTTATTGCAGTGTTTTCCAACCTTTTTGGTCTTTTGTACCTCCACATCCCCATTAGTAAGGTTCAAATACTCCAACACCAAACCAGAAATGTAGAAATGTATCCATATATAATATTATGCTGAATATCATTTTGCATTATCATATATATATATATATATATATATATATATTAACCTTACTAATGGGGATGTATAATATATATATAATACCTACAGTTTTGTAGATTTGTATAGAATGCTTAGTGCATGACACTTCAATATGTTGGTATTAATCTCAGCTTATATTTAAGTTAAATCCATAAAACTAATTATTATTATTATTATTACAGTGTATGCCTTGGTATTTTTTATATTGTGTATGGTTATGTATATTGTGTAAAAAAAAAGCCATTCAAACAGACTTAAGAGCAATTATGTCTTAGTCAAATCTAAGTCTTCTAATACATTTTAAATAATAAAGTCTGTACTACTTCCTCCAACAATTACATGGTAACAGATTTGTAAAATATACCCTCAATGTGATTTAACTTTAATATTGGTACTCTGTGTAGCCATTTATGTCAGTTAAAATGTCATTTTTTGTTTGTTTGTTTCAGTTTTTCATACAAAAACTAAATAATAATAAAAAAAGCTACTGAAGAGAGCCATAAGTTATACAAATTTACTATTATGGAAAATAACCACTCTTAACATTTTTCCATTAACATGAAAGTTTTTATTTATTTTTTTCCCCCCCTGGAATTATGGAGTAACAAAATCTCCACTGGCACAGAATCTCAATGAATCCAATAGATCATCTAGGTATTGTTTGCCTACTGTTTTATAAATAATGCATATTTGGACATCCATTTGACCTTCTGCTTTTTGCATAATTTAAAGCAGAGACTAAAACATTCTATCACTAACACACCTAAATTATGTCATCTGTTCATTTGTAGATCCTCCTAGATCTGAGCTGGGTGTTTCATGTAACAGGGACATCCAAAACATGCAGTGCTCTGTGGTCCTCCACGACCAGGATTGCAGACTACTGCTGTAGAAACACAAGTCTGATCTTTGATGTGCACTTTGTGACACTGTTTGGGTTCAGATTACTAGCAATCCACCCTGAAGGAATTCAGGCATGCCATCTTCCGCCTTGTGATTAATGTGAAAGCATCTCCAGCAGCCTCTTGGTAGTTTTGGGTTGCGATGGCATGCACAATATTGCGTTGTCGAGGCTCAGAGATGCTATGTCAGTAGTGTGTCACGTGCCCACAAGCTCTCTGTCTTGCCCCTGTGTCTGAAGCACCGTCTGAGCCTGCTCCCTCATCTCAACAAGCAACGGCAGCACGAGAACAATTTGATTCAGCAGTCATGCGGTCGCACGGAGAATTCGGTAAGGCAGCTCTGTGTGCGTTTGTGTGTGTACAGCTGACAGCGGAATCCTGTTATATTTGCGCTTTCTGACATCATGTGTGTTGCTCATACCGGTAAAGGCTTCAGGCGCGAATCGAGGCGATGCAGTTGTTGCACGGCATTGTTGCGTATGAACCAGATGCTCTTTGTCAGCACTGTTTAGCCCATCGACATTTCTAACCGCACATTTTTGCATTTGGGAATCCCAATGAATTAAACGATTCGCTTTTTAATTTCGATTCGTTCCATTAACGATTCATTTAGTAGCCTGTTCTTGCGGAAGACATTAAAGAGAGTGACATCTTATTGCATAATGCCTTCAGCAGTCACAAATGATTAAATCATTGTAGATTTTAACAGAACATTATATAACAATTTCTGAATTATTTTTTTTATGTACTACATAACACCGACTTTTAACCACTTTTTACAGCGTTATTATATCAAGTACTAAAATGAAAAAAGTTGCATATGTGATGTATTAATGACTTATTTAATGTAAAACAAAATATAATCGATTACATAAATCATTTTGTGTATATTTAAATACATGTTTTCCATATGCTTAAGCCTACAATAGAAGTACAATATAGCACATGAAAGTTCCTTGTTTAACTTCCAAACGGACGTGTCAAAAGTAATAACGTGTTCAGTCAGAATATATCAGCAACCGATTTAAGTATTTCTTTAATTCACTAAAAAGAATCGGCTCATAAGAGTCATTCGTTCGGGAATCAGATCGCAGATTTGGATCCACTTAGAAGAACCGACTCGTTTGTTTCTCGCTATTCAGTCGTGATGTTGCGTTGTTGAATAGTATTGCATGAAACATTGTTTGTATGCTGTTCCGTTCACATCGGGATACACTTTCGAGAACCGTTTGGGCAACCGAGCGTCATGTGCGTTTGACAGATTTGAATGTTTTTTGTTTTTTTAATCCACAGCCCATCCTCACGCCTCCCTTCCTGAACGAGGTCCTTAAATTACCCACGACCACTGAGGAGCTCGCGCTTTCCCTGTCCGGATCATGGCATGCGCCCCATCCCGGACTTCCACACGCGCCGCGCCGAGGCTTGAGAGCAGTGAACATGGGAATCAGGTCCAGAAATGCCACTAACGGTGCCGAGGACTCGCGCGAGCGGAAGAGCGCGCTGGCCGGAGATCTGGAGCAGTGCGCGGGGCAGGAACGGGACGGCGCGCTGCTGCTCGTCGGCTCAGGCAGAGAACCTGACTTCAAACGGGGCTCGCAGAGCATCGGTCTGCTCGCTAAGACGCCCCTGGGCTACACACGTCCCGTGAAGAGGAATAATATCAGGAAGCGACGGATACAGAATCTTATCTACGACGTGCTCGAGAGACCACGAGGATGGGCGCTGCTCTACCACGCGTTTGTGTAAGTGCACCCAGATGCATTTCACAGCCAGAAGCGCACACACACAGAGGGAACAGTCCAGTTAATTATAAATTACAACAATTCAGTTCAATCCAAATGATTTGAACAACCCTTTTCATTGTTCCAGGCTTAACAATGAATGCAGCCCCATAAAACTCCCTGAGCTTAATTATGAATGATAAATGAACCCAAAGAAGAAAGGAAATGAAATGCAAATACATGGAAATCCCATTTATGTGTTTACTCTTGGCTGTAACTGTTATATACATACATGTAACCAAATACTCAAATTAGAGGAGCAAATGTCAAAGTCTAAGAGTCATTCTGATTAAACACTAATCTGATTATTGAGGTTCTCCTTAATGGCCCCACTTATGCATATTTACAGTTGTGGGATTATTTAGAGAATGATAGCTTATCTTTTAATGAGCAGGAAAGCAGTTGTTCCGAGTTTTTTTTTTTTTTGCTTTTGCATTGAACACTTTGAAGTGTATAATGTGGTTCCGTTTGTACTGGAGCTCTCCATGGTACTGAAACAGAGCACGACCTCCAGCTGAGTAACCAGAAATCAAAGCACTTATAGCTGTATAGCAGTCGTTTGTGGTCGTATACCAGCGCCATATGCACATTGCAGAGCCAGAGATACTGCCTGTCGTTGTGTCATGCTGTGAAGTAAAGAGGTCCAGGCTCTGGTCTATGGAACTGTCCGTGGTCCAGATATCAGTACTTGTGGAGCTATTATACAGCATAGGAAACACATAAATTACTCTGGTCTGTGGAGCTGTCCATGGTCCTGATATCAGTACTTGTGGAGCGATTATACAGCATAGGAAACACATACATTACTCTGGTCTGTGGAGCTGTCCGTGGTCTTGATATCAGTACTTGTGGAGTGATTATACAGCATAGGAAACACATGAATAACGCCAGTCTGAGGAGCTGTCCGTGGTCCTGACATCTGAACTTGTGAAACTATTATACAGCATACGAAACACATAAATGACTCTGGTCTGTGGAGCTGTCAGTAGGCCTGATATCAGTACTTGTTAAGCGATTATACAGCATAGGAAATAGCTGTTTAAGTAAAAATTGTTCTTTGTTGGGAATTAGAGTGCAGATGAACAACTTCCCTTGAAGCCCCAAGCTTGACACTAAACCTGTTTTCTATACACACACAAACACACGTTATTCATGGCCCATTTTTTGTCCACCGTGCTTAATGCCTCATACAGGATGTGGATCATACAGTATCTGCAGCTCAGCACAGCCTTTCCCCAGTGTGTGTGTTTTTTTCAGACTGTATCAGGGCTTTTAACCAGGTTTTTGTATCATATGAGGTTAGTCCACACCATATTAATTTGAATAATTCATTAAAAAAAATCTTTATGTGCTGAAAAGTGTTGTGGCTTGTGTGTGTGGTTTGTGTGCATTTGGGAACAATTTCGGTTAATAATTCAACTTGCCTCTACCCTACTTTACCAGTGTATCTAGAGAAAGGATTAAATTAAGTTGTTAAACATAGGGGGTACTTCCCTTTTTATCGTAGTTTAATTGATGCTTTTGTTAATCCCAGCATTGTTGGTATAGTCTCTGTGGAGCAAGATAAACACATCTGCAGTAATAATAAAAGAAAGAAACGGTGCAAAATTAATTTAAAGAAAATATATAGTGTACAATAAATATAAATTATGCAATAAAATAAGTTTTGGAATAATTATTCAAATGTTATTTCATAGCTTAACATATATTTATAGTACATAATACAAGTAAAAATGTGTTTGTGCATGTATTTGATTCTTATTGTATTGTAGTATATAGTACATATGTAAAGATTTTTTTTACATCTTTTAATTGTGTGTGGCATGGCAGTTTGCAGTTGCTTCAATGCATTTAGGGGTGTGGTCCTGGTCAAGACAATCTCCTGAACTCCAAACTGAATGTCAGAATGGGAAAGAAAGGTGATTTAAGCAATTTTGAGCGTGGCATGGTTGTTGGTGCCAGACGGGCCGGTCTGAGTATTTCACAATCTGCTCAGTTACTTGGATTTTCATGCACAACCATTTCTAGGGTTTACAAAGAATGGTGTGAAAAGGGGAAACATCCAGTATGCGGCAGTCCTGTGGGCGAAAATGCCTTGTTGATGCTAGAGGTCAGAGGAGAATGGGCCGACTTATTCAAGCTGATTGAAGAGAAACTTTGACTGAAATAACCACTCGTTACAACCAAGGTATGCAGCAAAGCATTTGTGAAGCCACAACACGCACAACCTTGAGGCGGATGGGCTACAACAGCAGAAGACCCCACCGGGTACCACTCATTTCCACTACAAATAGGAAAAAGAGGCTACAATTTGCACAAGCTCACCAAAATTGGACAGTTGAAGATTGGAAAAATGTTGCTTGGTCTGATGAGTCTCGATTTCTGTTGAGAAATAACCAGAATGAGAACATGGATCCATCATGCCTTGTTACCACTGTGCAGGCTGGTGGTGGTGTAATGGTGTGGGGGATGTATTCTTGGCACACTTTAGGCCCCTTAGTGCCAACTGGGCATCGTTTAAATGCCACGGTCTACCTGAGCATTGTTTCTGACCATGTCCATCCCTTTATGACCACCATGTACCCATCCTCTAATGGCTACTTCAAGCAGGATAATGCACCATGTCACAAAGCTCGAATCATTTCAAATTGGTTTCTTGAACATGACAATGAGTTCACTGTACTAAAATGGCCCCCACAGTCACCAGATCTCAACCCAATAGAGCATCTTTGGGATGTGGTGGAACGGGAGCTTCGTTCCCTGGATGTGCATCCCACAAATCTCCATCGACTGCAAGATGCTATCCTATCAATATGGGCCAACATTTCTAAAGAATGCTTTCAGCACCTTGTTGAATCAATGCCACGTAGAATTTAGGCAGTTCTGAAGGCGAAAGGGGGTCAAACAGTATTAGTATGGGGTTCCTAATATGCCTTTAGGTGAGTGTACAGTCATGGCCAAAAGTTTTGAGAATTACATAAATATTAGTTTTTTAAAAAAGTTTGCTGCTAAACTGCTTTTAGATCTTTTTTTCAGTTGTTTCTGTGATGTACTGAAATATAATTACAAGCACTTCATACGTTTCAAAGGCTTTTATTGACAATTACATGACATTTATGCAAAGAGTCAGTATTTGCAGTGTTGGCCCTTCTTTTACAGGACCTCTGCAATTCGACTGTGCATGCTCTCAATCAACTTCTGGGCCACATCCTGACTGATAGCAACCCTTTCTTTTTATAATCACTTCTTGGAGTTTGTCAGAATTAGTGGGTTTTTGTTTGTCCACCCACCTCTTGAGGATTGACCACAAGTTCTCAATGGGATTAAGATCTGGGGAGTTTCCAGGCCATGGACCCAAAATTTCAACATTCTGGTCCACGAGCCACTTAGTTCTCACTTTTGCCTTATGGCACGGTGGTCCATCGTGCTGGAAAATGCATTGTTCTTCACCAAACTGTTGTTGGATTGTTGGAAGAAGTTGCTGTTGGAGGGTGTTTTGGTACCATTCTTTATTCATGGCTGTGTTTTTGGGCAGAAATGTGAGTGAGCCCACTCCCTTGGATGAGAAGCAACCCCACACATGAATGGTGTCAGGATGCTTTACTGTTGGCATGACACAGGACTGATGGTAGCCCTCACCTTTTCTGTTCCGGACAAGCCTTTTTCCAGATGCCCCAAACAATCGGAAAGGGGCTTCATCGGAGAATATGACTTTGCCCCAGTCCTCAGCAGTCCATTCACTATACTTTCTGCAGAAGATCAATCTATCCCTGATGTTTTTTTGGAGAGAAGTGGCTTCTTTGCTTCCCTTCTTGACACCAGGCCATCTTCCAAAAGTCTTCGCCTCACTGTGCGTGCAGATGCGCTCACACCTGCCTGCTTCCATTCCTGAGCAAGCTCTGCACTGGTGGCACTCCGATCCCGCAGCTGAATCCTCTTTAGGAGACGATCCTGGCGCTTGTTGGACTTTCTTGGATGCCCTGAAGCCTTCTTTACAAGAATTTAACCTCTTTCCTTGAAGTTCTTGATGATCCTATAAATTGTTGATTTAGGTGCAATCTTAGTAGCCACAATATCCTTGCCTGTGAAGCCATTTTTATGCAACACAATGATGGCTGCACGCGTTTCTTTGCAGGTCACCATGGTTAACAATGGAAGAACAATGATTTCAAGCATCACCCTCCTTTTAACATGTCAAGTCTGCCATTCTAACCCAATCAGCCTGACATAATGATCTCCAGCCTTGTGCTCGTCAACATTCTCACCTGAGTTAACAAGACGATTACTGAAATGATCTCAGCAGGTCCTTTAATGACAGCAATGAAATGCAGTGGAAAGGTTTTTTTGGGATTAAGTTAATTTTCATGGCAAAGAAGGACTATGCAATTCATCTGATCACTCTTCATAACATTCTTGAGTATATGCAAATTGCTATTATAAAAACTTAAGCAGCAACTTTTCCAATTTCCAATATTTATGTAATTCTCAAAACTTTTGGCCACGACTGTATATACGTATGTATTTGGACCCCAATCCAAGATGGCGCCGCACATGGCTGCTTCAGTGCTTGGCTCTCCAGTGTTTGTACTGTTTTTGTTCGTTTTTCCTGTTTTTTGTTTAACAAACACGATCAGTTTCACCAGGGATGAACTGCTGAACATTCGGCAGAACACACCACATGATATTTTTCCGGATTTCTATTATACAGACGTTTTACTGAACATTGTTATCGGAGGAGCAGCGGCGCTGATCAAGCGCTTCAGGACGCGCAGACGGGGAAAGCGAGCGGGAGCGCTCGTCAGACTCAGGAAGCGCGGATTTCGAACGCCGTTGCCTAGCATCCATAGCATCCATCTCGCAAATCTCCGCTCTCTACCCAACAAAACGGACGAACTCCTTCTGCTCTCTCGGACAAATAAGGATTTCTCTCACTCTGCTGCTCTGTGTTTCACGGAAACCTGGCTGAATGACGCCATACCGGACAGCGCACTCCATCTGCCGGGCTTTCAGCTGTTTAGAGCGGATCGCGACGCAGAATCAACGGGGAAATCGCGCGGCGGCGGGACATGCTTTTACATCAATGAATGGTGGTGTACAGATGTAACTGTGTTAAAGAAGATGTGCTGTCCTGATCTAGAAACGCAGTTTATCAACTGCAAGCCGTTCTATTCGCCGCGGGAGTTTCACTCGCTCATTCTGGTTAGTGTTTACATTCCACCTCAAGCGCAAGTAAGTCTGGCTTTACAGAAACTCGCTGATCAGATCACAGACACAGAACAACAACACCCGGACTCTGTTTTAATCATTCTTGGGGACTTTAATAAAGCCAATCTCTCCCGTGAACTGCCAAAATACAGACAGCATGTTACCTGTCCCACCAGAGACAGTAATATACTGGATCACTGTTACACCACAATAAAGGATGCATATCACTCTGTTCCACGAGCAGCTTTGGGACGTTCTGATCACTGTCTGGTTCATCTTATACCGACCTACAAGCAGAAACTTAAATCTGCTAAACCTGTAGTAAAGACTGTGAAGAGATGGACCAGCGAAACAGAGCAGGATTTACAATCTTGTTTTTGACATCACAGACTGGAGCGTTTTTGAAGCTGCTACCACCGATCTGGACGAACTCACAGAGACTGTAACATCCTATATTAGTTTCTGTGAGGATATATGCATTCCTACCAGGACTTATTTAACGTTCAACAATGATAAGCCATGGTTTACAGTAAAACTCAGACACCTTCGTCAGGCCAAAGAGGATGCCTACAGAAATGGGGACAGGGTCTTGTACAATCAGGCCAGGAACACACTGAACAAAGAGATTAGAGCGGCTAAAAAGACCTATGCTAAAAAGTTGGAAGACCAGTTTACTTCCAACGACTCTACTTCAGTTTGGAGAGGACTGAGAGCCATCACAAACTACAAGACACCATCCCCTTGCACTGAGGCTAATCAACGACTTGCTAACGACCTGAATGAGTTTTATTGTAGATTTGAAACCCCCAACACCCACTCTGACCATCTCCCTACACAACCATTAACACCTCCTGCAATCCCCCTCTCCATACCTCCTGCTCTTCAAATCTGTGAAGATGATGTGCGCCAGGTCTTCAAGAAAAACAAAAGAAGAAAAGCACCAGGCCCAGATGGCGTTACACCAGCCTGTCTGAAAATCTGTGCTGACCAGCTGGCCCCCATCTTTTCACAGATCTTCAACAGATCTCTGGAGTTGTGTGAAGTGCCTTCCTGCTTCAAACGCTCCACCATAATCCCCATTCCAAAGAAACCCAAGATAACAGGACTTAACGACTACAGACCTGTGGCTCTAACGTCTGTCGTCATGAAGTCGTTTGAAAAACTGGTTCTGGCTTATCTGAAGGACATCACTGGACCCTTACTGGACCCCCTGCAGTTTGCGTACCGAGCAAACAGGTCCGTGGATGATGCAATCAACATGGCATTGCACTTCATCCTGCAACATCTGGACAAAACAGGGACTTATGTGAGGATCCTGTTTGTGGACTTTAGTTCGGCTTTCAACACCATCATCCCAACAACCCTCCAAACCAAACTGACCCAGCTCTCTGTTCCTAGCTCTATCTGTCAGTGGATCACCAGCTTTCTGACAGATAGGCAACAGTTAGTGAGACTGGGGAAATTCATGTCAAACAGCTGCTCCACCAACACTGGTGCCCCTCAGGGATGTGTTCTCTCCCCTCTGCTCTTCTCCCTGTACACCAACGACTGCACCTCTAAAGACCCCTCTGTCAAGCTCCTGAAGTTTGCAGACGATACTACAGTCATCGGCCTCATCCAGGACGGTGACGAGCTTGCTTACAGACAGGAGGTTGAGCAGCTGGCTGTCTGGTGCAGTCTTAACAACCTGGAGCTGAACACGCTCAAAACAGTGGAGATGACTGTGGACTTTAGGAGAAACCCCCCTGCACTTTCCCCACTCACCATCATGAACAGCACTGTGGCTGCAGTGGAGTCATTCAGATTCCTGGGAACCACCATCTCTCAGGACCTGAAGTGGGACAATCACATTGGCTCCATTGTGAAAAAAGCCCAACAAAGGTTGTACTTCCTTCGCCAGCTGAGGAAGTTTAACCTGCCACAGGAGCTGCTGAAACAGTTCTACTCAGCCGTCATTGAGTCAGTCCTGTGTACTTCAATTACTGTCTGGTTTGGTTCAGCTACAAAATCAGATATCAGAAGACTACAGAGAACTGTTCGGACTGCTGAAAGGATTATTGGTGCTCCCCTGCCCACCCTCCAAGAACTGTACACATCCAGAGTGAGGAAAAGGACTCAGAAAATCACTCTGGATCCCTCACATCCAAGTCACCCCATCTTTGAACTTTTGCCATCTGGCCGGCGCCTCAGAGCCGCAAATACAAGAACAGCAAGGCACAAGAATAGTTTCTTCCCCCAGGCAATCTACCTCATGAACAGTTAAATGTTTCCCACTTAAACGTATGCTTATGCAAAAATGTGCAATATCCTTATATTTATTTGTTACCCCTCCATCCTAGAACATTCCTGCATCTCACTCAATCCTATTCCATTATCATTTATAGCACAATTGTTTATACACGTATTTATTTGCCAATTTGTAATTCTCCTGTAAATTGTTTTTTTTTTTTTTTTTTTTTTTTTTTTGTCTGTGTGTTGTTGTCTCTGTTTACTGGAAGCTTATGTCACTAAAACAAATTCCTTGTATGCGCAAGCATACTTGGCAATAAAGCTCTTTCTGATTCTGATTCTGATTCTGATTCTGTATGTATATATGTATGTATGTATTTGAAAGTTATTTTATTATACACTGTCTCGTATATATACATATATAGCTTGTATAAATTTTGTAATTAATATCTATATTTTTAATTGTGTAGTATATATTTATAGTATGTTATATATATATATATATATATAATTAATATTTACTTTTTGTATATATTGAATGGTGTTTTAGATAATTAATCATTTGATCTTTAGGCTGCACCTCTAGAGGCATAATTAGCTGTATTGCACTATGGGTGAGCCAACTATTGGTAACCTCTAGATAATTGCCTCAGTTGTCATAGTGATGGGGTGCTTGTGGTGTATTCACGGATGTGAGAAAAACATATCTGACCAGCACACTTTTTATGTCTCTGTGTGATGTGTAAGCTGAAATTGTCAAAGCCAAATTGTCTCTGACAAGACAAACGTGATTTAAACTTACATAGAAAATAAACAAATGTGATGGGGATTTGTGTAGTGAATAAAATAGAGAATAGAATAGGGTTTGTAAATGTCTTGTTAATAGATTGATATAGTAATAGTGGTATGGGTTCAGAAGATTTGCTTAGAGGGTTTGGGTTTCATATGTCCATTATACTTGCTCTTTAAAATTTGACAGGATGTGTCTGATTTTCAGCATCGAATTCTCACTTTGCCTTTGGCAATCGATTAGTGGCCACCACGTACAACAGGGAATTGTAAAGCATTTCTCAGAATGCAGGAATTTTTTAAATCTATATCTCAGGAAAGAACATACCGCTGTTCTTGAACACACAGGAGATTAGAGATTTATCTTGTATAAGATGTCAGGTTGACGCATAAGAATGATTTACTCTGAAGATTAAGACATTGACAAAAGTGTTGTGAAGAGTCACTGGCTTAATTAAACTTTCCGTGTGCTTCATTAAATGAGTTTTGGGAAAGGTGTCAGGTCATGTATAAATAATGGTTGAAGCAGGCTACGTAAGTCAGGGCAATGGTGATTGAATCCATGCTCTTATGTTACCTTGAAAATATGAAGTCAGAACCTTCAGCTGGACTGAGTTATAGGGTCTGATCATAGCTTGTGGGTAACAGGGGCCAAGGCTACTGACTGCACTCTTGGCTAGTTACTCTAAGTGGAATTTTAAACCGGCAGCTAAATCACAGGGAGCTCAGTAAATACATAACGTGAAAATTTATGGAGGTTGAATATGACAATCTGCAGTGTTTCAGAATGGGATGGTGGTAGCAGTTTAATGGTTAAAGATCTGAGTTAGTAATCTGAAAGTTGATGTGGTGATTCATAAAGTGGAGAGCTACTGGGATCCTCCATCACAATTTCACCCTTGAGCAAAGCACTTCATCTCGGGTTGCTCTGGGTGGGGTCTTCTTGTCGTGAATATATTTTAAGTTGCTTTGGGTAAGAAAGTGTCAGCTGAATGTCTAATAAAATAACATGCTGAATGGATTCAAGGGGGCCAATGAGGAGTGATTTGCAGTAAACCAGTCTAGTAGCGGGTGGTTGCTGCAATGCAATGCAAACTGAAGGTCAGTTGGACATCTAGGATAATGTCCAGGGTTTGTCCTCAACTGGTGACTGTGTGACCTTCAACCCGCATAGAGAAAGAGGGTATGTGGGGGAGGTTGTGACTGGTTTAGAGAGGGTTTTTTTTTATGAATATCTGAACATGCAGTATGTCAAAAGAAAGAACAGAGCCTCTGCTTTAAACAAAAAACAGGCAATATTTTGAACAAAAAAGTTAGAAATTTGTCAGTTTTTTTTAAGACTATGTCTGAATCAGATTTAGAATGATGATCAAAACATAGATGGAGTTTTTCTTTATATTCTGTACCACTTTGTGGGCGACATTTCATTTGGTAACACTAGACAGTTTTGATTTATATTCTGTTTAATGCTTGATGAACATATTTTTTTAAATATGCATTTGCTCACAGTGTGAAATCATTTGTTTCTGCTGCTGCTTCACCATGTTTTGATCCAGGGTTCATTACTCTTTCAGAAGATGTGTAATAGTGTACAGTGAATAGTGAATATTCCAACAATGGTGGGTATGTGTAGACTCATAAATGACAGAAAATTCTGGCCATGGTGGGGAAAGAGTTAAGGGGCGGTCACACTAGACTGTGAACATGCTGAAAAGTTTTGTACCCCGCTGCGAATATGGGTGGGAGCAGGATATAACATAAGGTACCAAGGTTTCCCTTCAGTTATCACAACATGGATTCCGATGTGCTTGTACTGTGTCTTTTGCAATGGCATCGAAAGCGTCTTATTATATTGTATACACACTCTCTCTCTCTCTCTCTATACAGTATATATACACACTCAACAATTAAAAAAAATTATAAATGTGTCCGCATTCAAATGTACCAACTGTTCCTGTTTCCATTGACACTGCGAACCATGCAGCTTCTTTTTTTATTCGATTTTTATAATATTTTAAAGATGTATTATATGAAATAGGACGCTGCGCTATGGTTAAAATTAGCACTTCGTCCATTTGTGAATTTCTGTACAGAGAGGTTAAGCAGTGACTTATCGATCTTCTACTGGTCACATCTTCATGTGATGCGAATTCGCAGGTCACATTTCACCAAACATTCGTTTCTCTGAAAAACAATGCTACAGCCAGTTAATCTACTTTGAAATGTGCGTTCTGTGTCAAAATGTCTAACCTGACCTAAAAAGCCTTGCCATTCAACTAAAAAGCTCCATGTCCAGAGCCATATTAAAATGCAGATAAAATAAACTCATCAACTTATAGTTTAAGGCTCGTTGCTCTCCATTGTTAATTGCACCCATTCTTGTTGAATGTCTTCAATCTGGCAACCTGTGTGAGCATCAAGTCTAAGGAGGAGCAGACAGGAGAAACTGCTCTCTCCAATATTTTGAATGCTAGCTGTCAATATTACATTCTGCACCTTTACGCTTCTCTTTTAAAAAGTAGTTTTCTACAATATCTTTTTAAATGCATAAATATGAAATTATATTATTTTATTTATGATAGATAGATCATAAATAGGCATTGGTAGGGTAGTTGGTTGGTTACTTGACCTTTCTGTGGTATTCTAGCTAGGATGTTTTAGGTAGTTGCCTGGCATTTCTAGGGTCTTTTGGCTTGTTACTAGATGTATAGGTTATTCTAGCTTGTTACTAGGATGTTCTAGTTAGTTTATAGGCACTGCTAAGGTCTTTTGGTTAATTACTGGACATTTCTATGCTGGTTCTGTCTTCAAAACAACTAAGCATAATGAGCTCGTCAAAGAAAAAATTGTCTTCTCACATTTGCAACAGGTGATTCAGTGACTTCAGTTTCCTTTTGCCTAAGCAGCAGTTTTACAGTGGAATAACAAACAATAACGACAGTATCACCTCACACATTTGTAGAGGGTGCAAAGTCTCTTCCTCCCTAAATTGCAATACCCAACATTCTGAGGCCACATGGTGTTTCCTCACCTCTAGTTGGCCTCCTCTGCAAGTGTGTGTGTGTGTGTGTGTGTGTGTGTGTGAGCATGACCTTCGCAGTCAGATAAAAGGTTAAAGGATTGGGACGGAAAATCCATTTAAGTCATGTCTGTACAGCTCTAGGCCAATTACTCTGTCTCTTTCTTTAACAAACACACTCACTCACAATGTGAATGTGTAAATATGTTTGTGTGAACGCATGTGCTGTGTGTGTGTGCACTCTCTGCGGTTCTCTAATTCACAGATCATTTTATCCCGGCAGGTTGCAGTGTTACAGAGTGAGATTGGAAATGGCGTGCTGTCAGAGTGGGAAATCCCTCTGTTTGTGTGTGTGTGTTTAGATATGTGCCAACAAAATAATGTGTTTTTGTTTTTGCTTAGCAAACTTGTTTGACAAACTGAATTAAAGTTACTGGAGAAAGTGGTTAGCTCATGAGACATGGTGCTCATCTGGGCAGCTTGAGTTTAAATCTAACATCTCTCATTCACATTCCCTACTTTTCTTCCAATGTTTTAACATCCTTCTCTCTTCTGTACCTATAAATAAAAGTGGCAAGAAACCACAAAAAGGTGCACTTAACAATACTTCTTGTTGTAAGATTGAATTGTGGCTTTTACAAGTAATTTGGTTTGTAAGCAAACATTGGTGTCTTGTGGAGACAGATTCTCACTATAATATGTCAGTAGAGTAAATGTTGTTTGAAAAAGGAGCATTGTTTGTGTGTGTTACTCCACTCACATATTCCAGTCCTCATGTCATATTACGTCTATAGTCTGTTTTCATTAGCCAGACATTTCCAATAAGAGGCCAAAAATTAAATGGCAATTTGCTGATAAATTCTTTAGCCTGTAGTGATATGATAAGTTTATTATTTATTGCAAAAAGGTTAAATGGATAGTGTTTACAGTACAGTACCAGCAGTTGGAGTTAAATATAAGTATTTTTTTTTATAATTTTTAATATGAATCACACATTAAAGGGATAACTTCATATTTATATATGAAGTTCTGAACATGAAGTTATTAACTATTTGTTGTTTGATCAAACTAATGAAATTGTGCTCTTATGTAACTGTGTTGAATTTCTTTAAATTGCAGTTAAGTAAATTCAGTAGGCTGTGTGGTCAATTCAATTCAAATTCTAGATAATATGTTTAAAGGGAATCAATTCTTAAAGGGAAAAAATTCTCCCATCTATACTCACCCTCATGTCATTTCAAACCTGTGTATTCCTTCACATGTTGACGTTTGCCCAACCCTGGTGCCCGTAAATGTTTAATTAATGCAGAAAGCAAACTTCTAAAGATGCACCAATAGAGTAGAAGTAGGTGCTCTCTGTACAGGTGAACGGAATCGCTGAATACAGAATTTGTTTGAAGCATTTGAAGGGAAGCATAAAATGATCTACCACTGATTGATCTTGCTGAGTTTAATGAGGCCATGAGCGCCAACTCTGCGATCCACACACACACACACACACACACACACACACACACACACACACACAGACAAACGCGCGTGCACACACACACACACACACACACACCTGCCTGAGTCAGGCCTGCCTGGGTAAAAGAGTCCCCAAATGTACTAGACAAGCAACCAGGTCCAGTTCCCTCAAGCTCCAAATCTTTGCCTACTCTGACAGAATGACTTGCAATAAGTGAAATGCTGCTTGTTATGTGAAAGAAGTGGTCATTCAGCAGACCTTTATCCAAAGCAGCTTACAGTACATTTATTACAGGGACAATCTCCCTGGTGCCTTGCTCAAAAGCACAACGGTGATCGCTCATGAGTCATTCCACTTTCTGTCTCTGAGTTTTATGCGGCATCATCCTTCTAAAGAAGTTCTGTTGCTGTACTGGTAAAGTGAATATGGTCAAAAGTGAGCAGCTTGATGTAAGGCCTTCAGGGGCTTCCTTCCTGTTTGGAGCTCTTTATTAGATCTGTTCTGTATTAGATCTGTGTGTTTCTTCCATATATTTAAGCTAAAAGCTCTGCCAAATCATATTCTAATCTTATTCTAGTTTTGCTTCAGGACACCCAGTTCAGGATTCTACATTAGACATCAGTGACTATACAAGATAAGTGCAAAAACATAATTAAAATCAAACATTAGTTCATTAATTTTCTGAATATAGAGTTCAATATATTATATACAGTATATAACTTTCCATTTTCCCCCCACAAAATAAGAATGAAGATGTATGTGCTTTAATGCATTTCTCAAATGAACAAAAAACCGTCAAATTTTCAAGTTTCAGTTTTAATGATAAAAAGTAGTATTCAAAATGTATCATTTAACCAGTGTTGGGGTAGTTACTCAAAAAAATTAATTAGTTACTAGTTACTTGTAATGAGATAACTTCACTAGTTACTGCATTTGAAAAGTACCATCACTACTTATTACTTTACTTTTTTAGGGCCCTATAAATTTTTTCCGTTTAAATTTTTCTGGATTAAATCAACTCCTTTCTAATGGTTAAATTTAATATTATTAATCAAATACTTGTCTTTAAATTAAGCCGGACTCTTATTTTGACGTGTTAACGTGAATACCTTTACAGTTCCGTGTATGTGATGTGACGCTAGTTTGACTCAAATCAAACGGACAAATGCTCATGAAGTGAACGCAGCATGACTCTCAGTGCAGTCCTGGAGGGGGAAAAACATTTCATAAGGCTATTTTAAGAAATAATTGAATAAATTAAGTAGTTTTTATGCATGTAAATATGTCAATGACTTGCTGAAGTGCATGAAAATGTATTAGACCCGGAAATAACGTCTCTCTCTCTCTCTCTCTCTCTCTCTACTGTATAAAAAGTACATTATATATTATGTAAAGTATAATATTATACACTATAATATAATATAGTATTGTATTATAGTTATTATATCCAAGTTGTCTGTCTGGAACGCAGCATTAGGTTAATGTCAATAAACTAGCGTGTACTACAATTACGAGTCATTCTATAAGGTGACATTTTAGCAATTTACAAATGGACAGTGACTCCTCTAGCAGCACTTAAAGCACAGCTACGTGATTGTTGGGAAAAGCACGTGAAACAATAACGAACGATCGTAAAATTACTCGTTGAAAATGCTCTTAAGTGCTAAGATCAATCGTTATCAGGAAACTCGGCCCAGAACTTTACACACAGGCAAACACGGCTTGTGTAACGCAGGAAAGCACATTCCTATAGTCTAGTAAAGTAGTGTACTTACTTACCAATATTATTAGGGTTATGCGTTACTTTACTTCGTTACCCATAAAAAAAGTAATATAGTTACTGTAATCCGTTACTTTGTAACTCGATACCCCCAACACTGCATTTAACCTACAAAATCTGAAAATGTCATGGGTTGTAGAGGAGTGATGAATACAGACGTGGTATTCATACTTCAAAGAAGACTTTAATGAGAACACAACACATAACACTAAATAATAACCGACAAAGGATAGAACAGAATATGAAGTATATATACTGTACATGCACAAGGTAAATGAGGGAACTAGAGAGGAACAGTTGGACAGGGATTAACTAATCAGAAACCATGGCAAGTAATGAGATCTCTTAACAGACATGACAGGAACTGAAGTAAACTTAACATAATGTGACAGAAAAGGAGTTAAAAATATTTTCAAATAGTCAATTCATTGTCATTTAATGGGATAATATAAGATGTTCACCTTACAAATAAATGTTGAAAGTGAAAATGCTTTATATTTCATGAAAAAGTGTGACGGGTTTATTATGCAAAAATATTACAATATTGGTGGGATAGGAAATTGATCATTTAATGCTATTGTTAGCCAATAATTGATCTCACATACAATGCCTATTATAACTTCAACTGAACACATATTTAAATGGATACTATGTAGTAGT
Organism: Carassius carassius; assembly: GCF_963082965.1. Taxonomy (NCBI): domain Eukaryota; kingdom Metazoa; phylum Chordata; class Actinopteri; order Cypriniformes; family Cyprinidae; genus Carassius; species Carassius carassius. The sequence continues at coordinate 7,116,530 of NC_081766.1, forward strand.
AGTAGTTTAGGTTGTATTTTATTTTACCTTGCATTTTCTGCATCTTGTTTTCAAGAGTGAGGGCAAGTCATGCAACCTGTCCAACTGTGCACATTATATGGTTAGGTGCAGTTTATTATTTGGATTTATTTTAGAGTCGAGTAGTACCATGCAAAGTGTGTTAATAGCTGTGAATCAAGTGTCCGCTGAAGAGTTTGTCTTTAGATGTTCTTAATGTGTTTTTCCCCAATCAGGCAGAAGTGTTTTATAGAGTAGAAAATGGATTTATTTTGATTTAAAAATAGCATCTTTCAGTTTATCTCTGTCATTTTCCTCTCTCTTTATTAGCTAAATGCTGCTTTACTGCCTTCTCAAGCACACAGTCATGTGACATGTTTCCAAGGTAACATTGCCTTGTGTAGCGGAGGAGGGCTGCTCAACTGTCTGCCGTTGAACGTACACACTTCCAGCATATTTACACCACTCAGCCTCCTCACCGCACAGACACACACTTTAAGCAGTTGCTTTGCAATCAACCCCAAACAAAAATAAGGGAATAAGTGTCAGAGTTTGTGTGTGTGTGTGTGAGCATTCATGCCTGTACTGTATGTGTATGATAGTGAGTGCATGCATTTTTTTTTCTATGCATGACAAAGGAATGTGCTCCACAGCTTCTGTTGCTCAGCAACTGTCCCAAATTAGGGCCACAGTTAAATGTGAACAAATAGATTATGTCTACACAGGAAGACTGTGTGTTTGGCTTTAGACGTACATGACACCTTATGTACAGTACATGTATATACAAGTGTGATTCTGGTCCCTTAGGCAAGACGTTATATGCAAATGCCCTAAAAAGTACAAGTACCTTTATTGATGATGGTTTGTGACGGCACTATGTACATATATTGGCTAATAAATAAAACAAATCAATTTTATATAGAACCATTTGTCATTTTATTTATATTTTTTTATTTTAAATAATATTTATCAGGTAAATTGATTATATATATATATATATATATATATATAAATAAAATAAATCAAAACTGCCTGAATGTGGTTTCAGTGGATGTTTTTGTATCATCACATTACATTTGACCATTTTACATAAATTTCATTTACTTACTAGAAAAATTCAGAGAATACCCATACCGACCCTGAGAAAAAGTAACTGAATTGGTCTTGGGGAAAAAAACTAAAAAAAAAAAAAACAAAAAAAAAACCACACACACACACACACACACACACACACACACACACACACACACACAACCCACACGCACCACATTTGACAGTTAGATTTAGGAGACCATTACAGACACGGTCTATACTGCAACCAGTCCTGTTGAATTTACTGAACCGTCTTCAAGACGAGTATTACTACAAAGCTTTTACAGGTTTACAATGCCCTGGTTAAAGAAACAACTGAAGAAAAGTTGAGCTACATTACTTTGGAGAAGTTTACATAGTCCATTTCTTGTCCTCTGTTGAAGCACAGTGCAAGCCATTACCTTCGAATAGAGTATTCCCAGAAGTGGGTGACCAGACAAAATTTCTCCAAAAGCTCAGCAGCTCCTCATCTGGGAAATCCCAAAACATCCCAGAACAACTGCAGGCATATCAAGCATTAGCTTAGGTTGGTGTTCAGGACTCAAATCATCATTTCAATGGCTGAAAAGAAACAAAAGTAAAGTTTTAGAGTGGCCCAGTTAAAGTTCTGAGTTAAATCCTATAGGCGTCACGATCATGTGTGCAAAACAAAGTGCACGATGTCAGGGTAAAATCAAAAGAGTTATTTTAATAATCCACAGAAGAGAACAAGCACAACCAAACACATGTCCAAACAAATAAAAATCGGACAAAGGAACATAGGGGAACACAGACTTTAGTCACAGAAACTTAATTGGTAGAACTAAAACAGGTGTGGAGCTAATTAATCAAAACAAACAAGGCAGGAGAAAGGAAACATTTTTCCTTTTCAAAGAACAAAATAATAATTAAAATGCATTATAGGTTTTTATTAAAGTTCTTTTTGTGGAACAGTAAATTGAATTTGTTTTAAAAAATCCACATCCATTTAGAACTCTTAAAAATCATAAAGGGGGAACACACCTCACGGCACTTAATGTTAATGTTTTTGATGAATCATAAGACATTTTCATTTCAGTTTGTCTAAATATCATTAACGACCCTACAGCATAAGCATTTTAAAATAAGGCACTTACTGTATACGTGTAAGGAGGACATAGCATACACTTCTTTTGTTTTTTAAAGGGGTCATATTTATAGATTTTTTTTAAAACTGTGTTTTGGTGGTGTTTTTATTATTTTATTTTATATTTTATTTTATTGTATTATTTTTCAGCATTTCCCCATGCTTTTTACGGAACAGACCTGTAACCCATTTTTGGGTTTGACCCACTCATCTGCATAAGCACCTCCATGCACATACTTGCTTCCTTGTGCTCTGGTCTCCAGAGAGAGCTGTAATCTACTGTTCCCTGAAATCAGCGGACAAATACTGTGCTTTTAACATCCACCTCACTAATAACCTCTAATGGGGCTACATGTCTCTCTCTCTCTCTCTCTCTCTGGCTCCTTCTCTGTTCCTCACAAGTACTACAGAATAACTCACTTTAGTATCCAGCGTGCTCTGGGGCAGAACCGCACAGCTGTGTGTGTATGTGTGTATGTTTATTATAAAGGTTGATGTGTCCTGTTATGACTCACCTCATATATTGATGCTCCCATTACAGCCAATATGCCCTCAACATCGATCAGACAAACAGCCAGGTCACTCACTCACTCACACACACACACACACACACACACACACACACACACACACACACACACACACACACACACACACTCATTCTCACAGATGCACATGTATACACACACATTAGTCTCACAGCATCACCAAGATTACTAGTACTAGTAATAGTTTAAATAAAAGTATTAGCAGTAGCACTGATCATGTTTACCGCATAAATAATATGCATTCTCAAAAATATACCCTTGTCTCTGCATTCCGATGCTCTTATTTTGCAGTTAAAAACAGCACACTGCATAGTTGGCTCCATTCAGTGTACTATAAAATGATGCCAGATTTTACTGTGTCCACTTACCACTTACCACCTGAATCACTATTGACTGGTGTGGATTGCTCTCACCAACCTTTATATTCAACAAACATCTCTAACAATTCTGTAGTTCTTTGTAAACAGCATTGAAGGGGTCATTTTACGAACAAATTAAATTTTCCTTGATACTGTTGGATAAAAGAGTCTGATACTGTGGGAACATACTGGAACTTATAAAACCTCCTCAACAAATGAGGGAGCCTGATCATGCGTCTCTTACGTGCACTCCACAGACTGTCCAGGTGCTGCACTTCCATGCTTCAGAGTTCAGTCATTTGCATTCCGTCAATATTATGTTGCCAGTTTACATTTATAAAATAATTTTTTGACATTTGTGAATCGATTCAGAATCGTCCACATCGCGATGCATCCAAGAATCGATTATTCCCCTCACCCCTAATATGGGGCTGAATATGGTCACTAGTTTTTCACAATCAGCTCTACATTCTGGGTTGTAGAGTTTTTTTCTTTCTTAATAGCCCTTTTCATTAACAATAAAATCCTATTTTAAGAGCAATAGCTGAGAATGAGCATGCTCATGGCATTCCCCCGTTCTGTGTTAAGGGAAGCATCGATCTTGAAGAGAATCCTGCAACTCTTTAATCGACACACAGTAAAAGCAAAAGAGGTATGACCATTACAGGTTATTAGTGTGCTGATGCTAAAAGCTTTCACTGGAGACCAGATGCTGAGCATGTAGCAGTGTGTATGTGTGTGTGAGATGAATATGTGTAACCATGGAAACAGCACAGATATAACCTACAAATGCGAAACCATAGTAACTGCCAACAGGTCAACTGACAAATAGAGTGAGGATGATAAGGGAAATATGTGCGTCTGCATGTGTGCTCTGCTGGATGCCCAGACGTAACAGAACAACACTGCAGAAAATGGCATCGAAGGACAGCGCCTTAGACTTAGTCACTTGCATACACAAATCATTGCACACATTTATACTAAATCAACACAATGGTTGTGTTTATGTGTTTAAGTATTTGGCACTAAATACTTGCTTTAGGTTTATTTCACCCCCCCCCAAAAAAAATGAACATGATGTATTATAAACAATGTATGTCTCACATAAATCTATGTGTACTATACTGTGTTCCAGTATTTCTAAAGCTTTAACGTTGTGTAAAATGAGACATGCATGGATGAATAATAAGATAAAAGCTATAACTATAATTTATTAAATAGGTGGAAATTTTATTTTTATGCCAACTTGTTATTTGCTGAATAATGGACATTTCCAATACTTCCCTCTCTCTCTTTTTCTTTCTCTCTCTCTCTCTTCCAATACAGTGCAGTGTATTCAGCAGCCCCCTCTGCTGGTAGAATGATATCATGATCATTTATATCTATGTAGAAGGTCTTTCTGACAAAAAATAAAAATAAAAGAAAAAAATAATAATTAGCATGACTCAGCTGAGGTATCCATAGCAACTAAAAAAGATCTTCATCCCAGTTTTCTCCAACTGATATGTTAATATATAAAATTACAATCTGCAGTCTGGTCAAAAGCAGTGTTATTTTAGTATCAATTATATACTGTTATATTTTTGTTAATATTTTGAATTAGATTTTCAAATTTTTGGTTTTCACTTTAATTTATTTAAAGTTTTGTTTTGTGTTCATTTTTAATATGTCTATATAGTATTTTATTTATTAGTTTTAGATTATTTAGTTTAAATTATTTTAGTACTTCAACCTAAAGACAAATTAATTTTTATTTTCCTTGGAAACATTCAAAATAAAATATATTTACCTTTTTTATATTTGATTTTATTTAAGTTCATTTTTATTTTTAATTTTTTTTAAATTTTTTTTTAAATGGTTTTAATTTTAGTTAACAACAATAACCCAGGTTAAAGGTTCTGCTCACTGATCTGTTTCTGAATCTCTAGGTTTCTGATTGTTTTGGGATGTTTGATTCTGTCAATTTTAACAACGTTCAAAGAGCACGAGGAAGATTCGGCTCACTGGCTGGTGATTCTGGTGGGTTTATTTCATCTCCTCATAGCCAATTCAATGTTTGCTTGTGAGATTGAATGGTTGAGAGGAAAATGACTGGATGTTTCTCTCAACTGCAGGAGACATTTACAATCTTTATTTTTGGAGGCGAGTTTGCATTGAGGATATGGGCCGCTGGCTGCTGCTGTCGATATAAGGGCTGGAGAGGACGGCTCAAATTCGCCCGCAAACCGCTGTGTGTCCTGGGTGAGCTGAACACACTGAACCAAACAACCACACAGTCACTTTGAAACATACACATACAGTATGCACACACACTGGAAGTTTAAAAAAAAATTAATCCTTTCATTCATCAAGGACACACTAAATTGATCAAAAGTGACCGTAAAGAGATTTATAATGTTATAAAAGAGTTCTATTTTAAATATAAACTGTTCTTTTAAAGGGGTCATATGATGCAATTAAAATTTTTCATTTCTCTTTGGAGTGTTACAAGCTCTTGGTGCATGAAGAAGATCTGTAAAGTTGCAATAACTAAAGTCTCAAATCCAAAGAGATATTCTTTAAAGACTCTGTCACGCCCCCCTAAAATGGCTCAATCAAACACACCTCCACATGTCTACGTCACTATGTGAAAATATTTGTGTAATGCCGCCCAAATGTCCACGCAAAGAAATAAGACGTGGTTTCAGAAACCACAGTTAATGTTGAAGCAGCCATGTCAGGGAGATGCTTTGTGTATCTAGGCGAAAGTAAAAGTACTTTATTTGGCCTTCTGAAAGTAGATGCATTTAGGAATCTTTAAGATTACTTACAACAGAACAGCAAAACATTATGGACGACCGTTTCATTAACCTAGGAGAGGAGTCAGAATCACTTCTGAATCAGCTACTGTAAGTATGTTTTGTAATTAGTTTTCAAGTACTGTATGTGCTATAGAATGTTCAAATGTGGAGTTTTGCGCATTGTGTGTGCATGCGTGCGCATGTGAGAGAGAGAGAGAGAGAGAGAGAGAGAGACAGGGTCACACAGTGGAGTCAGCGGTCTTAACCGGCCGTGGCTTGTGTACTGCAAACACATACGAGCTTCATCACTGTGTCTGTCACTCCACTCTGTTCCTCTTTCAGGCTTGAACTGATGATAAAACTAAGGACAGTATCAACTGTCTTTACATTTATTTTGAAAGATGAAGCTTGTGATTATGGAAAGGGGCGTTACATTTCCCATGAGTGCTTGCAGTGTTCGGCCAATCACAGTGCACTAGGTCAGCTGGCCAATCAGAGCAGACTGTGCTTATCGGAAGGAGGGACTTTGAAGAAAACTAAGCATTTGAGAGAGATGGGGCATAGAGGACCTACAATATAATGTACAGTATTTGAAAAATAATGTGTTTTTTAAACATTAAAGCATGTCAACATATTCTGTTACACCAAATACACAAAATAATGATATTTAAAAAAGCATCACATGACCCCTTAATTTTTTTTTTTTTATTTATTAAAGAATACTAAAAAATGTGTATTATGGCTTCCACAAAAATATTAAACAGCTCAACCGTTTTCAACCTTGATGGTAAAAAAAACCCCTAAGCAGTATATTAAAATAATTTCTGAAGGATCATGTGACACTGAAGACTGGAGTAATGGCTGCTGAAAATGCAGCTTTTTCATCACAGCAATAAATTACATTTTAAAATATATTCAAATAGAAAATAGTTTTTTAAATTGAAATAACATACAATAATCACAATATTAAGTTTTTACTGTATTTTTAATTAAATAAATGCAGCATTAGTGAGCAGAAGAGACTTGTACAGTATATCCCCTATGTGCACTATGCACTCTCAGAAAAAAAGGTACAAAAGGTGGGGTGGTACCTTTTCAAAAGGTACACTTTTGTACCTCTTAGGTACTAATATGTTCACTTTAGGTACCAATATGGACTCTTTAGGTACAAAGATGTGCATTTTGAAAAGGTACCGCCCCAGTGACAACTTTTGTACCTTTTTTCTGAGAGTGTGGGTACTCTCTATGTTGTCAGATATCTTTGTACTGATTGCTTCGGTGCCGGTGGTTGCCGTACGAAACCAGGGAAATGTGTTGGCCACGTCGCTGCGCAGTCTGCGCTTCCTGCAGATCCTACGAATGCTACGAATGGATCGCCGCGGAGGCACCTGGAAACTGCTAGGATCTGCAATATACACACACAGCAAGGTATCCACACACATGATGTGATGTATGCCAACAGGTCTTTGCCTCTTGATCAACATCTAAGAGCACATCTTGCTTGTTTAAATCATGTCAAGCATGCTCAAATAAACCTATGGGGTCGGCAGTATGCACACAATCGAATACACACACACACACACACACACACACACACTCATCCCTCAAAATGCTATGGTCTGCGATACACAGACATGCAAAGTACATACGCAAGCACAAACAATCAGATATCAGTGTCTAGTGAAGTTTGATCTCAGCACTGCTGTGTGTGTGTTTCCCGTCTGGTGTGTGCGGTCAGGAGCTGATCACAGCGTGGTACATCGGCTTCCTGTCATTGATCCTGGCTTCCTTCCTGGTGTACCTGGTTGAGAAGGATGATGCTACCATGGGGCTAACAGACACCGAGGGCTCCTCCCCGACACCGGCCCCGCAGGACTTTGATACCTATGCAGACGCCCTCTGGTGGGGACTGGTGAGAATGACGCACAGCTATCACATGCAATCAGACCTTTTTTTAAATTGAATTGTGAACACCTCGTAAATGAATTTCGACAAACTGGGGAGTGTGGAAAAAATTTAATTTTGTAATTTTTTACAAAGCATTTTACAAAACATTACAAAACACCAAAGCTTTGATGACCAGTTTAACATTAATATCAAACCTGCATTACTTCTGGGTTATGCACTGTATTTTTTAAAAACTTTTTTTTAAGAGTGAATGTATGTAAATATATGTGTATATATTTAGTACAATATATATTTGTGAATTTTTTTTTTCATTTTTTTTTCTTAAGCAAATATATGATTGATTGGATTGAGGAAAAAACAGCCCTAAAATTATAATTAAGATACATTTACTAAAACTCTCTAACTCTTCACTTCTTTTATGCACTGGTTTAGTGATTTTAGCTTAATTTTAACTCAATTTAAGATAATTTTTTTTTTTCAAATTCATACATTGCTACTTTAGATTTTTTTACCAAAACTGCATTATATTGTGTTGTGTTATGTTACTTTTTCAATCTTTTATAAGTGAATGTATAAAAACTCTGCTGAAAAGATCAGATCCAGGTTTTTATTATTATTTGTATTAAACAATGCTTTATGCACATGTTTAGTGATTTTTGCGTTTTTGAGCTGCTATGGTAAAGAACAATAGTATCTTTCCTCCATGTTGAAAAGCCAAAGTCAATTTAATAGGAAAGAAAATCTGAACAATTACAAAAGTTATTTTTTTTTTTAAATGGGAGGCAATTCCTTTTACAGTAGCTCAATTAACAATGCTATTATTCGTGACAGTTATACATAAGTTTCATTAGTACGTGTGACTGTGATGGTTTTATAGCAGCCCCATTTATACCACCTTTCGTAACATTAACAGCAGCTTCATTGATACTACCTTTTTAATGGTTTTACAGCTCAAGTACTTTGGCTCTTAGTCGTGCTAATCACACTGATGACATATGATTTCACTCCTATGTCAGATCACCTTGACAACCATCGGTTATGGTGACAAGACCCCGAAAACGTGGGCAGGGCGTCTTTTAGCCGGGACCTTCGCTCTTATCGGTGTGTCGTTTTTTGCTCTTCCAGCCGTAAGTACGGTTCCTTTTTTTTCCCTAAATGTACATTTACACTGTTACAAATGATAATATAACCACTAGACTATCCACCTTATTTTTAACGTGAGAGAGATGTGGCCATTTGTAACTTACAGCGTCATCTGCCTCCAGCTATATTGCAAAATGGCAACTGTTCTCCTTATTTGATAAAATTTTTATAATTATAAACAGAGTAAAATAAATTTTAGCTTTCACTACACACTGTTATTCTTCTGGTTATTTAGCTATGGCTCAAATGATAAAGAAGTATTGCACATTCACAGAAAATAGCTTGCTTCCGTGCTGTGAAATAAGGTGGTTAATACGGCGGTATCTGCTTTTCACCCAAAAATTTTAATTACAGTATCCCATTATTTACTTAACCTCAAGCCATCCTAGGGCTATATGACTTTCATCTTTCTGTCAAATACAGTTATATCAAAAAATGTCCTTACAACAGTTTATAAAGTTTTAAAATATGGATATTTTTCTTAGCATTTCAGAAGGCCTTTATTAACCCCCCAGAGCCGTGTGGAGTACTTTTTATGATGGATGGATGCACTTTTTGGGCTTAAAAATCTTGACTACCATTCAATGTCAGTATAAAAGCATGATTTTTTTTTATATAACTCTGATTGTAGTCATATACACCTAGGATGGCTTGAGCTTGGTAATTTTCATTTTTGGGTGAGCTATCTCATTAAAGGAGCATTGCGTAGGTTCTGAAATTTCTAACCGTTACTGACACCAGTGGCCATTAGAGGAACTGCAGCCAGTCTCATGCTCGTTCTCAGTGCGCACGCTCTTTTTTTTAACTTACGAGGAGTGTCCGTGGGTGTCTGAATTGTGCTGGAGGCTGGTCGCTTCTTTCCATCCGCAGAGTACATTTCAAAACACTATTGCCGCTGCTTACTATAATGGCTGGCGTGCCGTACGGTTGTAAGCCCAAGTAGACGAGAATGCACATGAAGTCACATTTTGTGAATTTTCACGCCCATTCGGGCCCGACTCCTCCACACACAATTGAGCCTAAAGGCTGATAGAGGCAACCGTGGTGGACAGTCGAGGTGTCATTCTTTTTTTTACATCATGGTTGGCTCATACATGTACAAATGAAAACTCTATCTTAAAGATTTTTTTTAAGTAAAAACCTCCACATAGCTCCTTTAAAGATTTAAGTTCCTTTACAATTCCAATGATTTTGAGAGTAACCCAGCTCAAAACAGTTTTGGAAAAGTGTGTACACAGACTTTTTAATAACTTTTTAGAGGCAGCATAAATGTAATATATTAATTGGCCCATGACTATATATTAAACAACAACACTAAACAAAAACATGGGTTACGTTTAGTCATTCATTTTATATAAAACATTACTGACAAAAGTCATTGAATGTATTTTTAAAAACACATTGTCATATGAACAAACAATCAGTAACTGTTATCAGTCTTACAAGATTACAAGAACAAAATTTTTTTTAAGTTGTTAGCTGTCTGTGGTTGATTCACTTGCATGAACTGACTCTAAAGAGAGATTTTTGTTTGGGCCGTAGGAGCGGAACATCATTCAGTTTATGAATCATCATTCTGGTTATTTTTGTAGGGTATTCTTGGTTCTGGGTTGGCCCTGAAGGTTCAGGAACAGCACAGGCAGAAACACTTTGAGAAACGCAGAAATCCTGCAGCTTCATTAATACAGGTAACCAGAAACATCATAAACTTAAATCAGCAGTTAATTCACCCCTTGAAGCACATTTCACAACAGCACATTTGCTTAATGTTCAATACTGAATTTTGATTTCAGGCTGCATGGAGATACTACTCCACCAACCCCGTCAGAGATGATCTCATCGCCACATGGAGATTCTATGAGACTGTGATCTCTCTGCCATGCTTCAGGTATACATCACTCACAAAACAAACATCATTTGAATATTTTAGCATTTATATATAATTTTTGTTTACAGGGACTTGCCTTTATGTTTGTCATCATCATGATTTCATATTATGCCTGGTTTGTTTTATGATTTTTATGATTTCACTTGTTTTATTCTCTGTGCATCTCTTTTTAATGTTCATTGTCTGCATGCAGCCACAGCATCATCTAGAGGTCTGCTAGAGGTTACAGTGAGTTAATTTCAAAATAGTTCAAACATTAAATGGAGAATATGAATGTGTCTTTGGCAACTAACGGAAATAAGTTGAAACACTTATTTAGTTACATTTTAGTAACATTACATTTTTTTGTAACATTTTCCAGTTACTAACTGGAAATAAATAAAAAACTGAAATATATCTAAATTAAACATAAATCGTAATATTTACAAAGAAACATATGACAAAAGCACATAAATAAAAAATCTTACAATTTTTTTAAATAAATTGAAAACTAAAAAAAAAAATATATTAAATTCTTTAAATCTTTTAAAAATCTCTTTTAATTTACCAATTATTCATACTGCTTCCTTTCCATTGTGATTTCAGTTATTACTAGCAACCAATAAACAAACTATAACTAGCACTATTCTATTGATGTTACATAGTTTTTTGGTACATTAAATCTCATATTCAATAATATAATAATATAATTTGATAATTATTAAAAAACATTACCACTGTTTAATGAATATTTTTTTTGTATATGTGAATATTCTAATACACTCTAGTGGTCATTTGGTGCAAATGAAGAGAATTATGTCATAAATACATAAATACAATCATAAATTGTCATAAATACAATCTGGTCTAACAAAATGTGTGTGTTGTTTCTGTCTCCTGCAGGAAGGAGCCTCTTGAGGTTATGGCTAGGTAAGTCCCTCTCTCGTTCTTATTCCCTCTGTCTCTCGCTCACTGTTTTGTGAGTGTGAGATGAATGATTCTGTGAAATGTGTTTCCTTAAATAACTCCTAATAACCAGCACCTCCATTAATTCAGTGCCAAAGGCGTCATGACCAGCAGTGTGTTTCTGTGTGTGAGAGATTGTGAGAGCTCGTTTCTCAGTTGGGGGACATGTGGACAGTAGTTCTATATATGATGGTATTACAGAGTCCATTAGAAACGAGTGAATTATGGATCACTGATAAATGATAGTGTCAACGCATAGCAAGGGAGAGGGAACATGAGTGTGTGTGGGAGAATCTAATGGACGGCTGGATGTGTGACGTCTGTGTCATTGTAGGGAAAATGATGGGAACTGTTATTAGCTAACCAAGCATGATGAGCCTTGACAAAGATGGACTACGTATATAATAATCATGAGAACCAGTTGTCCTTGACCTGGACACTGGCCTGACAGTCCATTTGTTAAAAGAGGAAAGATTTACAGATAGAAACAGCAGGGAGAGTTGGATTGAGTGCTATATTTGAAAATATTTGAAAACAAACGCAAACTTTATCAGAGGAATGCAAAAGTTTTGCAAACAAAAACATTTTCTCAGGGAACACAAAAGTCTACGAGAAAACGAAAAAGCTTTGGAATATAATTTTTCCTCTCATCTATTTTTTTATATCCACATGTCCCTTTTGTGGCTCCATACCAAAATAAAGTTTTGTTTTGTTTAGCATTTTTGTTTAACTAAGAGTATGGAAGGGGAGTGTTGCTTTTTCAAAAGTAATCAGTGAAAAAAAAATCGATAATGGATAGTTAAGTTGAATCCTTTGAGCCAAATCTCCACACAAACTCCTCTGCAGTTTTACATTTTTATTAAAAATATCTTTAGTATGTAGTCGATTTCTAATCTTTCCATCCATTTACAGACATTTTGTTCCCACAATGTAAGCAAAACCTGACATACTGGTACAAATAAACACACACACATACACACACACCCATACAAACAAAGCCAAATAGTTGGGAAACCTGCAGCCTGACATTATCAATGACCTACTAAAACAAGTCCAAAATGGAGAAACTGGACCGTACACACACTAAGCAGCTGATACCACTTGCACCACATTCATTTGTTCATGTGAAATCTATGTGTTGATTCTCTTCCTAACTGTTCTCACGTTTTTCACTGCTTTCCTGTATTTACAAATGTATTTACAACACCACAAACACAGTCACTTTTCACTCATTAAAACCCTCTCAGAGTTTGAATCGACTGCAGACAGATTAAGTTTTGTGTCTGTGTGTGTGTGTGGGGGGGGGGGGGGGGGGGTATTGTATCAGTAACTGGTTCGTAATAAGCTGTAATTGTGGAGCATTTCAAGATGTTTCATCCCCTCTCACCACTTCAATCTTCTTCTTTTCACTGTACTCAAGAGATATGTGTGTGCTGCAGTGCATAGCCTGCATGTGTGTGTGTGTCAATCCTTGGGTACCCTTTACAGTAGAATGCCCTGCGTTGTTTCTTTGAAAGGGTTTAGTTTCAGAACAGATTCCCCAGGGTTTTTGTGCACCTTTGCATAGACGTACTGCCTGCATACTCTTATATTAAACTAGAAAAGTAAAGTTTGTTAAGATGAACTTTCCTTCGACAGCCTGGCTTGAAAGTTAAAATTAGTTTTCAGTCCATTTCAGACAGAAAGTCATATATAGTCTCTTATTAAGTGTGCATTTATTTGATAAAAAAATGCTGTAAAACAGTAATATTGTTAAATATTATTACAATTTAAAATAACAGTTTTCTATAAGAACGTATTTTAAAATATAATTTATTTCTGTGATGGCAAATCAGCATAATTACTCCAGTCTTCAGTGTCACATGATCCTTCAGAAATCATTCCAATATGCTTATTATATTTTATTATTAATAATATTTAATTTTTTTATCAATTTATTATAATAATATAGATTATAATAAATGTATCAATTTATTGTATTATATTAATCAATTTTATATATATATATATATATATATATATTTAATTTTTTTATGATCATTAATTTTATCATTAAATGGCCAGCAGTGGGAGATGGTGAGGAAAAGTTGAAATCCAAAATAATTGTACATCTCAACCTGTGGTCCATTTCCTGTCTGTTGCTGAGCACTGGTGCCTGAAAAGTTGCCCTTGTGATACATTTTAATAATGAGCATTTATTTGAAATAGAAATCTTTCGTGAAATTATGGATGTCTTTACTGTCATCAAACATCAACGTCTCGGCAACATATTCTCAATTAACAAAATGGGCTACATCCTGTCAACAGAACTTTGTATATCGGGTCGACATCGGCCAGATGTATGTGTGCTTTTAGGGATGCAACCCTATCATCATCAATTTCTTTTCATTGACTTCTAACAGACAGAGACCGAATAAGAATTACAAAATGATTAGGAATATTAACGAAATATGTTCAGAGCTCTGAGATTCAACTCATCTGTTACTCTGTCTCTTCCTCAGTCAGAAGTTGAGTTTGTTGGAACGTGTGCGGCTGTCAACTCCGAGACCGTCGATGGTAAGGGCCCGTGTGATGATGCCTACTGCCAATCCTGAAAGTGTGTCAGGGAACTGTGGGCCAGCAGAGGCAGTTGAGGAGAGTCCATCAAAAGAGGGCAAACCTGCAGGGTTCAGTAACAGAGAGAGATTCAGAACTGCTTTCAGAATGAAGGCCTACGCCATGAGACAGAGCTCAGAGGGTAAGACACACTCCCACACACACACACACACACACACACACACACACACACACACACACATCATTCACATACTCAAGATGCATTTTTAAAAGCTCAACTTATTTAAAGTATTAAACTTTTTAACTAGTGCATACTTAGAAAAAACAGTATCGACAGACCTGTAAACACTCACAAACACCTGTACAGTTAATATGAATGCACAATATACATAAACACACTCTTAGCTATTTACACACTGTAATAATAGATATACTCAAGTATAGTAAAGTCAAGTCACTTTTATTTGTATAGCGCTTTGTACAATACTGGTTGTGTCAAAGCGCCTTTACAGTGTTAAACAGGAAAATGGATTGTCAATAATTCAAGAAATGTAAATTTAAAATTGTAATTTTAAGTACAGTATACATTTACACAATGCAATTAATCTAACCTTGTTTTGTTGCTTCGTTGCAGATACAGGTGGGTTGCCTGATCCAACTCCTGAGGAGAAGGGCTTCCCACCGGACATACTGCTGGAGGAGATGATTCCAACTCTCAAATTAGTCATAAGAGCACTGCGGTATACAGAGATTATATCATATTTATAATCCTTAAAAATAACCTGTGATCATTTTTCAATTGATTTTCTTTCTTTAATTATTTTATTTATTTTATATGCTGTTTTTTTGTCCTACACTGCCGTTCAAAAGTTTCAGTTCACTATGATTAAAAAAAATAAATAATAATTTTGTACAGTAATAAATTGAGCTTTTATTCAGTAATAAATTGATCAAAAGTAGCATTACATACTTCTACATTTGGTACAAAAAAGCTGTTCTTTGGAACTTTATATCCTTCATAAAAGTCTGAAAAAAATATATTAAGCAGCATTAACTGTTAATATACAGTATTAACTGTTTCAACATTGATATTAATGGGAAATTCAGCAGCAGCAAATCAGCATATTAGAATGATTTGTGGAATGACGGCTGAAAATTCGACTTCGCCATCAATGGAATGAACTATTTTTTAAATATTTTAAAGTTGAAACAGTTATTTTAAAATGTAATATTTCACAACATTACTGTTTTTACTGTATTTTTTTAATCAAATATATACAGCCTCGGTGAGCATTACATTTACATTTCTGCATTTAGCACTTTTATCCAAATTGATGTACAAAAGACATTAAAAATATATTTTTTTTTAATGGTAATATACATGCACATACATCATCATTTATATCTTAACAGATCTTTCAGTTGTTCTAAATTCAAGGTTTAACTATTTAAAAAAAATTTCCTCTTAATTTTTCTTATTTTGAAGGATCGTAATATTCCTGCTGAGTAAGAAGCGTTTTAAGGAGACTCTGAGGCCGTATGATGTAAAGGACGTGATTGAGCAGTATTCTGCAGGACACCTGGACATGCTCACCAGAATCAAATATCTACAAACACGGTCAGTAACACACACACACACACACACACACACACACACACACACACACACACACACACACACACACACACACTGAAACATTTATACATGAAAACTTTTAAATAACTTTATGATGGTAAAATTATGAGTCAAACTTTTTCCATTTCAAATTGTTTACTTGCATCATTTAAACTGTACTATATAATCTTCTAGTATCCACTAATATTTGCTATTTGTTGCATATTTAGACTAGATCTGATACTGACACCAGGACCGTCTCTCACTCCAAAACACAAGAAACCCCAGAAACCACCATTTCCATACCCCACCCAGCAGTCACCTAGGTAAATATTTTATATTTTTATTAAGTTTAAAACTATATTAATATATATTAAAACTATACTAATACATTATATTGTTAAAGTATAATCCTAATAAAACTACAACCATATTTAATAATAATGTCTTATAATAATTCCTATATTGAATGAAGAGTTCTTGCAATTTATAATTTATTAATAATTTAGTATAATTTTTTTAATTACAGAGCTACATCCATTTCTCATTTGAACTCTTGATTCACTTTTCCTCTCTGTTTTTCTCTCTCAGACATGAGTCATATCTTGCCAAAGCAGGCCTGCCAGATGCCGAAGACCAAAGCATGATGGGTAGATTTGTGCGGGTTGAGAGACAGGTACTCATACGTTCAGACAGCTTTTTGTGTGTTAAAGTTGTTTAGCTAAACTCTGTCGTCACCTCACAGGTAGAAGACATGGAGAAGAAACTGGATTTCTTGGTGGACATGCATATTCAACATGACCTCACAGGCCCCAGCCACATGACCTTGGAGCGCTGCGACCCCACGTTGACTGTCAGCCTCACAGGCAACCGTGTGTTCTGCAGCTACGGCCCCCCGCTGCACAATACACCATATTACACGTGTTCTGATGCACACCCGCCGAGACCGACTGTCCTGCCCATCAGCCCACTGCCTAGCCACTCCCCATCCAATGTCAACCAATCGGGAGGCCGCAGGGTGGGAACGCCGCTGTCCCTGTTGTCGGTCACTCACGAAGAGCTGGAACGCTCGCCCAGCGGATTCAGCATCTCCGCCGAGAAAGAGGAGGTCAAGGGCAAGGCCTCAGGGTTAACGGCAGGGTCAAGCTGGGGCTGCGACCGCCGATATTTAGCCGAGGGTGAGTCGGATACGGACACTGATCCCTTTACCCCCAGCGGACCTTATCCACCCTCGTCCACCGGAGACGGGTTCCACTCCGATGGAACGTGGGGAACACCACCCTAAAGACGCACTAACACACACTCTTTATAATGACTACAGACTTTGTACAGCACAAAACAAATCAACACATAAACACAAACATAATACTCATATCTAAATATGTATCCACTTCACGCTTTACCCCTGCAAAGCAAAGAGCACTGCATGGAATGCATGCGTTTTATCTCTAGTGGTAGACACTGCACTTGGCAGAACGAGTGACTTGACTGGGATCTTTAAGGGAGGAGAACAAAACAGATGCTATGCCTTTTTTTGTAAACATTTATTTTTCTATTTATACATCTTTTCGTATGCATGGACTGCATGATCATCCATGGAGGAGCTTAATGTATCGACGTCTCCGGTTTGCACTTGCTTTTGTTTCAAATATTTTGGTTTGAGGAAGCTTCTTTCTCTGCTCATCTTGAGCTCGTTTTTAAGTTCCTTTTGCAGATTGTATAAACATTTTTACTCTGGTCAGCATGAACTGCACTCTGGGACGTCACCACTAGCTAAGGACCAAAAGCAGAGCCTCAGTTAGGAATTCCTTAAGTGTCTGGCTTTATTCTAAACAATGAGCACACCCCGTCTGTGAGTGGCACATAAAACTGCCAGCTCAATGAATATTGCCACTGTACTGTGGGACCAACTTTCCCAGGGTAACTACAGCTTCCTTACGGTTACCCTACATCAATCACATGGATCATTCCAGGGTAAGGGAGGGCTTGTAGTCACTCAATTGGCTGTGGAAAATGATCAAGCTTTACCCTTAGACAGCAGAATATTTTTAAACATCGACAAGTTTACCTAGCAAGTTACAATAGTTAATACAGTAGTTATACTTACTGAATGTTTTACACCAAAACAAATACTTTTCCAAAAGGTCTTCCAAAAGGTTTCAGCTTGAACAGATCCTGAGAATTCACTATTCAAATGTGAATTTACGGTCTGTTTTTGTTGAAAAATGAAATTAGTTTTTAATGTCAGTTCCTCCCCAGGTTAATTTAGTATCATTCATCATAGATACTACTATAGTTTTTATTAATATATTAATATATATATATATATATATATATATATATATATATATATATATATATATATATATAATTTTTTTTTTTTTTTTGTATATTTTCCATTTTAAAGTTTTGTGTGTTTTTTTTAATGTTATGATTTTCGTCAATTGTTTTTTTTAATTAGTTTGTAAATCAAGTTAAACTAAATGAAAATGACAAAGGTTGCCTTGGCAACTTGCTGTAATAAAATAAGTTAAAGTTTTTAATATTTTATTTTAAACCATTTTGTATTGTTTTAATTTTTTGCTGTTTTGGTGAACTATAATAACCCTGCCCCTGGTTATGGGCTCTGCATACTTCCCTTTAATATCAAATTATTTATTTTACAGTTCACAATGTCGAAATATCATATCACTGGCTATAAAGTATCAAGATAAGGTTTAATATTAAGATTCAAATCAATTCAAAGTTCATTAATCTGAGGTTCGAGTCATTTGTCAAGTCCAGTGTGAATTAAGTGTAGAGCTGGTCATGTTGTCATAACGTCTGTCTGCATCGTTTCACATCGTTTCACTCGCCATCTCATTCATTAAGTTGGTCAAGGCAGTCAATTGAGGTTTAGTATGTTTCATGTGAACTTAATAGTTCTAATAAAAATACTACTTTCTTTTTCTTCTTCTGTGGACAGAAAAGATGATATTTTCTCTAAAAGAATAATGTTTTCGTCCATACAGTTAAAGTCGATGAGACATTTTTCCAAATATCTTCTTTTGTGTTCTGCAGAACAAAGAAAGTCATACAGTCATACAGGGTTGAGTAAATGACAGTATGTTCATTTTTGGGTGTACTGTCCCTTTCCTGTCCAATAATCCTGCGATCATGAGACTAAACACTGCCGCTCATCATCTCACACTAAACTATGGCATAAATCCTCAAACTAAATACTGTTGTCATTACCCCAGAATAAACACTACAGTCAACCTTTTATTTCAAACTCGTCACTTAGCACAGATGTTGAAACTATCCTCATCTAATCCAACTAAACTGGTCACAAATCATCCAATAAAACGACCCATTATTATCTTTATACATTTTATTTTGAACTAAAAACTGTCCATTGTTATCTCAGACCAAAAATGCCTCCCATTATTATTAATCATCTGAAAGCAATGACTGCTATCTGATTTTCTCTCTGACCATTGACTGCTGTCTGTTGTGATCTCAGACTACTGATGTACACAGATACACTGCTGTTTATTGTTTGTGCCTTGGCCTTTTAGTGCTCCAGTCCCTCTCTGCTGGTCATTATGTAATCTTCATCATGAATCAAACCTGCCATTATTTTGCTTTTTAGGCCATCCATAATCGTTTTGCTCTCGGTGGCATCAGTAAAGCATCTGTTCATTGTCCTAGGACCTATTCTTTGTATATTTTCCTTTTAAAGACCCAACAAATTATGTTTTAGTTCTTTTCTTTTTGGTTCCAGATGAAATGATTTCACACTAGTGGCCTTCTAAGCTCTTATATTCATTCCAGTTTTTGAATAATAATCTTTATTTACATTCTGGTCAAGGCCAGTTTTAATATTTTAATTTGATGAGATAATATGCAAATGTTATGACAAACTTGATTTTTTTATGTTAAATCTTCGAATTGCACCAGTTAGTAATAAAGATATATTATAATAAACATCGCAGTTTGTTCTTTTTTAATTAGAAATCCTCAATTAATCCTGCATTTTGAACTCAATATTGTTGAGGAGTGTTACATTGGAAAATAACTTTAGAATAAAAAGTTACTAGTTATGCTACATTATTATTTATTATTGAATGTAACAAAGTTTTTGAGAAAATGTATGCAATACCATTAAAAAGTTTGGGATCAGTAAGATAATTCATGTTTTGATAAAATATAATATAAGATAAAATATAATATATTTAATATTTCAAATGTAATGTATTCCTGTGATGGCAAAGCTGGATTTTCAGCAGTCATTACTCCACAGTCTCACATGATCCTTCAAAAATAATTCAAATATGCTGATTTGGTGCTCAAGAAACATTTCTCATTATCAGTATTATACAGATAACAGCTTAATATGTTTGTGGAAACTTTGTTAAAAGATTCTTGGATGAATAGAAAGTAAAAATAAATCAATATTTTGAAATAGAAATACTTCAACTTTATAAATATCTTTACTGTTATTTTCACTGAAGAAATATTGTGAATTAAGAATTTGTATTTTAGCCAGAAACAATGGTTTAAATGAAAAAAAAAATGATTGATTGGTTTCTTACAAACACAGTTTTTCATTTCACAATATGTTAACTGATGGACTGGAGTTTTGAGGATTGGAGTTTTTGTCACATCACGTTTGTCATCCCAGACTACTGTATATGGTGATATATCAGATTATTTTTAGAAATTAAATTTTATAATTATTTTGATTGTATCTTGAAAACTTAAGTAACATGCAATGCTTGTAAAATATGACACTCAACATTACCTGTTGAACCAACATTTAGTGTCTCTTGGTCACCAAAGAATCTGCCACTGAGTTCAGTAGAGTCAAAATAAAAGAATATAGCAGGAAATATTGTGCAGAACACAAGTATAGGGGTTGTTGTGGGAATTGCCCTCTGCCTTGTTCTTGGTCTCACGGACAACAAAGTTTCCCAGGCCTTGCGCTCTCCCAGAACCCATACGCTGCCAAACAGAACAGAGTTCATGAAAGGAGAGGCTTTGTGTACAAGACATGTCAATTTATATTTAAAGAGAGGCCAAAAATGTCAAACTCAGTTATTTATGTACAGCTACATCTGTGAGAAAAAAGTGGCTATACTATAATTAGGCCACGTTTGAAGACATTTGAAATCACTTTTGCATGTCACATTTCTGAAACCAATATAGTGAAACCAGCATGTGAGTTTATATAACTGTTACATTTAACAGGAGAGAGAGAATCTATATCTGTGAGAGTTTCTTTGTGCGTGTGTGTGTTGGGCTGAGAGCAGGTCCTCTGTGTTTGCCAGCTGAGCTCAGGTGAAACACTGGAGGGCTACTCCAGCCTGTTGCCCTCTCCAGGGACCATGATGCCCTGCTGGTTCTGTGTGTGAGTCTGTGAGAGACAGAGGACAGCGGACAGCAAGCAGACATCTGTCTGTGTCCTGCAGTGTCTGTCTCTCTTTTGCAGGTGAGTGTGTTTTTTTATATTGTTTAGTTCACACTCACATTCCTCAAGTGCTCTGTGTTTCAGCTCTCACATACACTTTACATACAGTGTGAACTTTTTTTGCTGCTCTTATTTTATTATTTCTACATTTTTATTTTTTTTATGTATAGTGAAATTTATTTTATTTTTTGATTAAATATCTCTTTGTAATATTTTTGTATTTTCCATTTTCTGAAAGAAACTCCCTAGTTTTTTTTTTTTTCAGGTTTAAGAAAAATTATGTCTGTCATTTCACTGGCATGTCTGTTTTACCACCAATGAAATGTCAACAATGTCAACTACGCATAGATAAATAATCGGATGCAATTAATAAGAAACTGAAAAAAAAAATTTCTCTGTTTGATCAGGGTTGGAGCTAAACTCTGCAGTGCACTGGCCCTCCAGGGTAAGATTAGAATAACCTTGCGTCTAAATAAATGTACGAATGACAACTATCCCCACTCTCACACGCTTTATTTTTTAAGTGTTAAATTAACTTATCAAAATATATTACTACACATTTATGTAATAAAACAAAGAAAATAAAAAAAACTGAAACTAAAATAGAGGCATGTGTTCAGACAGTGATCAGTCTCAGCTGTGGGACATGGACTCAGATCTCTGTTTGATCAGACCATCACAGAGAAGATACCCAGAGGTACATACAAACACACACACACAAATTCATTACTCCAATGCTTTATATATTTATGAATGTTCAGGTCAGATTCAGTGATTTTTTTTTCTCCTGCTTTTCTGTAGGTAATAAGACATTTCCATTGCTGCCCTTTGGTGAGTGAGTTCAGAGAGCATATTATTGTCATTAACGGTGTCTGTTTTCAGCTATGATACAACATGCTGCATTGTGTGTGAATCAAAACTGACCAATCAGAGCCCTGCCTTACCTCTACAGTAATGTGGCATGACCTACCAAACACTAGTGACCTGGTACTATGGCCTAAAGCCATTACCAACTCCTACAGCACTCCCAGTGCAGATTCCCGCAGGAGCAGAGGTATCTTGACTATTAAGGAGTTTGGTGTGCTGAAGCCAGCAAAAATAAGACTTTTCGGAGAGAAAAACTGCTTTAACAGCTTGATTTTGTACCATTTCCACAGTACCAACCTCTACAATGACATCATCAGCTCTAATTAGATCAACAGGAGCTCCTGAAACTACTGTCCATGTGAGGACCACACCCATTAGTGATCTCACAACTGCTGTGTACACCCAGCCAAAAGCTGTAATGGTGACCACACACCATCGCTCCCCACGGTTTCACTGCCAATGACAAGCATCCAGCAGCTCACTAAAGTGTCACATACAGAAAAACCAGGCAAGACCCTCCACACACACACACACACACACACACACACAATGGAATCTGACCTTTTGTGACCTTTCATTCTGATAAAGCGGCAAGGTTAATGTTATTGATGCCATGACAATGATTTGATTTGAATGGAGACAGGCCAGAGCCACCGATACTATGGTCCATTATTTTACCTGGAGATTGTTTTGTTTTGGATGGGTCAGGGAAGGTTAAAAGCACATTAAAAATCAATATACACACACTTACGTCTGTCTCTTTGAATCGACACGAAGAGGACGCAGCATATGGGAGAGAGAGTGGGCTATGAATCAAAACATCCTCATCGACCCCTTCAGTGAACATTTATTCCAGCAAATTAAAATAGAGATGGCCACTAGATGGCACAACAAACGAAATTAGTATATCTGGCTTACATTTACTACAGTAATATTTCATCAGGGTGTCTGTACTTTAACTCAAATACTTTATTAACATTGTCCAAAACTATTTATAATGACGTCTTTGTCAACGTTTTCAATGTTTACAGTTCAGCTCCTACACTAAGTACGCACACAACCCCGATTATTGACCATGTATGGTTATGAAAGACGATGTAGCCAATGAGAGTTGTTATAGGGCGGAGCAACACCTATAGCCACGCCCCATTCTGCAGGTAGTGACTGTTGACAGCGTTTATTTTTATGTTTAGTCAGTATACAAATGTCTTACTTAACGTAGTCTCTGCATATTATTCTGGGTAAAGTATTTTATTAAATAATAGTTGCATAAAACCAATTGAGAAAGGAAACACTTTCCTTTATCCAGCAATGTGCTACTCCAAATCCTTTCACATGCATTATCTTATTGTAGTGTGTTTCCATTATAACTTTTATAATACTGATTAAAAATAATAATAATAATAATTAATTTTTGGAGATGCTACTTTTTTCTCCCCATTTTTTTGTGATGACATATTTTTTTCTGACAGGATGTCCATGGAGACTAGAGCTATTTCATGAAAGAAGTGAGAAAGAGGACCTGAAAGAGACTCTTGAAGATGAGCTGATCTTGGACAGGGTGACCATTAGTTCAGTGAAGCTGCAGCCGTGTGTTTGAGCTGTGCAAGCTTTACTCTCAGTGTGTGTGCAGAGAATTCAGTCACAGAGCAGCAGCGTTACACAGAGGTACAGCACTACACAACTACTCAACAACTATGCCATCTTTTATAGTCACAGAATGGGCATAAATAATATAGATGCATGTTACAAAACAAAAGTCTGAATTCATATTGACAGTCTTGAGAATCAAAGTGTGTTAATAAACAAATATTTTAATTTTTGAAAATGGATGATACAGTTTTAAGTTTCCACATTATTTCTAAGCTACTTATCAAATTTGTGACACAGACCATGTGACCTCCATTGTAGAAATGTTTTCCTTGCTCCTTCCTTTCCAACTCGAGTGCTGCTGCCATTAAAAATGGACACATTCATCTTTTCACTAAAATGTTTATATTACATTTTAGAAAAGTGAAAAAATAAGTGTTTTCAGCATTTGTGGTCTCAGACTTTTTTAAATAAATTTAAAAAATATTCACCGTTTTGTTTTATAAAGTCAATAGTATCAGGGAGTGAGACAGTAATTATGTGTGTATCCTCAATATTGTTGAGAAACACAGCAGAGGTCTGCAGTCGTATGAGGAGAGTCACTTTTTACAGAAGTGAGTTACACAATATCATCAAATCTAATCCTAACAGCAAATAAATCGAAACATTCTATCATATAATAAAATACGATTATCTTATTATCATATAATATAAAAACCAGATTCCAAAAAAGTTGGGGCATTGTACAAATTGTGAGTAAAAAAGGAATGGAATAATTTACAAATCTCATAAACTTATATTTTATTCACAATAGAATATAGATAACATATCAAATGTTGAAAGTAATACATTTTAAATGTCATGCCAAATATTGGCTCATTTTGGATTTCATGAGAGCTACACATTCCAAAAAAGTTGGGACAGGTAAGAGGCCGGAAAAGTTAAATGTCCTTAAGGAACAGCTGGATGACCAATTTGTAACTTATTAGGTCAATTGGCAACATGATTGGGTATAAAAAGAGCCTCTCAGAGTGGCAGTGGCTCTCAGAAGTCAAGATGGGCAGAGGATCACCAATTCCCCCAATGCTGCAGCAAAAAATAGTGAAGCAATATCAGAAAGGAGTTTCTCAGAGAAAAATTGCAAAGAGTTTGAAGTTATCATCATCTACAGTGCATAATATCCGGGTGCATAGGATCCGGGTACTGAAATGGCCAGCCTGCAGTCCAGATCTTTCACCCATAGAAAACATTTGGCGCATCATAAAGAGGAAGATGTGACAAAGTAGACTTAAGACAGTTGAGCAACTAGAACCCTGTATTAGACAAGAAAGGGACAACATTCCTATTCCTAAACTTGAGCAACTTGTCTCCTCAGTCCTCAGACGTTTGCAGGCTGTTATAAAAAGAAGAGGAGATGCCACACAGGGGTAAACATGGCCTTGTCCCAACTTTTTTGAGATGTGTCGATGCCATGAAATTTAAAATCAACTTATATTTTCCTTAAAATGATACATTTTCTCAGTTTAAACATTTGATACGTCATCTATGTTGTATTCTGAATAAAATATTGAAATGTGAAACTTCCACATCATTGCATTCTGTTTTTTTTTTCACAATTTGTACAGTGTCCCAACTTTTTGAGAATCAGGTTTGTACAAATATACATCACAGACCTTTACTAAAAGTCCATTACAATCATCAGCAGCAACAGACAAAATGTGAGATTATTGAAAATCCTGTACAATTTCTTCTACAATCACTGTAGTTTAGCAAAGTTTTATTCTTGTTCTTAGTGCGGCTGAAATTTTAAAATTCCCATAAAAGGGTCGTTACTATTATCACTTATATCTTCGTTAATGTTTTTCATTTATTTGTTCTGGGTTATTTAAAGCTATGGCTGGCTGTGGTTAAATGTGTGTCTGAACAAAGAGACACTGTCTGTTTTCCTTGATGAGTGAATGACTATCATTTTATCATTCTCTCTCTTTCTCTCTCTCTCTCACTCACACACACACACACAGATCACTGCAATCTCATTTGTTTCTGTGTGTGTGTGTGTGTGGATACCTGCATGTGTATCTTAACTCATTAAAGTGTGTGTGATCTCATTAAAACACTTTTGCTACAAGACTAATGATGTGTAGTCAATCTTAATGATGGTGAAGTACGTGTGTGTGTTGTGCTGGGAAAAGTTAGAATAAGATGAAATAGGCTGCAGACAGTCACTTGATTGTAGTGTGTCTCCAGCGATGAAACTGGAGAATAAGTCACAGACTGCTGCTGTGTTTAGAGTTAGTTCAAGGGCTTGAGAATCTTATGGCATTTGAGACCACATACAGTTGCTTGTTTAGCACACAACCATCCTAAAATATAATTTGTCTGATGCCAGAAATGAGCTGATGAAGCAGAAAAGCACTGACAATACACCAGTCATCTAAGGGGAAATCCTACAGGAATATGTGAAGAATTCGGAATCAATCCTGAAAGTTCCTAAATTAATAGGACCAAATAAGAATAAATGGGGCAGGACTTGATCAATAACTGATTGAATCATGTAGAGTAAAGTAGCCATTCCATACAAGAATAGAGTCAGTCCTGAATGAGAGTACTGAAACAACTACTTGCCTCCTAAAACACCAGCTGCACCTGAAACTTAAGTGGCCATGATGACATAACATTTTTATGAAATATTACAAAGACAAACTTTTTTTTCTTTGAAATTTCATCCTTTGATGAATCTTAGAAAGCACAAATGGGACAATCTTCAAGTTCAAGTTCAAGTCTGTGTTATTGTCAATTCTTCCACATGTACAGTACATACATACAGAGAATCGAAATTGCGTTACTCTCAGACCCCCGGTGCACACAGATAACATTAAAGCCTAAAAATCTAGATCAAAATATAAAATGTAGATACAACTATACAATAAGGCAATGTTAAAAAAAGACATATAATTAAATTAAAAATAAAGTTAAATAAAGCAGCGCAAGGCAAAAGGCAGATAGAGTGCAAATCAATGAAGTGAACAACAGTGCAGATAAAAGATTATTTAGTGCAAAACAAAAGCTTATTAAGTCTGATTAAAGTGGCAAAGGGCTCAAGAGCAGTTATTTTATTTAACTAACTGATGAGGTAGTGGAATGATGTCAGTTCCATGAAGAAAGAGGTAGTGAGCAGACCAATGATGCACAAAGTGACTGGTGCATGTCATCGTATATTAGTGGGGGGGGGGGGGGGGGGGACAAGTTCGGGAGCGAGTTCAG
Source organism: Carassius carassius (assembly GCF_963082965.1). Classification (NCBI taxonomy): domain Eukaryota; kingdom Metazoa; phylum Chordata; class Actinopteri; order Cypriniformes; family Cyprinidae; genus Carassius; species Carassius carassius. The sequence goes on from NC_081766.1 coordinate 7,143,636, forward strand.
CTTCCTGACAGCCTGGTGGATGAAGCTGTCCTTCAGTCTGCTGGCCTGGAGACTCCGCAGTCTCCTCCCTGATGATAGCAGGCTGAAGAATCTTCCAGGCCATGTTGAAGAAACTTCTTTACTAATATATTCACAACCCCTCTCTGTCTGATCTGAAGCAAAAATGTCTGGCAAGAATGTGTGTGAAGATGTAAGACGAGAACTAAACTTAATTTGCAGCTTAAATTTTTTTTTAATAGTTTTTCACCAACAAACACACTAAAATCAAACCAGGAAGCACCTGAAAGAGAGAAAATACCCCCAAGATGGTAAACGAGATGGGAAAATTGTTTTATCAATAAATCCTTTTTATAAAAATACAATTTGTTACAATACAATACAACTAATGTTTGTGTGTGCTGTGCATTTTTTGAGTATAGAGTATTGCCTTGTTAGCAGCATGCTTATTTCAAACTCCTTAGAGCTAACTAAAAACAAAAAGTACAGAAACAATGATTAACAAACGCCACTTTCTATTTGAGTTCCTGTCCACACACACACACATGCAATGGTCAGTTGTTTGAGGAGGTAAATTATCAGTTGGGGTCAGGACCTTTACCCTGCAGAAAAGAGAGCTATAGAAGGTGTGTGCATGTGTGTGTGTGTGTGTGTGAGAGATCCTACTTCATCTTATGCATGACCTGACACAAACATAAAGAGTGTGTACTTCCTGCAGCCCGTTTACTATGGCAACCACTCTGCCTTTTGCCCTTTGACTTTTAAGAGTGTCCTAAATAGGCCTTTGTTGATTTTGGGATTGTTTTCTCATCTCTTACACACACCTGCATTAGAAGAGATTGTGAAGTGAGAACTGATTGCTAAAGCGCTTGGTTCAGCTTTCCCCTGTTCACTGACTGAACCTAGCAATACTTGATGAATAGTGGAATCATTTGTTACAGGATAAAGATGATGCTACTGTATGTTTTTCTCCTCTTCACCCTGCAGAAAGGTAAGAATATGCAAACACTTGTCTGTCAGGAGCAAAGGAACAGGTAAAAGTGAGTTCATCACCTTGAAATAGACATAATTATTCTTAGTTCCTACAATTTTTTTTTTTTTTTTTTTTAGCATATTAGAATGATTTCTGAAGGATCTTCATGTGACACTGAAGATTGGAGTAATGGCTGGCTACATATAATTTGTATTATAATAATTTGTAGAATTATTTTACATACATCTTAAAATATATTCAAAAAGAAAACGCTTATTTAATTTTTTTTTATAATATTTGCCATTAATGTTTTTCTGTATTTTTTCATGAATATTGCATAACAACATTTTCTATGTGCCTTTTTCTAAGACCCCTCTAAGGAATTATTAGTGAACGATACCCAAATCTAAAATCAAAATCTTTATATTTTTCTATTTTAATATATTTTACAGTTATTTTAAGATTCAATATATATGGACAAAAATACTTTTACACTTTCAATATGAAACTGTAGCAACAATTTTACCCAAGTTCCTGAACCATTTTTTAAAGACTGATTAATTTGTATTGCATATATATATACTGTATTAATGTATGTATGTATGTATGTATGGGCGTTATTTTTAGATTTCTTGCTTAACTAAAAATATATAAACTATTTAGGTTAATTTGTAGTGAAACTGAATTTATGTTTCGGATTTTTCACAAAAATGTCTATGCTATGATGAATGTTATCATTACCTATGTTAAACAAACTAATTTACGACAAATTCTGTCTGCAGTTCATGGTACTGCTGTTTTCCGCCTATGTTTTCTGCCCAGAAACAAGTGACCTCAGTTCTGACGAGCTTTTGATTGGTGAGTTTCATTAACACAATCAAACAAATGCCCAAGAGTAAAATATACGTGAACTTTAACTATATTATATCTATAACATTTATTAAACCATATACACAATCGCTTTTCCTTAAATAGGTGTATGTTGTTGTTACGTTGCATACAGATTGTCTGGGTGAGCGGTTCACCTGGCTGTATGCTGTGTTTGATGACCTGCGCTCAGTGCTGGAGTTTGCGGTCAGTCTGCGGTGTGAGACCGGACTCTGTCCCGCGGATATTGAGAATCCCGGACGTTACTGTAGCACCGCAAACACCCGGGACGCTGCGCGCGCGCACATACAGCGCGCAGAAGCGGATGAAATTAGACTCAGGACGGGGTAGAAAGATTTTAAATGGATTTATTAACTTCACAGTGGAGTCCACACACACATAGGCTACTCATCGCGTGCTCTGACCCCTCTTTCTGTCTGTTAGCTGCATCTCTATGCAGTTGGAATATATACAGTATATTTATATTAAACTGCATATTTTTATACACAAATGCACACATATACAGTAAATATAATTTGATATACACTCACCTAAAGGATTATTAGGAACACCATACTAATACTGTGTTTGACCCCCTTTCGCCTTCAGAACTGCCTTAATTCTACGTGGCATTGATTCAACAAGGTGCTGAAAGCATTCGTTAGAAATGTTGGCCCATATTGATAGGATAGCATCTTGCAGTTGATGGAGATTTGTGGGATGCACATCCAGGGCACGAAGCTCCCGTTCCAACACATCCCAAAGATGCTCTATTGGGTTAAGATCTGGTGACTGTGGGGGCCATTTTAGTACAGTGAACTCATTGTCATGTTCAAGAAACCAATTTGAAATGATTTGAGCTTTGTGACATGGTGCATTATCCTGCTGGAAGTAGCCATCAAAGGATGGGTACATGGTGGTCATAAAGGGATGGACATGGTCAGAAACAATGCTCAGGTAGGCCCTGGCATTTAAACGATGCTCAATTGGCACTAAGGGGCCTAAAGTGTGCCAAGAAAACATCCCCCACACCATTACACCACCACCACCACCAGCCTGCACAGTGGTAACAAGGCATGATGGATCCATGTTGTCATTCTGTTTACGCCAAATTCTGACTCTACCATCTGAATATCTCAACAGAAATCGAGACTCATCAGACCAGGCAACAATTTTCCAGTCTTCAACTGTCCAATTTTGGTGAGCTTGTACAAATTGTAGCCTCTTTTTCCTATTTGTAGTGGAGATGAGTGGTACCCGGTGGGGTCTTCTGCTGTTGTAGCCCATCCGCCTCAAGGTTGTGCGTGTTGTGGCTTCACAAATGGATGTTTTTCCCTTTTCACACCATTCTTTGTAAACCCTAGAAATTGTTGTCCGTGAAAATCCCAGTAACTGAGCAGATTGTGAAATACTCAGACCGGCCCGTCTGGCACCAACAACCATGCCACGCTCAAAATTGCTTAAATCACCTTTCTTTCCCATTCTGACATTCAGTTTGGAGTTCAGGAGATTGTCTTGACCAGGATCCCACCCCTAAATGCATTGAAGCAACTGTCATGTGATTGGTTGATTAGATAATTGCATTAATGAGAAATTGAACAGGTGTTCCTAATAATCCTTTAGGTGAGTGTAAATGCATACATAAACCCACATGTGCAAGAACAATCTATAGTGAGATCAGAGGGCATTAATGTTTTTATTTACTTTCATTTTTCTTTTCCCGTCCTATTTTCTGGAAAGCTGAATAAATAAATTGTACAAATAAATGGAAAATTAAAATGAATGTGATTGTGTTGTCTTATCCACTGGAGATGTTCTCAGGAGCTAAGGGAGAGAAACTGCAGTCGGACGACATCATCTTATAACAACTACACCTGCAGCAGCCACAACTCCAGCTGTGGTACAGAAATATTTTCAAAACATTTTCATGACAGATGTTTGCTTTTCGTCAGCCTATTTCCCTCCACGAAAACCCAATAGCGTTTTTCCATTTCTTAAAATAAGGTCTGTGACCAAGAAACATTTATCATTTTAAATGTTTTGTTCATCATGATAATCTTAACAACAAAACTTTTAAGAATTTTGAAACCTTACTTCAATCGGCATATGTAAAAAGTGCAATGACTTGATAGAAATGCTAAAATGCATATTTTGTTTCTGGTTGTTGGCCTACCTATATTATTTATGTGTCATGATTAATGTATTAAGTGGAGAAAACAGTTAGTTGACCCCAATTCTGTATCTAAAATTTGCCTATATGTTGGATATCTGTGAGGAAGGATTCTGTCATTGTGACCGGACGGTTATAGACTGCATCAGCTTCAACCATCCAGTCACAAAACAGGTTGGAGGTAACCAACCAATCACATCACAGACAGGTACTGTAACAGTGTTAGATCGGAGCACAATCACCTTTCCCTTCCACGGATGAGATGAAGTGATGAGCTTTTCACAGTCTTAACAATAGAGTTATTACCAGTGGCACATTAAAGTGTTCAGAATCAGATAAATTTGTTACATGTCAGCATTTTCATCTGTTTTTTATGTTATTTCAGACTCGCCCTTTGTGACGGATCTACCTGATAATGACACCTATACTAGTTATATGGCCAATAGAGCAGGTGAGTCCATTTTGACCCACATTAGCTCTTAGTTTTATCTTTTTTAAATTTGTTATATTAGGATTTAGGTTTTTAAATATAATTTACATTCCTCTTTTACTCTGTTTTTCAGGAGTAAATGACGAACTGAATGAGACTTTGGGTAACTTCACCAATGAGATGCTGCTGTTCAACAGCTCTCAGAGCAGCAATATCCTGAGCACAAAGTATCCTGGGATATTTCAGTCAGGTAAAGCACTTCACTGAACTTATATTTAGACTCTTTTTTAGTCCAGAGGGTCATTTTCCCCTCATATTCCCCAGAAAACATCAGCCACCTTAAGACTTTATTTATCTAAGCTGAATTTCATCTTCAGGTCAAGAGGAAAGAGAAATGGACAGAAACTCAGAGAGAGGAAGTATAGTTGAGAGAGAGGAAGAGGAGGCCGTGGTAGGAATGTGCCGTTTACAGCTTGAGCTACAGCCTACAGCTTTGGATTTGAATTATTTATTATTATATTTATTATGAACTTTATTTCAGTTAACAAAAACAATTTATAATAGTTTTAATTGTCATTTTAGTTAACAAAAACAATACTGTTCTGAAAAGATATAGATATTTTTAAGAATGTTTTAACAGTTTTGATTTATATAATGAGGTTATAACTCAATGAGGACTAAAACTACAAAACAAAATCAAAGCTCTCGCATTCTTTTCTTCAAAAGAAGCTGGATGGAATAAGGTCACAATAATTCTAAATGATAAAAGTATTATAATAATATATAAATAAACATTTCATCTTTAAACCACTTTCTGTATTTAAACACACACAGTCCTAACTATACACCCCATACAACACCAACAACTCACACACAATCTGACCATCATTCATCTGAGGAGGACGAGGATGAGAGTGATGGAGACACACTTCAGTCAGCTGCAAGTGACACTTCAAAACCTGACACACACACACACACACACACACACACACACACACACACATCTGGTGCACATACTACAACTAATTACCTAAGAGGTATCGCTAAGCCGTATGTCAGCCCACCTTTACACATCACAACAGAGGAAAAGAGTGATGAGTCACCAGAGGAGAGAGAAGTAAAAAAAAACACCAACAGCTACCAATAAAATCACAGTAGCTGCATCCACTTTGGTGCAACATCCGTTTATGAAAGGAAGTGAGGACAAAGAGATATTGTTTGAAGACAGAGAGAAAAACAGTGAGGAAGATAAAGTGACTGACAGAGAGAGTGATTTAATAGTAAACACCCCAAACAAGTAATGAAAGCAGTGCAGAACATCCTGCTAGCTTTAGCACAACCAAACCGAAAACTCAACTCAAGCCAACACAAAACCATCTCCATCTCAAGAGGATGAAAGGCACGAGAAAGACCGTAAGGAAGATCTACAAAGTGATGAAGAAGAGGGTGAATCAGTGAAAACCCAAACCACCGTGATCCCATCCAGCGTCAGAGAGGCCAGTCCATCCACGTGGATCATTCCAGCGCTGTTCCTTAAACCTGCCGTTCACAGTGGATCACAGAGACCAACAGCTCACACAGCTGCACAACCAACTAAGAACCACAAGACCACATCTACGGTTCCTCTCAAACCCATCAGCACATAGACCACAACATCAGGCCACGTTGCTGTCGAAACTGCACTCCATCCCCAGAAACATCCCGTCCTGGATCGCTCACAGTCATTGACCTCTACAGCTCAGCAGGACTCTGCTGAAGAAGACGAGGAAGAGAAAGAGCCATCTGACAGCTCACAGGAATTGGAGAAAATCGGTAACTGTGACAATCCACTTCAGCAACTTTTTTATTATTATTAACTTTAAAAAACAATATGATCTAGCCAAACAGGACACATTTCTGGATCAACATCCTTGTATCAAGCAAACTGACCCTTTTCACAGTCTGTTATTTCCATTGTTATTTACATCATACTACGGTTTTATAACCAATTGTGGATTTTTTCTTTTGCTACTGGGGCAAATGGGAAAAAAATATATTATACTTCTGTTGTAGTTTCTCTTCACCACTCTTAAAGTTTATCCATTTACTATGAATGCTTCGAGTTCGAGAACCCTGGATATCTGAAAAGGGTCAAAACTTGTTCATTACCTACTAGTGAAATAAGAGGAAAATGATTGGTTTCTGATAACCTCGTTCCTAAAATCTAATTGGTTGATCGGTATGGTAATGTTGTAGCAGGATGTTCATCCAAGAACATGTCCTGCTTGGGTAACTTATGTTGAGCTATTCTCCAAACACTCTTGCACATACGTGTCTGTACTCAGGAGAAATCAGTGTGTGTGTGTGTGTGTGTGTGTTTGTGTGTTTCCCAGAGTCTCACCGGGTCCAGAGACCGGCGGCACTGCTCTTTGCCTGGTCTTTATTGGAGGCTGCTGGACTGTCAGATCTGCAGCAGCAGCAAGGTGACTCTGAAGGTGAGAAATATACAGAGAAATGGACAAAAACATACATATACATACATAAATGAAATAGCCTAAAATATGAGTGAATGTTTTTTTTTTTTTTTTGGTAGTATCTTATCTTAAATCCACGTCACTTCTGTTTTTCAGCACATCTGCACAATGCTGAAGCCAGTTGTAGTCCGATTACTTGTATTCATTCTGCACAAAGCCAAGCTACATTTACATTTATTCATTTAGCTGATGCTTTTATCCAGAGCGACTTACAATTCCTATATATGTCAGAGGTTGCACACCTCTGGAGCAACTAGGGGTTAAGTGTCTTGCTCAGGGACACATTGGTGTCTCACAGTGGATTTGAACCCAGGTCTCTCACACCAAAGGCATGTGTCTTATCCACTGCATCAACACCACCCCACTACAAGCTACAATTGCATTACGTTAATCTGTTAGTCTGACTTAACAAAACTGGCTGCTACTATTTCAGTCAGACTAAACTGTTTACATGATATTTAAAAAGACAAATGAAAGCTTTAGTGCAGCAATAATCAAACTTACATGCATGTAAACATATCTATATTGGATATAAGTAACAAATAGACTGAAATGATGAGAGATGCCAGAATCAAAGATGTGTGGTTGCATTAATTAGTGTGTGTGTGTTTGTTTGTAGAATGCAGCACTTCTTTCCTCCAGTACAGTGCATTTGGACAGGTGTTGAGGGACATGTCTGCTCTGGGAGAAATGCTGTACTGTCTGACCGGACGATTTCCACATATCAACACTACGGCTGCTACTGTGGACAGCAGGGGAAAGGAAACCCAGTGGACCAACTGGACTGGTCAGAACAACCTAACACACACATCTTCACTAGCAAAACTGCTGGCTTCAGTTAGGATAAGCAGTTATCAAAAGTTTGGGGTCAGTAAGATTTAATATTACGATTGTATATTAAGTATTTTTAATTAATACTTTTAAATAGCAAGGATGCATTAAGTTTATCAAATGTGACAGTAAAGACATTTATACTGTTTCAAAATATTTATATTTTAAATAAATACTTTGCATTCATAAAAGAATCCTGAAAAAATGTAAGTTTCCACAAATATATTAAGCAACACAGCTGTTTTTAACATGCTTTCTTGAGCACCAAATCAGCATATTAAAATGATTTCTGAAGGATCAAGGTGACATTGAAGACTGGAGTAATGCTGAATTTTCAGCTTTGCATAAATTTGATTTTTAATTATATTTAAGTACAAAATACTTATTTTAAATTGTAATATTCAAACTCCAAACCGTTTAACAATACTGAAATAAATGCAGCCTTGGTGAGCAGAAGAGACTTTCAAAAACATAAAAAAATTTAACCGACTCCAACCTTTGAATCTATCTATATATAGTATTCATAAAACATAAAATCCAGGATATGTGTTATAAAGAAATCAATCATTTCTTTTCAATCATTTAAGCACTCAAAAGGCTATTAAGATCTTAAGAAACACAAAATAAGTTGACTGGCTGTGTATATATACATGCACACACAGATAATTCAATTCAGTGAAGCTCTGGTGTATACCGACTGTCCTTGACGTGTCTCTGTGTCAGGTGCTGTTTTCTGCAGCAGTGCTGTTTGGAGCAGCTCAGTGTTCTGGGCTGCAGGAGAAACAGAAAACTCAATGCTCACATCAACTGCCACAAAGGAAAACCCAGATGTATTGCATTACACACACACGCATAATGCGCATGCAAAACAAAATAATTCAAAAATACAAAAATGATGAACATTTTCTTTGGAGGTAAGTTGTGTGTTAATGATTGTATCGTGTATATGTTGCAGGTTCAGGAGAGAGTCTGTGTGATTGACTGCAGTGCGTCTGCGATCGTTCGACTGCCGAGTGCATGGCAGCTTCACACTTCAGTCAGTCAGTCACCTCCTCGTGTTCTGGTCCCCGGCCACCATGCCACCGTAAGTCTCATTCTTCAGCACAATCAGCCAGTCAGGACTCCAGTGAGGAGAGCAATGAAATGACTGCAGCCCGGCCTCAAATGAACACACAAAACCAATCAAACACACACACATGTTCAGCCACACACACTTGCACTCAACATAAACCCCACACACAGCAAACCAGAGCAGGACATCAAAGAGGAGGAGGAAGAAGAGGAGGAGCCAGGAAAAGAAAAAGAAGAGGAGGAGGAAGAACAAGAAATAGAAGAAGATGAGGAAGAAGTATTGGAGCAATAGACTGAGGTGGTACTATAATTTAGATATTTTCAGGGAGCTCTCGATGATAGAGGAATCAAGTCAGAAAAGATGACACACACATTTAAGGAAAAGTTAAGCTCAGTCTGAACTCACTCAGTATCCAGCAGTCACACAAGATCATCCAAGATCTGCTGCTCCTCTTCTGCTGGTGTTTGACCTATTAAAAGGCTGTGCTGGATCATAAATTCCAGCAGTTTAATTTTTAATTATTGAATTTTTTATATTTTTATATATTTTTTTTATCTGATATATCTGATATGTAATAACAAAATAAATGCATTTTTTTTGTTTATGTAGAAATTGGTTTTATTCAATTTTGTATTCTTTGTCCTTCAGCTTAAACCTTTTTCAATACACTTTCAAGACATAATTTCTCATTTTTAAGTTATAAATCGAATATTTTTTTTAGCTTATTTAAAATAACAAAAATGTTTTTAAAAGTTTTAGTTTAAGTTAACAAAAAAAAACCATCTAGGTGAATCTCATGAAAAATATCAAGAAATGTCTGTCATATTTTACAAAAAAGAAAAGAAAAAAAAGAATAATTGCATAGAGTGAAAAAGAAGCCTGTTTGTAGAAACATTAAGATTTTATGAATGTTCCTCCAATTCTCAGTAGCCTACTGTAACCTAATGCAAAAAGTATTATTTTCAGCACTGTAATGGTAAATAAATTCAACATTATTTAAATACTATTTAAAAGTGTATTTGTTAAGTATAATTGTAAGTATACATCATGGCACTGATGTATTGATTTAATCTGATTTCACTTTGAAAAGAATCATGGCCTAAGTGTAGTAACTACTTAGTCTGTACTTAAATCCGCTGAGACTAAGTCAGGGAACCTTTCTTTGTTGTTGCACAGACTGATATTTAATTGACATTGTATAGTTGTGGTCAACCAACAAGTCTAACTTTACTGTATTTTTTACCCCCCCCCCCCCCCAACAACAAACAACAACAAACAACAACAACAGAAACATTAAAATACAAAATATTTATTAAGACTTTAAGATATCGTACATAAATTCTCATTGCACATTAATGTGGCGAACCTTGATATGGCTAATTAACACCTGGAGATTTCATGGTAACTTTTTTACTATCTGTAGCAACACTGCAGTGGTTCATACCATTACACATTTCTAATCTAGCCTGATGCATGAACACATATGCCTATCCTCTGGAATATCTTCACATGGAAGACTGCAAAACCATTTCTGTTCATACTGACACATCACCATCAACCTGAAACCTAACCTATTTTTCACTTCTCACCCAAAAAAACTGAAAAAAAGTTACAGTTACAGATAAAACAGAACTAAAGATAAGTTTCAGACAAACCATGTGATAAATGCTAAAGTACCGTAAAGTTCCATTGAGGATGAAAAAAAAAACCATACAGTGAATTACACTAAAAATGATCTTAGCAGTTAAAGTAAGACCCTTAACAAGATTTCCCTTCACTGATGTAAAAAAAAAAAAGTATATATATATATATATATATATAGTATCCCTTTGACATGCACACACAGACACACACACACACAAATCTCTAAAGGTGCATTACAGATGATGTTTCAGGGAAACAACACATTCCTATTTTATATTACACCAAAAATATATTGCATTAATCTAGATATTATTTAAGATTTTTGATTTCCACAGAAATAATGTTTCTGATTTCATCACAGCATTAAATAGTTTTTACGCATATTGTTGCAAAGCAACTTCTATTGAAATGCAGAAAGTTACCAAGAAAAATACACAACGGCCAAAGGTCAACTACTGACTATTTCCAGTCCACCAACATTTTGTCATTGAAATCCTTCCTTTCACACTTCAGACTTTCTTTAATAAACAAGACAGATCAGAATCAAGGCAGTTAATCTGCTATCTTATAGCCATCAACTTGTCTGACCTTTAAATACTTTCATTCTTTACCTTCTGTGCATACAAATCCCATAATGCAGTGCAAGTCTCTGGACACAAAAAGTTGGACCACTGAAACATTTCACAACCCCCAAAAATGGCAACAGCATTGCATCATCATTACAGAATCCATAATCAGCATACAAATGCACCCAATTTGTGTTCGCTCAGTTGGCGGTCCATCCACATAAACACATTCAGAAAACAAAGACAAGGCAATCATTTGACAACAAACCCCCAGAATCTATGAAAAGCACCTAAGGATCAACCAAAATGTCCTAAATGGTCCCGCACAGACATGTTCCTACCAGCTAAAATCAACTAAAATTGATCACAGCTCTCACTACAGGAAGCTCAAATGATGTGAAACATTTCCAGCAAAAGTATTTCAGCATCTTACAGTCACACATGTATTTTTTTTTGTCCAAGGTAAATGAATGAAGTCACCTGAAAAGCAAAAAAGCATTTCAACGTCCTTGTGGCTCTATTAAAAAAAAAAAAGTTGATGAATGCAGATCATCTTATCACTGATAATCCATATTTTCAGCTCCCGACTTTCTAGCAACTGTTCTGAGGTTTTAATTCAAGAAGGTTTTAGTTCCTGCCCTCAAAGAGAATTCACTTTCTGATTGGCGGCCATGTGTGGCCATAAAGGAAGTGCGTGGGTGGAGCTCTTTGGTGATGAAAAGCAAATGTTTTGGTTTCTCTATACAGTGAAGGCAAAATGGAGAGCATAGTGATCACTAAGAACTCTGGGTGAACAAAAGCCCCGTTGACATCCACAACACTGAAGTTAAAGGCTTACTGTAGAATAATAAAGACCTAAACTCACAAACGTTTGCACTGAAACATTGACTAAGCTATGCAAACAGAACACAAATAACACTCTGCATCTATCAGCAATCATTTCATCTAAAAGTATGTATATTTGTCAAAAATAGGCTATACTATACTTTGCGATACTATACACTATAATAATTTATATAGGCGAGATTTAAGTGAGCCGAAATCTATTCTATGTTCAAATTTCTCTGCTGATGATGGCTTAGAAATGAGAGTTAATGAATATAAACTAGCACTTAAGCTAATACTAGCAATTAAGTTCCCTTAATAAATTCAGAGCCAGTCATTTTCTAAATGACTCCTATGAAGCAATAGATTAAAAGGCTGAAGAATCAAGTGTTTAAAAGACTCTGTTTGATTCGTGGAGCTGCCGTTTAGTGCAAGAATCAAACTGAAAACCACACATATATGATTCACATGATTCTATAGAGCTGGTGTATGATTGGACAGCTGGTTGTAAAGCTCTGCGTGCTGGCTGGTGCAGAATGGAGGCATGAGCTGCCTGTCCAGTCTTTTTGCTGGACATGAATGTAAGCGACGTTCATAGTGAAAGGTGTCTAATGAAGATGAGTGGCTCAGATGAGTTTAAGGTCATAGGACCAAACAAAGTGTGATTAAGGTCAGTGGTCACATGTCAAGGTTGAGTCTGTGTGATACAGTTAAGGTGAAAGGTCATGGTTCAGTACACGCAGAGGTCAGGGAACTTCATTTCGTAGACTGGCACAGACTGGTACTGGGCGTGGCCTGACGTCACCGTCACAGTGCCCGATGGGCTCGGGGGAGGGCTGATTAGAGATGATTAGACAAAACAACCGATCCAATATCAGTTCACACTGAAAAATATTATTATAACAAGTAAATATTCTACTTTATGAGATGTCAACATACCGTATGGTGAGTTCAAATATCTGAGCCAAGCGATCGTGCAGCATATTGGCCTGAAAACACACACAGGAAGTTCAAATGCTATGTCAAGGGCCCCTAATTATCAAAACAAAATTATGCTTAATAACCCAATAATGTGTAATGCCATCATACATCTTAAAAAGAGATCTTTAATCAGGAAAAGTCAGAAATTGTTTAAGCAAACACCCATGTTTGTTGCACTTTGACAGGAAATGGTTTATTCAGTTCAGAGTTTGGTAGAGTGATATGTCTTACAAAAACTAAATGACCTATATCTAATATTATTATATACTGGCCAATTGAAAACTTTGGCATCATTGGTTTTGAAAGGTTGCATTAATTTGATCATAAATACAGTACAAGGATAATATTGTAAAATATTAAATAGTTAAAAATAAACGTTTTCTAGTTTAATACATTTTGCAATGTAATTTATTCGTGAGATGGCAAAGCTGAGTTTTCAGCAGTCAATAAATTCAGTCTTCAATGTCACATGATCCATCAAATATGCTGATTTGCTGCCCAAGAAAATGTCTTATTATCAATGTTAAAAATTGTTATACTGCCTAATATTTTTGTGGAAATCTACTGAATATAAAGTATAAAAGAGCATCATTTATTTGTACTAGTATCCATTTCTTTACTATCACCTTTGATCAATTTAATGCATCCTTGTTGAATAAAAGTTGTAATTTTCTTAAACAAAAAAATGACCACAAACTTTTAAACAATAGTGCATGTATGCCAATCCATGGATTTTTGGGCTAAAACTATAAAAAAAATCATCTGTTATCATATTGGCACAGTCTTGGTTTCCCCCAGTGTTTTAAAGGTAAACAAGCTGATTGGCAGAACACCTATGCTGTACCTTGGACTCGCAGTGGGCGGCAATCTCTTCAAACGGAGCCTTCTGGAACTTCTCCATCACCTGCCGTCTCCTCTCCCTCTCCTGTTCCTCCAGACCTGTGGTATCTGAGAGAGATGGAGCGACATCAGACGCTAGCACACAAAACACACACAGACACACACACACACTGAGCCGACTAATCCACACATACCGATGGCCTTCTTCAGGGTCTCAAATGTGATCTCCTCTGCAAGCTGAGACTACAGGATAAACACACAAAAATCTTCTTTAGTCTAATTCTTCATGATGAACAAATAAAGCATGTTTAAATTGTGCCCAGTGTACCTGATCAGGCAAGCTGTTGGAAAGGATGTCAACTTGGAGAGAAATAGTGTCGACAAAACTCTTCCTACGGGACAGTCGATCTTCATCTGTGGAACAGAAGTCACTGAAATAAATGGTGGAAGCTTTGAGACCTCAGATATTTCTGATCATGCACTGTTTTGATCTGGATAACTAAACCCAGTATTCGCATTTGTGATATATGGGTTCAATTCACCTCTGATTCAAGAAGGGAGGTGAATTTCCCAAAACCACCCAGTGTAATCTCACTGACAGCTCATGTTTAATGAACGTAATGTTGAGGCATAGTGGCAAGAAATCATTATTAAGCAGAAGTAAATGCAAATCATACAAACAAAAGCAGCAATCACAGCAGAACAGGTTTAAAAAAAAAATCATAAGTAAACGTGAGAGTTTCAGGGCAAGAGTGCTGACGACACATCAGAAGTAAACTCCATTTAAACATCTCATTTCAGGAAACAAATATATACACTCACATTCCATCAAGGCTGAACAAACTAACAGTTTTATATACAGTAAAAGTACACTTTTAAATTATATGTAATATATTTAAATATAAATTATATATTTGCAATTCATATTAATTAAAATCTCACAAATTCTTTGTAATAATAATAATAATATCTATTTATCGAATCAGCACTGGAATCTGTGACCAAATTTGTATGTAAAATAAACCCTCTACTCAGAGACTTTCTCTAGTTCAGCAGGTTAAAAAAGTGAGGTCCAAAAATTCCAATAAAATGTCAAATGATGCTTCATCAGCACTCTCCCTTTGACCCAAGCTACTGAACTATGAGCTCAAAGCGGTGTGTGTATTCTCTTTAACCTACCAGTAAAACCGTCCACACGACAGCAGCGTACAAAACACCAAACAGGACCAGTTTATCTCATTACACAATATACTGTACCTGCTGTATATTTCATCCCAATGCAGAAATTTATTTAACAACACATTCAGGAGCTACAGGAATTCTGTCACGGCTGCTACAGAGGAGAGAAAGTCTACATATGTAAGAAACTAAATACATATTTGTGCTATTCACTAAACTTTCTATTCAAACACACAGACAGGTGACCTCACTAACTCACTGATGGTACCTCTGGATGTCTGTCTGCATCTGTGCAGAATCTTTCCTACCGTGTAAAGGACTACAGTGCAAACACACAGACAGACAGAAGGCAACAGCAAATGAAGAGGGGGAAATTCATACGTGACAAGCAATGATCTTCAGGAAGTTAGTATTAACAGTAAAACTACTATTTTAGAGGTTTAGAGGGACTTGGTGATTCAGTTTAGCACCAGTTCTTGGCTGGAATACACTACATGACAGATTTTAAAACACTTGCCAACTTTGTAAGTGGATACAGAGAAAAACTGGGCATCATACACTAAAAAAAAACTGAGGATCAAACACTACAAGACTTTCTTAACATAAACTCATACAGAAACTTGTTTGGTTTCTAGGATATGCATGACAAATGAAAACTATCTGTATTAAAATCAGCTCAAAATATCAAACGTCATATACTCTGACTGGATGGAATCAAATTTGTCACTTCTGCCCTAAATCTGCAGGCTGGCTATGACTTTCAGCTACTAGACATACAGGTGGCAGATCAGGCCACAAATATGGGCAAAAGATGTGTAGTGTATTGCAGCTTTAAGTAAGTTTAAGTGCTTAAAGACAGCACAAAATAGCATTAACAACCATTTTATTTTTATAATGTGGCATATTTTCATCTGAAATGAAATATTCAATGAAAAAAAAAAAACAGGACAAGAATTTTTTTCTCCACTTTGATATTATTGAACAGGGAAATGCTATTTATTTATTAAATACTATTAATTAATAGAATAATTGCCTAATCAGCAAAAAAAGTAATTTCATAGGCAGAAAACGATTTAATATTTTTATTTTAAAAAAAGTTACAAAAAATGTAATGTCAGTGTAGGGTTAATTAGCAGCTTGTAATGTTGCTGCTTAAGATTTAATCTTTAATATTAAATTAAATCAGATAATGTTAGATTTTTTTGTACAGCACAGCATAGTGTTTACCTGTAACCTGCGGTATGTATGGTATGGCCAGTCTCTCTACGTTATATCCAGGTACAGACAGAGCTTCTGCCAGATCAGCCGTCTGAAAATACAAACCAACGTCGTCCCGGTCTAAAGAGTCTGGGAACCTGATCCACACACACAAACATACAGATACACACAAGGAAAGACACCTGGGATGAGTTATGGCATTGTTATTATACATAAATAAAATCAACAGATTCAAGCTATGGCTGAAAATTAAAAGGTTTAAAAAAGGGTTGCATTTAAAATAAAGGCTAAAGTAAATTCAAGAATCACAACATTATAATGAACAGCATAAAAAAATTGAATTATTTTGTGTCCAGCTAAAGATTACATTTAAGCATTTAAGCGTTTTAAAAGATGAACTTTAAGTGAGTGTTAGATGAAGCCAAAGGTAAGCATAATTATTTATCCCATATCAATTGATATCAATAAATAAATAAAAAAAACTCTAATTTTAGCTGATTACTGACTTTCTTCTTAAGTACAAACACATTCACAGAAATACTCACACACACTTCTCTCTGAAGACATGTTCTGGCAGAAGGTGCGGAGCATCTAGATTTCTCATCTCAATCACCTGACAGGAAGAAAAGGATTTACAGGATGTTGTATATATGTGTGTGCCATAAGCATGTGCGCACACTTACCTTGCTGACGTGTTGGCAGAAAGGGGGATTTGCAATCATCTGACTGAGGAAGTTGAGGTATGCGGCGACCAGTGCCATGATTCCACAGCGAATAAACATTGGCATGTTCTCCTCATTGGCCAGTGCCATATCCTTCAGCCAAACAAAACAGAGTTTAGCATAACAAATAGGAAATCTTGGACAAATTGCTTCTCCTAAGTCTCTTTGGATTCAAGCGTCTGCTAAATGAAGAAATGTCAGTGTAGGTGAGCATACCTGCAGGGCAATGGACAGGCGCATGAGATCAATCACCACCTCCTCATTGGCCAGTTCAATAGTGATCAATGCCAGAGCTGTGAAAAGCAGCTCAAAATTCTTCTGCACATTATCTTCCTCCTTACAGCCCAAATAGATGTGTCTGTATAGCTGCTGCCCGTGCTGGAGGGAAAGAGATCAACAGTTTAAGGGCTGCGGCTCCATGTGTGTGTGGTTGTGATGTCCGTATGTGTTTATGAAGTCCTGTACCTTTTTCATGAAGACCACATCCTGTTTGGAGATTTTTTCTCTCTTGATCTTCAGAGCGGCTACATTAGGAATAATCCTGCACACAAACACAAAGGAAATTGTTCAGTAAGCGTTTCTTGAGGCAGATGCATCAGAACACACATTCTCACCTAAAAGTGATGAAAAAAAAAAAAAAGATATATATATATATATATATATATATACTGTATATATATATATATATATATATATATATATATATATATATATATATATATATATATATATATATATATATATCGTTTTTTTTTTCTTTTTTTTTCATAAATACTATAACAGTATATCAATAAAAAATTAAACTGGTCATGTCAATCAAGTAAATCTTTTAATTGTGACTGATCTCATAATTCTTTCAAGGAGTAGTTTACGCAAAAATTGTGAAATGCAGTATATAGCATTATAGTGATACAGATTAAATTCATGATACATTTATGATGCTTTTGTGTACTTTTTGAAGTTTGACCTCATCCACATTTGCTTTCTTAAAAAAAAAGTATGGTCTATAAAAGAAAGATCACAATACTGACTTTTAAAACAACATTAAGTAAATAAAATGTTCATGTTAAAAAAAAGATTTTCAACATACAAAGAATGCAAAAAAGAAGGTAAACAGCCCATCTGGGTTTGATGTATAAATAACCCAAAAAAACGATTAATACTCATAAACGCTTACAGGAATCATGACACTTGTGCAGCAGCTCCTTTAATTAGGTTTTACAAATCCCACAGAACATAATGAAAGAGTAATATGTCAAATTGAATAAATGCATTTACAGCATTAAAAACAGTGTTAAATCATTTAATTAATTGCATGTGTGAACGCATGATCTTTTGACAGTCCTAGTTTTCACACATTCACTTTAAGGTGTTAAGTGTGCATTCATACCGGATCCCTCTGAGTTTGGCTCTGTTGTCATGCCGATCAATGATGTTGTGCAGAATTTCCAAGACGAGCTGCCGGAGTTCACTGTCTTCCATTAAAGAGATGGAGCATAACGGCTCCAGAAACGACACGGGCAGGCCAGCACACATCGTTTTACACTTAAACCCTGACGTAACCTACACACACACAAACACACACACACAGAAAGAATCCATCAGTTATGAACAGCACCACCACTATAGTACATTGTCACACTAGTAACACCTGAAAAGTTGCCCTGTCTGAAACCAGCCATAAACCAGACTAAAGAAGAAAAAAAAAGAAAGAAAAACGACACAAAGCACCACAGGCAGCTGTATTCTTATGTTATGATCTGTGCAGTCTGATGTCTAGGAACCTTCAGAAACTCCCTCCAGGAGAGAGTGGAAGGTTTTTACTACCAAGCTTAGAGAGAGAATATAAATCTCATATATATATATATATATATATATATATATATATATATATATATATATATATATATATATATATATATATATATATATATTCACTAGGCATGACTGATAACTCTGAAATGATGCCTGATAGAAGCCTTAAGGTGCGGTCACATAAGCAAAATTTCTGCAATTTTTTTTCTAGCAAAGTGAGTCAGTCGTCTATTGTCGACAGTGATGTATGAAGCAGAGTTCACACTGAAATCACTTTCAAACTGAGCAGCTTTCTGTTAGTCAATGAATCAAATTTGTTTGACTGAGTGAACGTGCATGTTTACAGACTGCGTGGATTCCTATTGAAATGAATGCATTTTGCTGGCAAAAATTTAGTGAGCAAGGACAAATGTGATCACACCTTTAGTTTACTTCATCATCACTACCTTACACACACACACACACACACACACACGCGCGCGCAAGAGAAAAAAGGTTTACCATAATGAGAGAACTTAACAGCATTGCCTGGATCCTCTTAGTGCCCTGATGCCTGTAAAAGAAAGAGGAGAGAATTCAAAATCTTTGATTTGGAGTTTCAATTTTTACATACGCTAAAAGGTATGTGCATAGTATTAGGCATTTCAGTAGTTGGTAGCAAAATCAATGAAAATGTAATTTGATGGATCTTGATTATTATATGATGATCACAAATATTATTTGAGATTATTATATTATACTAAAACTATGGCATAAAGCCTTCAAAAACATCTAAATTCTTACTTTCTTTTTTTCCAGTTATTCAAGATAAGTAACTAATAATGCAGTACAGTACAGAACAAAAAGAATAGTACAAATAAAAACAGCTAAACAAAGAGACAAATGAAATAAACAGTGCCTAAAGTTTTTTCTACACTCACTGAAGTCGCACTTTTGACATCCTGAAGTTAGTTGCATGTTGCATATGTGCATGTGTCAGTTTAAAATGCATCCTTACACTTTCTCCAAACACTACAACTGCCATGACGAATGTAGAATCACACACACTGTCTTACCCGATCTTGACTGTATCCAGCGTGTGACATGGCGTGCCGTAAACAGGAACCTTCCCCATAATGAACATCATCACTTCAGCTCTCTGATAGTCAGGAAGATTTCCTCCAAAGAAACCTAGACACACACACACACACACACACACAAATCCATTTTATTGAATTGGTTCAGTATTTGGACATAACAAGAAGTCAGATTTTAGTGAGCATGTCAAACTGTCACCGATGGTTTGGATGATGGCGTTCTGGACGATCCGCTCCTCGCTCTCTTTGGTGCGGGTGGAGGAATGGCTGCTCGCAGAGTTCCTGCGGGAACCGTCGCCCAGCTCAAAATCCACGCTCATACGCAGATGCTTTAGCAGGGTGTTAAACACCTCCAGGACTGTGGGACCTGAGAATAAGCACACAAAAAGATTTTCCTTCAAAATAAGCACAGAAAATGCTTAAAACATTATATTCTGTCTGGACCTACTGAAGAAGCACTGTGTGATATTAAAGTGATAGTTCAATGAACATTTTTTCATCATTTACTCACACTCATGTTGTTCCAAACCTGTATTTTCTTTCTTCAGCCGAACACACAAAAAGATATATTGGTAATTTTTCCATAGTATGGAAACAAATATTATGGAAGTCAATGGCTACCGTCAACTATTTGGTTACCAACATTTGTCAAAAAATCTTATTTTGTGTTCAACATAATAAAGAAACTCATACGGGTTTGGAACATCATGAAGGTGAGTAAATTATGACAATATTAACATTATGGTGAACTGTCCCTTTAAAAACCACATAAAAAAAAAAACCATCAGACCATGTGACTCAAACTAGATGCAGGAACTAAAAAGCATTGCTAGGGGGCGCTGCAGTTTCTCTACACAGCAAACCCTCAAAACCTTCAGACACTTGTAAAACAGACATTAAGTAATCAATACGCCATAAAAACCACATGACGGACCCCTAATGAATGCACTAGTTCATCATACACACACCCAATTTAGTGACCTCCTGAAGGTTTTGAGTGGGTGCTGGCTGTGTTAGTTAACATACCCAACCACAGATTGGGTGGTAAAGAGACAGGACTGAGAAACGTGTAAACATTGTTTTGATTGTGTGCAATATGACCTGTGCGAGAAAAAAAAATGATTTCAGGAAAAAGACATGGAATAAAGAAAAGACTAAAGAATGAACATCAGAAGAGATGATAAAATGACAAGCAGAAATGCAGTTTGTTATTTTGGGCATCTACACACAAGCAAAAGAACAAACAGAATGACATTAAAAAAAGAAAGAAATGAACAATGATTTTAGGATGAGAATAAAACGGCAACAAGTAGACTTTTACATTCGAACTGTACAATGCAGTTCAAAAGGGTGCATTAAACTGATTAAAAGTTACAGTAAATACATTTTAAATGTTACAAAAATTTTTTTTTTGACATTTCTATTCATTGAAGGATCCTGAATTTTTTTTTTAGCACGGTTTCCGCAGAATTATGAACAAGAACAACTGTTCTCCACATTGATAATAATAAAAAAAGTTTCTTAAAAAAAAACTGATGTTACTTCAAAGCCAGAATGTGAAAATGTTACGCAAGATCACGGTTTGTGTGAGTTTCTGGGATTTGTTTAGCTGTTTTAAGTCTTAATTAACACTCGTGAGACAAATACATCTCTCCACATAAAGCCACACAATTTGAGCTATCATCTATGTCTGTTGCACAAACCGTGCAGAACGATCTACGTGCCAAAGTTCCGTTCTTAGGGTTAATAGTTTGTAAATCTCACACAAAGTATGAGCAGTAATAACCATGATGCTTGTCTTAGATGATCAGTACTCAGTCTTACCGATGGAGCCCTTGGCTGCGATGGCAACCGTCTCCAGCAGCACCTGAACGATACCTGCCCTCACACGTGGGGTGTTCTTACTGTGGGTGTCAAGGTGAGACAACACTTGCTGGATCACATGGTGAGAATGCTGGGCCTGAAACACACAGACACACACACACACACACAGACACACACACAGACACACACTTCATTACACATGCTGTAGAAGTGAATTTTCTCTCCATTATCATTAAATGCTGCAATGGTCACACAGGATTAACACAAAGAGATGAAGTGAGAATCTGGTAGCTTTACCTGTATTGAGTACATGATTATCCTGAAACAGGAAACAGCAAAATCATTTGGGTCCCATAAATGATGGTTGTCTAAATGCCTGCAAGAAAATAAATTTGTTTATAATGACCTTTTAGAAGACGACATATTTACTGACAATTCATGGATAGACATGTATGAGATGTCTTCCCTTTCTCTGTGCTTACCAAATATTTAGGATTATTTGATAATGTTTTCAAACCATCAATACTACACTAGTATTGATTACATGATTATCCATATACACCAAGATGGTTCACTCATATTATTATGAATGGGAGAGAGTGCAACAAATGGTAGTCAGTGTCTAGAAATGTGGGCTTGAGACTGCAACAGGGAATATATGCTAATCAGTTAAAACTAAATATATGAGTCAGTTAATGGCAGATATGAAATTACTAAATGGTATTACTAAATGTGAAAACTGTCATATTTAAATACGATTAATTTTATCCTTAAAATAAAAAAATAAAAAAATCCTTAGACATTTTAAGTTATTAATCTTTGCACTCCACAATTTTCACAAGACATTTTGAGAAATGTCTCAGTGTTTTTCATCAATAAACAGGTGACCAATGGTCACCAAAACTGTTTGATACCAGCCTTCTTTAAAATATCTTTTATTGTTCTGCCGAAGAAAAGAAGTCATACATGTTTGGAACTCAAATTCCATTAATAAACTAGTTTGGAGTCTTTAAAAACTCATGTTAAATTAATAAATTAAATTAATGCATTTAGCAAATGCCTTTATCCAAAGCGACTTACAGTGCATTAAGGCTAACATTTTTTACCTAACATGTTCCCTGGGAATCGAACCCACAACCTTGCACTGCTAACGCAATGCTCTACCACTTGAGCCACAGGAACATACGTTAGTGCTGTGCAACCAGGCGACCACATTCACAGTCTGTGATTTTTATACAAGTGTTTGGAGTCAATTCTGGCAGCGCTGTCTGTTACGTCAGACATGGTGCTTCCACTCAACAGCAGCTGTGATGCGGAAAACTTGAGCAATCCTCCACACTACAAATCCTGTTTCAACACCTTTATCTCTCCTCTAGGCTCTCAAAGTCTGATCTAACTCTAAAACCTCTGTGCCACCATCGTCTCCCCTCCTGCGGTCACCATGGTAACGTCAATCTGATCTCACCACCCATCCGATGCAAGCTATATTTAGAACGCCTGAATCCCCCTCGACCCAAAAAAAGCTCCCGCACTCTGTCTGTCTCCCCGAACACCAGCTTTATGTGTTATTATCAGAGGTACAGATGTCTGGCCTGGAGCTCAATGTTCCCTCAACAAAACCTCCCACAAGTTTAATAAATACGGAGCGCACCGTGCACAGTTTAATTAGGAGAGAGCGAGAGAAAGAGCGAGAGATGACAGACGGAGAGATGTGATGGAGAAGGTGAGGTGGTGTGACAGAGAAAGAGATGCCTTTGAGAGCCCCTTGGCGCTTTGATATTCTCTTTTTTACAAACGTCTCACTCAGCACTAATTGGCCAATGACTGAGATGAGCCAAAACGGTCTCATTAATGAGTGTCCACACACTCACTCACACACACACACACACACACACACACACACACACACACACACACACACACACACACACACACACACACACACACACACACACACACACACTCACACACACACACACACACACACACACGGAGCATACGGCTGCATGTGTCAGAATTGTGTGCTAATAAGCTGCAGATGGAGACAAGGTCAGAGCAGTCAGACCAAGAACTGCTCATTTACACACAACTCAAAGTCAAAGCAGCTCATCTTTTCTATTCAAATACATTTTGAAATATAATTTATCCCAGTGATGGTAAAACTGAATTTTTAACAGCCATTAATCCAGTCTTTAGTGTCACATGATCTTTCAGAAATCATTCTAAATGATTCTGAATGGTGATGTATACAAACATTTGAATAAATAAAATTTTTCACATTAAAAACGGTGTATTTCAAATACTTAAATCCCATTTCAGGGCATTATAAACTTATTTATTTCATGAAATTCTGTGTCATAATGATATAGTCATCTTTAAACCATTGTCTTGCTTATAAAATGACCAGGAAATGACATTAGCGCTAATGGTGGAAAAAAAAAAACAGCTCTAATATGATGAGATATTCAAGTAATAAGCCACGAGAGGACAGGCTATGGAGCCTTACTATAGTTCAGAGGTGTTAAACAGGACAGGAAACGAGTACTGAATTCGACTGATTTGCAGTCACAAGCTGCCGAAAATTCACCTGCAGAATTCTTTTGATAAAGAAATATTTTAGTTTGTAATACAATAGTTATACCTTTAATATTTAATACTGCTAAACTAATTTCAGCCGCATGGGAATATTCAATACTGATTTCATTGCGCACTGTCTACTCACGTAATATACACTCGAAGATGGGTTTTTGCTGCTTGCCCAATTTAATTAAAACGAATTAATGCAATACTTGCACATTTTATCATGCATGCAATTCATTTAAATTTGTAAAATGAAAGTTTGCTTAATCCATTTGCACTGAGGTGAATAATTTTCACTCATATAACAATGGAAAATTATGTGAGTGTTTTTAATCTAATATCATCTGTCCATGTAGTCTACTTAATTTAGCACTCTGCTAAATTAAAATATTTTGTAAATAACAAAGGCAGAAGTTATGAAATACTTTTTTTTAAAAAGATAAAAAGATAAATGTCAATATTCAGTGTCAGTATGAGTGGAAAGTCACTAGGCTGCAGAGTCAGTGTGCAATCAGAGACACATATTTGCATCTGTAACCCATTTAACACATAAATCAAGCACAAAACAGCTGGATTCAGATCAAAACAATTCCTTTAACAGAAAACAGAGCCATCTGGGTGCTGCTTGCATTTTTGCATGATGTTTGTGTTGAGACTGGAATGAATGAATCCCATCATTACCACAGCGTGAGAGGAAGCAGATGAGTGGCTGACAGCAGCAGCAGCAGCGTCTGGACACCTGAGCTCACAGGCTAACACCGGGCTGTGTTTGTCTGAAAACATCTGCGTGTCTCAAAGTGTTCTGGCACCCTTCGAATACGAGTACGTGCTGCATATTTGAGACTACAGCTCATCAAGATCATACAACACCTGATATACTGTATATATGAACATGTTATCAATGTATTGTCTGCTTTCAGTTTTCTCTTGCAATATCTTCTCACAATCAGTCCTGAAAAGCAATTAATGGAATCTGACATCCTTGAAAAGCTGAAAAAGCCACACATATTTTAGCCTGCGCATTTGCATGTGTGTTACAGGGTTACATGAAATATCAGATTTAAAATGGTGCAATACCAATATTTAGCAGATATTTGTACCTGACTTTAACGTGCAGGTATTTAGGCAGTTCAGGCAGTGTGATGTGAAGGATAAAAGCTCATGTTTAAGAGTGAATGATGCCACAGTGCATGATTGCAGATTCAAGTGCATTATGTAATTTATATTAATTTACCATAACTACATTAAAACAGTTAGGGCATTTAAAAGCTTTGGTGTGAAGCGTGTGTGAAGGAAGTGACGTGACCATAAATATGCTTCCAAATTACAAAAATAACTATAAAACGAAACTTACTAGTGATGCAACAAAATTCATTTCAACCGAAATTTAAAGTTTCCATTTAGCAAGAAAAAGAAACCAGCAATAAAAGGTGATAACTCAAATAAAACCTGAATTATATACAAACATTTACACTGCACATACATGCAACTTTTATATTAACTTTTTAATGATATAATTATGTTTCTACTCCAATTAATTGTTGATATATAAACATTATAAATGTTGGCTATAATAAAACATTTATTAAAATGCGCAATTGTATAAAGGCGCTAATTAATCATAAATTGTATGGCCAATGATTGTTCACATCCAAAACTGTTTCAGCCTAAATACATTTTTAGCCAAATCAAAGCATATCAAAGTGAATCCCATGAAACTGTATGGAGTTTCCATAGCAACAAAAAAGGGAAGTTATAAAATAATATTTCAACTGTAATAGCAATGTCACAAAATCTCCTGGTCCAGATGTGTGCATTTTAAAAATTATGGAAAATTTTGAAGTCATGGTACCCTGATCACAATGTAATGCTAGTACCATGGCAACAAGCCCAGTACAAAAAAACACAACTTAAAGTCAATGGCTGTTCATTTTGCTGTAATGAGTGAGTCCACTTGAAAAGTCTGATGTCATGTACCATCACTTCTGAGTCCAAACGCTCTAACAGATGCCACAAGAAAATAACAAGTGACGCTAATCGACACTCACAATGTAATGTAATTAGTGATGCACCGAAATGAAAATTCTGCGCCGAAACCGAAAATTTAGGATGCACTTGGCCGAAAACCGAAACTGAAGCCGAAAATGGCTTCTTTTAAAAACGTATATATATATTGCTTGGATTTAATGGATCTGAATTGAAAAATCACAATATAATAATCAAACTTTTATTAACAGTTACATAACAAAACAAAATATTTTTAACAATAAATATAAATAATAATTATTCTTCAAGTTTTATGTTCCATCAAATAAAATAGTTTTTTAAAAATTGTGCAAAAAAAATCCAAAAATTTGGAGATTTTGCAGAACAAATGCTACATATTGCAACTTTGGTGTCCTCTCGTATAGGGCTGTCACTTTTGTGAAAAAAAAAATCCTGTTCGATTTTTGAGACATAGGCAAAGTGTTCATTGAATCGTTAGTAAATTGCCTATATTTGGCGTTGATCCGTTTTTCAACGCCAAATATAGGCAAATCCACCGACAACTAAACAGGCATTAGGGCGAACGTAAAGAGGGCGCTTGAGACGCGCACAAGTCAGCAATGTGGACTGCCATAACATCAATGAAAAACATTACTGAAGGCTACATTGATATTATGCACTAATAAGCTGTGTGTGTGTGTGTCAGAACCTGCAGTTGCTGTGTGACGCGCGTTCGCTGCGAGCGTATAGTGACGAGCTGGACGCGCTCCGAGAGAAGGCCGTTAAAATCGATTCCCTATTTTCGTTTTCGAAACTTGTGTTGGTTGGTCCGATCGATTGTGCAGCTTTTGTGACAAGCTTTTTTTTATTGTGACAGCCCTTTGACATGCTTAATCTTTGATAGGCAGACGCGTGATAACAGCTCGACCGTGAGTGAAACCTTAGCGCTTGTGCACGGATGGGAGGGGCGGGTGACATTCATTTTCGGTTTACGTTTTCGGCTGTTTTTTTTATTTCGGCACGAAACCGATAATGCCATTTCGGCCGAAAGTTTTCGGCGGCCGAAATTTCGGTGCACCCCTAAATGTAATATCTCCATACCAAAACAACAGAAAGCCAGACAGTGATTTATCCTTTATAAATCATTAAAATATTTGTGTCTGGGATGCGGTGAGCACAGAGACTCTAATGTACACTGTGAAATGCTTAGCTTATGCTTGACTGTGTAATATGAATAAATAGTGCTCATAAACGGCTTTTGCAATAATATTTTTAAATGAAACAAGTAGGAGCTTGGACCTGGAATCAGCATTCCTTACATTATAGTGAGTGGACCACTGCTGTTACCATAGTGACAATTCAAACAATAGCATTGGATAATGGTGCCTACAGCACACTGTAGCCATGGCAATGGTACTTACACCAGTACGGGGTGCACAGCGTTGTTCATGTTGCCGTAAGCAGCGCGACCCAGCAACTCTCGAAAGCAACTCTCTGCCAGTGAAGCCGGATTTTCCTCTCCAGACCTGAGAGACAAGCACATAAGTGTAAGTGCAATGTACTGAACTGTTGTTTACAGTGTGTGGTTTCACATTCTGCATTCTAATGTCAAACACACACATAAGTGTACTAAATGATGCATTAAGACCTTTTAAGAAAAAAAGCCCAGCCACCTCTTTATCTTTCTCTTTCTCTCCCTCACTCACTCACTCACTCACTCACACACACACACACACACATTCACACACACACACACATTACATTACATTTATTCATTTAGCAGACGCTTTTATCCAAAGCGACTTACAGATGAGCACAGGGGAAGCAATCAAAAACAACAAAAAGAGCAATGATATATAAGTGCTATAACAAGTCTCAGTTAGGTTAACACAGTACACCTAGCATGGGATTTTAAATAATACAATAAAAAAATAAAAAAGAAAAAGAAAAAAAGAAAACGGATAGAATAAAAAAAGAATAGAGCAAGCTAGTGTTAGAGATCTTTTCACATACACACACACACACACACACACACACACACACACACACACACACACACACACACAATTGCATAATAAATTAAAAGAAAATAGAATGTAAAAAGATTAGAAAGGTAGTTAGATTTTTTTAAAGAATAGAATTAGAATAGTGAGTGTTAAAGAGGGTCAAATAAAGATGGAAGAGATGTGTTTTAAGCCACACACACACACACACACACACGTACTCTTTGTCCCTTTGGCTCAATGACAGCCAATTGAAAGCAATTAACAGAATCTGACGACCTTGAAAAGCTGGAAGAAAAAAAAAAACACAACTATGCACACACACATCAGCTGTTTCTATGTGTGTATGAGTTTTCTGTTGCCAATAGTAGTCACATATTCAATCTTATCAGAGTGCTGTGAATTAAAGCACCTCAACCACAAGCAGTGGCTATGTTTTCAAAAGGAATACTTGCATACTGCTTTACCTCACAGTATATACTGTATAAAGTATATTTCCTGCTACAATAAACTGTAAACAATAAACTGTCACTAAAACAAATTCCTCGTATATGTGTAAACATACCCGTCAATAAAGCTCATTCTGATTCTGATTCATTCTTATTCTGATAAAAAAGTATGCGCTATGTTTTAAACTGAATGCTGTTACTTAACTGCATTGCTGTTTACAGGGCTGTTCACACTAAGGCTGAAAACTATAATGATTGAGGGCTGCACAATTACCCTAAATAAAACCAAAATTGTCACATGGCATAGTGCGATTATTAAATGAATAATAAATAAATAAATATATGTGCTGCATGTTTCAGAGTGAAGTGCAGCACTGTGTTCTTTTACACGCAAGCTGCTCATGATCCAGAGTTTTCACTATTTCTTAGTAGCTCAGTCTGAAATATTACAATAGTAATAGGTATAATTTTTTTTTTTTTTTATTATTATATTGAACACATGTGCCGCCAAATTGTGCAGCCCTACAAACAAGCCAAGTAAACATTTATTTTTAATCAGGGGAAATTTATTTTTGGGGTGTTTTCACACTACAGGAATTCCAATAATAACACTGAGGAACAATATCACTGGAATCCTTTTAAGAATGATTTTTTTTTTTTCAGCTAACAACCAAACAGAATCCATCAACTTATACTTTATGCAGAAATTATAAATAAGGAGTCAGTAAAAGTTTCTCTTGTCAAATCATGGTTAATAGTTAATATTCACATTAGAGAGTAGCTAGGACAAGTTCAGTGCAACACAGGACAGAGCACTCAGAGCAGTATGCACTAGTTATATACTGCACATTTTAGCTAATGTAGTAAGTCTGTTAATTCTATGAACACAGCGTTTGCATACTGTGTAAGGTATCGTGCAAATTTCTGAATATACTCATTATAATGAGGAAAGTGTCTGCTGTGACATTAGCAGGTCAGATGTCATTCCCAACCAGCTTACACACGTCAATCAAACACATGCCCAGGTTTGTGTTTGCAACCTTAATCACTGATCAATACACCTGATCGAATTTCAGCTCCTGATTATAGGGCAGAGGGGTGTGAGTGATGTTTCCGTACTCAAAAACACAAACAGGCAATTAAACTTAAATATTCTGTGCACGCAGGGGTCCTTATCTGAGAAACACTCACGTTTTATTCTCGCACAAACAAAAACAACCTTAAAGGAATCAGATATCCTTTATTGCCCTCTATATGTGGACCTCCAAAGCTCACTTATCGAGAAAATCTTCCTTCCTGCCTCTCCATGTGTTTGGCAGTGTTTTTATTCAGTGCATGGTACCGAACAAAAAAACATCAACAACAAATCAATCAGCAAATATCACCTTGAGCATGAAATTAAATGCTTTTGGCTTCAAGTGTGTGTGTGTGTGTGTGTACTGTACCTCTCAGAGTCCTCGTTATCTTGCATGTTGAAGAGCATGGAGGGGATGAGTTTATCCATGTGTTGAGGTTCCCAGATGATTGCCTGAAGTTCATCATTCACAGTCTTTCTGACGACACCCTGGAGACCCTTAATGCCTGCTACACGGATCCTACAGCAAGAACATGTTAAATACACTAACTAAATATACAATAAATAAATGCACTCATTAGTGTCAATTATAGTGGCCAACTTATAGTGGTCCCAAAAGTATTTAGTGCATTGCTAACACAACATCAAAACAATTGGCAGTTAGAAACAAATGATGCTAGAATTTTCTCAGAAATGACTTCGGAATCCACATATAAGGCTTAGTGGATAAAAACTTTGCTGTATAAACAAACAGTTATTTATATAATAAAAATATTATTTAATTTTAAAATATCTGTTTTTTATTTTAACTTATTTAAACATTTTCGGCAGCCATTTCTGCAGTCTTCAGTGTCACATGATCCTTCAGAAACCATTCTAATATGCTCAAGTAACATTTCTTATTATTATCAATATTGTGAACTGCTGTGTTGCTTAATATTTTTGTGGAAACCATGATTTCAGGAAATTGAATTCAGTTTATTATATCTTATTTTAATTCTTTTCTTTTATTGACAGTTAACATGAAATAACCATAATGACATATAAATTCACACACCTGTCGCGAGTTTCGGGGTCATCGTGTGTGGAGTGACACATGGCACTGAACTGAGACACGAAAAAGTCATATCTGCGATGGTAAGATGGCGTATCCTCCTCAATGTTTGCAAACTTCACAAACTACAAAGAATCAAACACACCCATAATGATTATGTTCAAGTGCATACAGCATGTGTGAATCACTGCCTGTTTGAATTAAACAATTTAAAGGGTACATATTTGACATTAGTAGCATTTTAATTCACTGAAGTCCTCTAAACACTAGCCATAACTCAGTTTCAGGTGACCTTTCCCACCCGTTTCTGACACTTCAGAATTAAACATGCATTAAACAACCTCTGTTTCCACTGGCTTCGGTTTGGTAAGTTTCTTAATATTAAACGATGTGGGCAATCCTATGTTAAATACACTCATACAGTCAATATACCATGATGATTTCTGAGTGACCTGCTTTTGCAAGGATATGAAATAATATCTTGTGTTAGTTTATTCAGCTTGACTGAGAAATTCATTTTCTGCCTTTAATAGATGATGTAATGTTTAAAAAACCCAAACAATTCAATGCAGAAGAATCTCAGCAATGCTTTGGAACCACTGGGAACAAATTTGAGAAACCCAGATGAGCAATAATACAGCAGAAAACTGAGTGAGTCGAGAGAGAAAGAGAGACAGAGAGAGAGAGAGAGAGACAGAGAGAGAGTGCAAGATAGAATAAAAGGGAAAAAAAGCATAAATGGCAGAACAAGAGTCAAAGCCATTTCTCATCTTTCACCTGAATCTCCTGCAGAGATTTTGGAGTGCATTTGCTGGTTTGTTCAGTCAAACACTCAAACTTACGGAGTTGGTTCCCAGCACTTGTAAATCGGGTTCTCCGGATTCCAGCAGTTTGGCCACCATGTGTAAGAAGCTCTCCACAAATGGCTTGATACTCTGGGAATGACACGCCATCAACAACTGATCCAACGCTTCCATCGCGATTACCACGTACCTGTTCACACACACACAAAATTCACACTTGAACATACTGAATATATTTATATTCCAAATACCAGTAAAAATGAAAGTGTAATCAAATAAAATAGTTATAAATAAAATAAATAATAATAACAAAAAAAATGTAATCCCGTATTGAATTTTTCTTACCCGTAGCGATGACGTACCACATCTCTGCTGAGGCGTTCGGCCAGGTACGCACCGATGCGGTCCAGCTTCTCTGGTGCTGACACTGCATAAAAAGTCAGCTTTTCCATATCAGATTTCACCAGTCCATCCTGAGGAATAAAAAAAAGAACAATAAACTGAAAATACTACTAGAATTTGACTAGAATTTTACAAGAAAACGTGTCTCTTTACCAGAAATCGCCACTTTCTGCAATAATCTTGGACTATTAGGTGTCTGTGCTGTAGATGCATCATTGTATTTTTTACCAGTTAAAGAAAATCTCCTACTGTTGTTAATAATGGTTCTGAGCAGGTTTTATAAATAATCTTATTCTGGACTACTTTTGTTTGGAATCGTACCAAGACATATCTTAGATATAATTTTTTTTTTGAAATTATTAAACATTTTTAGTTTTTTTTTTGAATAATTACAGTGAATATTTCTACAGAATTTAAAGTGTTATTCAACAGAAAGCCTCATATGTATAGAAAATCACTTTTATCCAGAATCCCTTAAGAGAAATAAACTCCTGAAGCTCTCAAAGTGCTAATTAACTTAACATGAGTTTAACATACAGTACATAACATGCCTGTAGGGAATCTGTCTCTCTCTGGTGGAAACAGTCACACCATCCAATAGGAATATTACTCACACTTCGCCTTCAGAGAAAACAATCATGTGTGTGTGTGTGTGTGTGTGAGAGAGTCACTCTAATCAACAGAGCTAAATTTAAATGTGATGAATATGGAGTAGCTGCAAGGTTAAAAGCCTCCACAGTGTGTGTGTGTGTGTGTGTGTGTTTTTGTTGTTGTGGTATATCACATTCTCAAAAACTGCTGAACTGGTCAAAGGTCAGAATTAAAGCATTAATAATATATATTCATAATAACAGTGCCAAGATATTTTTCTCCAACAATATGAATAATGAACATATTCTAGTCAACAGTGCTTTAAATTTAGATTGATAGACCAAGCAGCTTCTCTCCTATTATGCCTGGCATTT
The DNA here is from genome assembly GCF_963082965.1 of Carassius carassius. Lineage (NCBI taxonomy): Eukaryota > Metazoa > Chordata > Actinopteri > Cypriniformes > Cyprinidae > Carassius > Carassius carassius. The sequence goes on from NC_081766.1 coordinate 7,176,496, forward strand.
ACTTCAGCTGTTTTCTGAGGACAGGAAGAGCCAATCAGAATATATTTTGATCACAGCACTTGAACTTGAATGTGTCTGGATCCCAGTGCGTGAACTCTGATATGCAGATGGTATTTAAAGAAGCATTTATTTAAAGCATCTTTCCAAGAACTTATGTAAATGAGCTAGACTTGTTGACAGCAGAATTCTACAGTCTACTGTTCTAAAGGAACACTCTACAAATTTTGAAAATTCTTTAATAATAAAAAAAAGAAAAATCATAATATAGAACACACACACTAACTTTTTTTAATTTTTTTATTTCAATTTTGTGTTATTATAAAATGATATAATGATATAATGCATAGATACAAGTTCTTATGTAATATTCCTGAATAATCTTTGCATTTCCATCTATTCCAGGGATATATTACCTTGGGGTCCTCTGGGAAAATGTTGTCCACTAGACGCTTGTAGCGTGGCCGCAGAGGACCACAACATCCACACACACCTGTGAAGAAAAAGAGAAGTGTTAGACATACTAAAGATGCACATCCTTGGCATTCAAACTCACTTTGTTTTCTGTTCAGTCTGCATGAACACAAGTGATTGTAATGAGGTTGAATATGTGCATTTAAAGAAATAAACAGATTTAAGGTACCATCCTTACTTCTGTCTGAATGGTTTTGTAAATGTTTTTTTTTTCTATCTTAACATGCACTAGACTGATGTCTTTGACTGTTGTGGGTTTTTAAAGCATCTCCTGCTATAGCATCACTTTTTGAGACAGTTTACTTTAAAAGAAGTTCAGCTTTTACAAATGTGCCTCATGACACCTGCTTTCTGCTGCATTTCTTAGCACTGTGTCGAACGGTTTCTGAAAGCAAGAATGGCCCTAATGAGATGGGACAGATATGCAACATAAGCAGTCTGACACATAGATTCAGACTTCACCCACTAAAGCCAATAAGCACATCAGAATCTACATATGCATGTTATTAAAATGAGCTGTCAGGATGTAATGTGTAAGTGCACTCACTGATGAAAGGCACAATGCAAACTACTGTGTGTGTTCATTGTGTGTGAAGCCACACGGTTAGAAGAGCTGATTAATTATTTAAAAAAAGTCAAAGAAGAAATCTGAGAGCACAAGAGCAGCCATTACTCACACAAACACACGCACACTCCTCATATTCAACACACACACACTGCTCTGACAGCCCTTCACCAGCTAGAGATGAAATTGTTCATTCATCCATTCCAACATGGATAATGAATCTGGATTGCACGTGCATGCACGAGTATATGCCTTGTGTGTGTGTGTTTGCAGGGGCTGCAAAGTGAGATGTGGAAAAGGAGCCGCCATTATCAGCTCAAACACCTGATCCAACTTCAGAAAGATGGAAAAAGCGAGAGATGCTGTGAGGGAGAGAAATAAATAGAATAGCGAAAGAGAGTGGGTGAGCGAGCCGAACGCTACTGCAAAGTGACAAATGCATCAACAATCTTACTAACAAAGGGTGTGCAACAGGTTTGTATTAATCATCATGATCGCACACAAACATACACACATAGATACCAAGCCTGCTAAGGAAAGATCTCCTTTCCCAGGTGTGTCTGTATCTGAAGGTCCCGTCAGCTTCCGAGAGAGGCACCTGCCTGTACCTCCTCATTATAACCTCTGACCTTTGTTAACTCCTTTAGACCCCCGGAACCTCAAACCTAGTCCGAACTGTGACCTTTCAGCCTAATGCTTGAACCATGGTATGAGACACAGACACACCTGAACCAAATACCTGCACGAGGACTCGCCCCATACTGGGACTGACAGGAGAACCAACCAATTACAGATGAATGGAAGTTACGCCTAGTGTGGTCTGTCTGTGAGGTGACAGAGAGAAACCAGACCAGGACTCTGAAAGAATAATCATCTTAACCCTTGATACATTGTACGCTGATATATTTGTAGAGAAAGGTCTAAGCTAATGAAGCATAATAAAGTAAGTTTTTTTTGTTTTCAAAATCTTTACATTTATTCACTTCATAACTTAAAATGTGGATCAACTCAATCAGACATATTAAAAATCATGATATTTTCATTTGATCCACCAATAACTGGATAATTATGTAATAATGGGGTTCAGTAAGAGGGATGAAGAGATTAAATACATTCTCTACAATTTTACCCATTTTCACACTATTATGAACAATTTTTTAAATTACACATTTATAACCTATGTTTTTTGAGGACAAAAACATACTGCCATGGAATTCTGTCATGTTTTACTATTTTAAAACAATAAAATGTAAAAAAAAAAAAAATGATTTCAAAATTAACAGAAACTGTTTATTGGATTATATTATATTATAAACTATATTAGAATATTATGTTTTTTAAATGTGCAACTACAGATAAATTATAAATATTCTGTATGAATAATTATTATAATGTGTCTCTATGTCAGCTTTAAATTCAGAAACGATTCTGGAAATTGACGGAGTAACTTTATATAGAAAGAAATAACAAAAGACACTTACATTTTCTACAAAATTTCAGGTCAGCTGGATAGATAATGTTATTTTGTGACCTCAGAATACAATCACATTGTATTCATCATAGAGAGCCCAATATTTAAGTTTGAAAGACATAAATCAACGATAATTCCAAATGCGGGTATATTTTGATTTCATATAAAATTTTGATTTTTTTTCATATTACTTTTAAAAAAAACACAAAAGTTAACAAGCCCAGGCTAAAACTGCTAATCACAAATGAAGAGACAATATACATAAATAATACTAATGTCAAGGGCGTTCTGAGGACAAAATCATTAAGGTTTTGTTTTCTTCTTCATCTTCATTTCCATGAGGAAAGCGATTTCATAACAGAGAAGAAGCAGCCACAGCCACCAGGGGGCGCTCGTCCTGTGCGGGCCACCCCAGAGCAGGGTGCAAATCCTGCTTCCCACTAGTGCCTGTTGAATCCCCATTACTGCCAACATGAGAGCATCTGGGGAAATGAAGAGATTGATTCAGTGCTTGCAGAGAAAATCCTCTTAACCTTATGAGGACCTGAAATAGCTTAAGAGTTTGAAAAGCGAGAACAGAGCCCAAGAGAAAAAGACAGAGAGACAGACCAGGATGCATAATAATGAAGGCAGAACTTTAAGACCTTTGTGAGCACATGGCATAAACACAAAACAACCTGTGGGGAGTAATCTAATCAAAAAATGAAAGTAAAAAAAAAGGGTGCACACCAAAAGTGCTTGTGTGAAAGCATCCTAAGACTAAAATTAACCTACTCTTGGTTTAAACTAAGGTTGCACTTTAGAGTTTAACCTCTGACCTTTCGTCTGTGTGTGTTTGCTTTAGTGCGTATATACCTGGCTTTCTGTTCATATTTGAAGCTGAAGACCAAAGTCTATGATGTAAAAAACCCATAATCCTTTGCCATCTGACAGAGTACATGTAGAGTCTATACAAATACACTCTCCCAAACATACGCTGTGCTAAATTTACCTGCATGGGTCGATGGTGTGGAGGGCAGATATGCATGAGCTAGTCAATACAGAGCAGAAAAAGGAATGGAGGACAGAGTGAAGGAAACGGAAAACCTCTTATCTCTTCTAAACATCTGACCGGTTTTACATTTGAGAGAAATTCAACCATTTAGACGATGTGCATCGTCTGCACATTTGCTGTGCACTTATGAGATCATTAGCTCAGTTATTATTTCCAATAACGCAATGCAAATGTCTCAAAATTTTTGCTTATAAAATATATGACTGACATCTGCAAACACGGCAGGCAGCGATAATTTAGGAGACTACAAACAAAAACAGCATGAAGTGTGTATGGAATTTTCTCTGGCAGTAAGTAAATATGCGGTTTTAAAATCATAATCCTTCTCTTGTTCTATGTTCTTTATAGTTCTAATTAGTAATCGACCAATATGACCAATATTTAAAGTTCAGGATGGTTAATGTAATACTAAAGTCGACACATGGCATGGCTGTGCATGAATGGTCAAAATGCTTCTCCTAGTGAAATATTAATGTAAACATGGTCAGTTGTATGTCATATTTCATCCAAAAAATACATGTGGTCATAATTGAATGATGTCATTCTAAAACTTTTTTATGTTTCATAGTAGAAAGGAAGTTCACATTTATAATGACACGAGGGTAAGTAAATAAATGATCGATTTTTGGGGGGGTGAACTATCCCTGTAAGTAAATGTAAATAATAGAATAAAATAATAAAATAGATAAAACATCTGATATTTTTAATAAAAACAGAAATAATAGCAAGGAGGTAAAAGACTGCTATTTTTTGATAACTTAATAATAGTGATGAAATTCTTTTTTTATTATAAAATTATTAAATTAATAGTGATGCACCAAAATTTTAACAACCTGAAAACAGCAAAAAGCAAAAAAAGAAAAGAGCAAAAAATAAAAAATCGGAAATAGTTTAGATTCTGTTGCCTGAGTTCTTCCAGCTGGTTACCACCAGACAAGCTCCAAATACAGTGATGAATTGAAATCATTGACCAAAACATTTAATTAGTGCTTCTTAGCATGTGGACTGCAACAGTGTCTATTTCATACACACAGTGTCGATACACTTCAACAGGTGCACATGTCAGCAGCATTTACATACTTCACCATGAGCAAAAATTATGCTAAATCATACAGGTGGAGAGACCTCTAGTATATATATGACTGTAAAGCGCTTTGGGTGTACAGCAGCAATACACAATAAAGTGCTATAAATCCCTCATTCATTCATTCATTCATTCAAGTAGCAATATGTTGAATTGTGTTCTGGTGAAATATCTAGAGGCTTCTCAATGCCAAATAACTTTACTACTACAGCTTTAATTCATTAACGGTCATTAAACAGAATAAAGAGTAACCCAAATATAATTACTGAAACTTCATCATCCGAAACAACCAGACTGCAGATAGGAATCGGACTTCCCCATTTGCCTGAGGCTAAGGATCACAGAAAATAATGTTTTTTGCACAGACTGATCGTTTCATTTCTTAAGACCTCAATATATCAGGGGCCATGGATATTAATTTTGTGTTGCCTGATAAGCTTTTGTTTGAATCTCACAGTAATGGTAGCCCTTGACTTGCATTTTATGAATCACCAAGCACAATGGTTTCAGCTATTTATGTACTTTCTTGGCTATTCATTTGTTATTTTTAAAGTACACTTTACATGAAAGGAAAGGAGCTTTTCAAATCATTGTTTTAATTATAATCAATTGCTGAGGTTAACTAGTTTTTCATTATATATATATATAAATATATATATATATCAATTTTTTTGTAAAATATTTTAACTTGCACGCTGACAGTGGGTTGTTAGTGAGCTTCAAATTATATTTACACTTAATTTAATTTAAATAAATTTACATTAAATTCATCTACTTTGAATTATGATCACTACAATCACACACATTCAGACGGACATCTTTGGCACAAGGGGAAACTACCACTTCTGTTAATCAACAGCCAAATATTGGCCATGCCGATATACTGTTCAACTGTTAATTCTAATCAAAGCTTTTGCACCTAATATTTTACCACTGAATATATTTTCAATGTTCAGGCTGTATATTTTAATATTTCTATATATTACACGCGCTGTAAAATTACCTGAAGCAATCAAGAAAAAAACATGCACAAACAGACACAGATCAGACCTACCAGCATCAGTGTTCTCTGAGTCCATGTCTGTGTCTGCTCACTGGACCTGGGATACAATCGCTGTCTTTCTGTCTCTCTATCTTTCTCTCTGTAGGTGCTGTAAAGTGCAGGAAGTCTAACCATATTCTACACACACATACACACCCTTCTGCATGAGGACAGAGGGGTGAGCAGTATTTAATTCTGATGATGCTGGTGTTTTGGCACATTGAAAATTTCACTGCAATGTCAACACGAGCATCTAATAGAATAATGCCACCATGCGCGTGCACACTCCTGACCAACACAAAACACACACGTCGCCGCTTTCCCTTGATGTTTTCCCTCACACTGAATCTTCACTAGCACATCGTCCACTGCGCATATGAATGAGACACTGCCAAAAGGAAAGCCAGGAACATCAATGCAAAACAGATGACAGATCAAACACACACACACAGATCAAACTCTCTCATGCACTTAAAACGGAAGATCAAACTTTGCTTTGGAAATGTGCACATTATCATCTCAAAGCCATGAGAGAGGGAGAGAGATCCTTGAGAGAGAGATAATCAGAAAGATCCTTCAGAGAGAGACAAACGGAAAGATCCCTGAGAAAGCGAGAGAGAGGCTAGGCTGAGCAATTTCAATCAATTCTCTTTTTTTCACCAATATTTGAAACAGATCACACCTAAATGACAATATCAAATCTGAAATACGATTAAGTACATATCGTAAATATTTGACATAGCAATATGTACTGCAATACGCTGCTTAGATATCCTATAGCTAAGCTGAAAGAACAAAAAGGCATACAATCACATTGAAACAGCAGTTCTCATTTTCAGCAAGGTGTGCAAACTACAAACTAGCAAGCAGTCACTAATAGTCAATGCTTAGCTGCCAATAGAATATGTTAAGGTTGTGCAAATTCAAGTCCTTCGTAAAAGATTAAAACTAAATTTTTATTAATATCAATAAGAAATAAGATTTAATTTAATATTAAAATAATAATGGTTGTTGCTCTTAATAAAAAATAAAATAAAAATTATTTGTTTTAGCAGATAACTGTAATGCACTCCATATTCCAAAAACTTGTTTATTTGGACATGTGTAAGATTTATCCAATTTGGCAATGACTTCTCCACAGTTAAGTTCTGCCAATGCTTTGTTGCCAACAGAAACTGTTAAGGCTGTGCAAACCCAAGTCCTCTGTAGAAGAATAAAACTAAAGAAGAAAAAAATGATTATAAATTCAATAATAATACTTAATTTAACATTAATAATAAGTCCAGTTGCTGATAAATAATAATAATCATCATAAATTGCCCTTTATTTTATCTGAGAACTGTGTAGGTGACCAACGTTTTTTTTATTATTATTATAAATGCTCTTCGGATTCCAAAAACCTTGATTATTTGGATCCGTGTGAGATTAATTCAATTTGGCAAAAATAAAGTAGTTGAAAAAAGTTTTTTTATTTATTTTTTATTAATGTGCTCAAGGTTCAAAAACCTGATTGCTTGTGCTTGAAGAAGATTCATAAAATGTAAATCCGGAGCACACACAATGTATACTCTAAGAGAATCACACTATGAACTTGAACTTACCCGAACTCTAATTTCCCCTTATCATTAGCAAACATGACAGACGGGACCGTTCAAATGTAAATCACCTGAGTTATCAGGGCAATCAACAAACCAAGAACCAGTTATTTATCTTATGTCACAACATAACTGACTTCTACTGTATGTCAGATTCTGCCATGTTTTGTAAACCTCTTTAAAGTGCCCCTTATGATGCCATTTTTAAGGTTTCTAATATTGTTTTCTCAGTCTCCTAAAACAGGTTTAAATGCATGCAAGGTCAAAAAACACATTATTTTTTATTTTAAAATAGATTTAATTTGACCTCATTTCTAAATGACTCGTGCGAAGCAGTGCAAAGAATCAGTCTCTCTAAACCGCTCCTTTCCGCGAGCCCTCACTGCTGTGATTGGTGCAGAACAGTAAAGACTTGCTCTGGATTTGTCTACTGTGTACAGTTTGTGTCGGAAACAAAACGCCCATTGCCATGATAGAATGAGGGCCCTGGAGACTTGTAAATAAATGGAATAGATAGTATCTATTGTACCTCACCAATTCAAGCCAGAGTCTGATAATGAAATGGTTGAACTGGCTTATCGGCAGGAAACTAATTCACAAGCACTGGAGTAGGACATGTCTCACTGGTAAAGTGTCAAGTGTTGACAAGTTTGTGGTAATTATGAGATCTGATAAAACAAATTTACTCTAACAGCATAGGATCTTCTCAACATGATGTTAACCACATGGACATTTTACTGTGTTCGTGGGCAGGGAAGTTGGTGACATAGAACTTGGTACTACTAAACGATGTTTGATTGCTAGTTGCAATCAGTGACATCTTAAGTAAATGTAAATTCAGATGAAAAAAAGAGTAATATTTGTGTAAAGGAAATAGGACTGTAGTGTGAATGTAGCCACAGAACATTCACAGAATCACTTTTTCTGTCCATTTTCCGCTCTCATCCAAGTTCAAGGATAAAGGGCTTGTCTTACAGGGTCCTGACTGCCCAGAAATAGACAGTGTGTGTGTCAGAGCATAGAGGTTATCATACTCCCTCTGAGGGGTGTGGGAGTTGTGTTTGTACTTCAGTGGAGAGGTCACCTTACTCTCAGTGTGTGTGTGTGTGTGTGTGTGTTTGTTGTACTTCTCTTTTGAGTGCAGAGAGTCAGCAGCAATAACCCTCAGGGGTGTCTGGTCTACTGCGTCAAACTACACATTACGCAATCTGACAAAATAATGCAACACTAAACTATATCACAAATGGCAAACTAAATGCCACAATAAAATTATATTACATGTGAAACCAAACAATGTCACAAACTTTAAACATAGCAATAACGTACCAAAACACAACACCAAAAAACCCAGGTAAAATATTTAAATTTCAATTAATAAATGCCAACTAAAATACCAAAACAATTATAAAGTAAACAATACCAAACCAGACTTGAAAACTAACAAAACAATATCCAACAAATTATCAGCCTAAATAGCTGATAAATACCACCAGCCATAAGAACAAATAAATATGTCACATGTGTCATTTGTTTGCCAAAAAATAAAGTTTGCTTAAATTTTCAATAATTTAAAGATAAATGAAATGAATGTTTTATGCATTCATTTGATAACCAGAAATATTTAAATACACAACACAGAATTGCTGAGGGGAAAAAAATAAGGCTACTTTATGGAGAAGAAAAAAAAATTAAGTTGTTTTATGCATTCAAATAATTAGACATGCTAAAACAGAATTTGGTAACAATCAAAAATATGGTGGGGAAAAATATAACAAGTTTCATGATTTTAATTAGTTAGACATGCTTTTTGATTAATACAATTTAATTTAACTATTAAAAAGGAGTCAAGAAAAATTCAAATGGAAAAAAAACTATTTGAAAAAATAAAATAAACGGAATTTAGGAAATAATTAAACTGATTTCATAGGGCCCTAACAGTAACACGCTGCAAATTCTCAAAACACAAACAAAGACACGGCCTTCCCTTAAACACTTCTAATGTGGTCTGTGCATATTTACAGCATGTTTCTTTTTTTTATTGTTTGTTTTGTATTTGCAGCAGTTTTCTTTGTTGTGTTGTAAGTTTTTGCAGCGCATGTGTTGTCAAATTGATGAAGATGTTTTCTTAATTTGCAGGTGTTTTTTTTTTTTATTTGCAACGCTTTGAGGTCTCTTGGTCACTGTATATATATATATATATATATATAAAAAAATTATATATATATATATATATATATATATATATATACACACACATATATATATATATATATATATATACACACACATATATATATATAAATAAATAAGTGTGTGTGTGTGTGTGTGTGTGTGTGTATATATATATATATATATATATATATACACACACACACACACACACACACACACACACACACACACACACACATACACACTTATTTCAGCTATTTGCCAAGGAAACTTTTTTATTTAATTTTTATTTAATTTAAATTTATATACTAAAATAACTGAAAATTTTATAAAAACTTTAATACAAAACAGACATTTCGACAAAAACTAATTCAAAATGTGAATAAAAACTACAACAGAATCTCAGTATTTCTGAAATAACACTGAAGAATGAAGCACAACAGTGTCTCTTGGCCGCAGAGGACTTTCATAAGCTCTTCAGGAACATCCAAATACATTATATAAATTGTCAATCTTAGAGTGGGATTTTATGCTGACACTAAATCACATGCCAGGGTCACCTGCTGTCAAAGTCTATGGCATCAGTGCCAACACCTCAAGTCTGACCTGACTCATTGCCCTCCATGGGATCATGGGTAAAACAGACTGCTTAGTCAATGACCATAGGAACTGACCATGTTACTACTGGATGATGTACCTAGTTATTTAGGGTACTTGAAGGAATAACAAAACAATGTAATACCACACTTTTTGTGCTTTTCTTGTAATGAAGAAGCAGCAGGGAAGAGCTGATATCAGCAGAACCCCAGTAGGCTAATGACACTGACTCATTCTCACATACACACTGCAGTACAATATTTGCACCATAAACCGTCTTAAGTTAAAGACAGAGGAAAGAGGATTCGGGTTCTTACCGGTAGGCATTCCTCCACTCGATTCCGTCCGCGTCCGAGGCACTGCGTTTGGATTAGATCAGCTTGAAAGGGGGTTTGGGTTTAACATATGGATCGGAGCACGTCTGGATCACACACATACAAATACACACAAACACGTATTAAGCGAATCCGATCAGAACCGTTCAACGAGCTTAAAACAGACGGCTATAAAAACATATGATCAAAAATGGCGCTACGATGTCTTGTGTTGTTAAGAATTAATAAAGTAAAGAAATCGAGTTGTGTGTGAATACCTGTAGATGCAGATTAAGCGCAACACATCCGTGTTTCCTGCTTCACATTCCGCGTGACGTCGGGACTCGCCAACACGGAAGTGATCGTCGAGCGGCAGTGAGAAAAAAGAAGAGAGCAGAGCGCGCGCACTGAAGAAAAAAAAAAACTAAAAACACAGCACACGCTGAAGGGGGATTCACAGAGTGAGACAGGTGGGTAGAAGAAAGAAGTTGATTACTTTGTTATAATGTATTATAATAACAAGTCCCTGGAGGTTTGTGTGAATATTACCTGCTCTCCTATCCAGCTTCTAAAATTAATAAGCAGGGCAATCTCAGTTGCTTTTGATTTAGGTTAATGAACTGTGTGTGTGTGTGTGTGTGTGTGTGTGTGTGAGAGAGAGAGAGAGAGAGAGAGAGAGAGACGTGTGACGTGTGCGCGCGTGTATGTTGCTGCATAAAAAGTCATTAAAGAAAAAAAAAAGTATGGAATCTGTCTTCGAAATACATAATAACAAACAAGGTTAGAGAGATCTCATTCAAATTATTACACAGATTTTACCCAACTAAAGTGTTTTTGAAAAGATTTAAATCAGACATCGATACAAGCTGTTGTTTTTGTGGTGACCCCAATGAAACAGATGTACATATATTTTGGGATTGTCCTCACACACAGCAATTTTGGATTGAATTCTGTAGTGTTGTCAATCGCAGTGTGCTCCATGGTTTCTCTCTGCTTTTTAAGGATGTACTGTTTGGCTTCTTTAATATACCAAAATTTCACATTCACCGTAGTAAATTCAATCGTCAAAATCCTTTATATATTGTTTTTGAAAAAGAGGCTCAACAGTATATTCAAACTATTTCATCTTCCAAGAATCTCAAAGCTTGTAAAACGATTCATTTATTTAATATTTTTAATTTATTTTGTTAAAGTTTTTGTTTTGTATTATTTATTTACTGTTGCATATGTCTGTAAATGATGCTTTGCATGTAGTATCACCTCTTTGCACGTGATGTTGATATTATCTGTATTTGTATCTTTGGTACCTTGGCATTATTAAAAAAAAAAAAAAAGTCATTAAAAATCTATTACATGTGGTGAGATTATTATTTTTTTTACCATTAATTTCTTCTTAAAGGTGTAGTTCAACCAATAAAAATAAATAATGTATATTGTTTAATCTTTAATGAATGTTACTATGGTACTTTACAAGATACATTCTGTTGCTTTGTTTTCCCATGCTAGTACAATGAACTGGACCTTGTAAACAGCAAAAAAAAAAAAAAATTAAAATAAAATTAAAAGGCACCATAGAAGCATCATAATCATCATGGATCCCCAGTTTTGATAATCCTCATGCAAGGCACCCCATCCTAAAATTTAAATGGCTGCTATATTCATGAATAAAAACCCAATTTACAAATATTATAAATACGTGTAAAATATAATGTTTTATGTTGCATTATTATTTTCTACTCGGTACTATACTGGACTATTTATTTGTTCATTTTAATCACATTTTTAAACTGATTTTTGAATAATTAATTTTATTTATAATTTTTTTACTGTTTTTCCTCAAATTTGCCATCTTTTCAATTAAGCATTTAATCTTGTTCATACAACTGCTCTAACTTATTTGTTCATGAATTTGACTGATTCGCTTCTCAAGTTCAATTTCAGTACTTAATTATCTGGCCCCAACCACTGGTTGATGGTCCACTGGAGGGAAAGATTATCAGTGAATAACATTTTGGTATTCTATAATTTAAGAAAACTTGGAATATAGTCATAAGAAGCACCTTTATTAGGCTTTTGTATCCTTTTTCTAATCATAAACGTTTCATTTCGATATTACTAATAAATTGAAGGGGTTTACTCTAAATGGCTTTTGATGTCTTTGTTGTTACAAAAACCTGCCACTTCATCACAACACATTATTGGCAGAATATTGTCATTTACAGTAGTCATACTGTATTATAATACAAACCTCAGTAATGTGTGCCTGTTTCAGACCTCATGTGTATAACTGGATTATATTAGGATAAGCTGAAACCATCCAGTCAAATAGCCTAAGCTTTGAAGACCTGAGCATGTGTGTGTGTGAGAGAGAGAGAGAAAGAGAGAGAGAGAGAATACACAGTATTAAGATAAAATCTTTGCTTTACTGGAATTATGTGATTAAGCTCCATTTTATCCAAGCATCTGTTAAAACACTGAAAACACACACACTCAATCACTCACATTCTCATGCATACTTAAAATTCTTTACAACTAGGTGTGTTTACATTGTATTATGGCTTGAATGTTTAACACAGTGTACTAAGGGAAACAGCACAAACTGGTTTGAAACTACGCTGGCACCTACAGATGCAAACATTTGCATAATAATTACTGAAATGGTGGCCAAATAATCCTATTTCTTCAGTAATCTCCATCAAATCTGTGTGTTGTGATTTTTTTTTCCTGTGGGGACACACAAACACACACTGTTTTCTGCCTCATTGATATTGGTGGTAATGAAGCATGAAAGTTTGGGCAGTTTGATTGATTGAGTAATGGTTTAGTTGTGTTTGTTTGTGTGCACAAATGGCAGCAGGTATTTCCAGTCATTCAGTAAAGTGCCGTAGTTATTTGAATATTGCATGCAAACGTGTATTGCAGTGATTGCATCTAAAATATGCACTTTTCTTTTGGCAAATATACATTTGAACCTTAAATATTTGTTTACAATTAAGTTAATGGATACAGTATATTATTTTTCAACTCCTTACAGACACAGACAAAACCACACGCACTCTTGCACATTACTCTCTTAATCCATCTGAAGACATTTATAAAATTTACATCAGGACTTCCAGTGTGGAAATTAATATTAAAAGAGTTGGACATGTACATTTTACTATATTACTATTTGATTTGGCAACTTGCATGTTATTTCTTGCATATATGTGGAAAACAAAAGTAGATATTATGAAGAATGTTGAGAATATTATGGATATGACAGTGGCAAGGAAAGAACATTGTTTTCATTTCCAGTTTATAAAAACAAAATTTGGTCTGTTCTGTTATATGGCTTCAGAAAACTTGGAAATATTGCACCTACTTACACAGAATACCATTTTTGTTGTCTAGGGAAGAAATGTCTTGAGGAAATGCTTTGTCTTGAAATTGTCTTGAGGATTAAAAGCTGAATTTAAAAAAAGGATGAAAAAATATATTTTAGTTTTAAATAAAACAAATATTATTATAGTTTTTTTAAGTGTGGCAATTCATTTTATGTGACACAATACCCTAGTACCCTCACTCTTATGTCCCGCAAGACCTTCCCTAATGTTTGTTACAAAAATTAAGATATTTTTGATGAAATCTGAGAGCTTTCTGACCCTGCATAGACACCAAATGCAACTGAAATGTTCCCAGGCCCAGGAACGTAAAGATATCGGTAAAAAAATATATACAACGCATTATTCATGCATTTTACTTCTAGGTTTGTATAATAAGCTGCTCAAGCAAGCGGCAAAACATTTAAACACAATAATTAGCCTGCTTCTCTTGTTAAAATATTTAAAATTAAAACACCACAGGCAGAAACAGAAACATGTGTTGCGTGTGAAACACAGTAGACTTTAATTAGTATACATTTATTGTGAAATGACTGCGTTTCCATGTCAATCCATGTTAATTTTTCCCGTGAACAATGCGCTTTCACTTTAATTCAGCGCTTGCAGCACAGCAAAAATAGACTCAGTACGTTAACAATCGCTGCACTGCTGCAGACGCACCGCTGCTTAAAACGCACTGACGGACCACAACCTCGTGCAACTGGAATCCGTTAATACGCGCTGTAGACGGAGTAGGCTATGGAGGGACAGAAAGCTCTAAATCTAAAATATCTTAAAATGTGTTCCGAAGATGACTGGAGGTCTTACGGTTTGGAACGACATGAGGGTGAGTCATTAATTAGTCATTAATGACATAATTTTCCTTTTTGGGTGAACTACCAGTTTAGTATACTAAAAGTATACTAAAGTATACAGTGGGGAAGTCGTGGCCTAATGGTTAGAGAGTCGGACTCCCAATCGAAAGGTTGTGAGTTCGAGTCCCGGGCCGGCAGGAATTGTGGGTGGGGGGAGTGCATGTACAGTTCTCTCTCCACCTTCAATAACATGACTTAGGTGCCCTTGAGCAAGGCATCGAACCCCCAACTGCTCCCCGGGCGCCGCAGCATAAATGGCTGCCCACTGCTCCGGGTGTGTGTTCACAGTGTGTGTGTGTGTTCACTGCTCTGTGTGTGTGCACTTTGGATGGGTTAAACGCAGAGCACAAATTCTGAGTATGGGTCACCATACTTGGCTGAATGTCACTTCACTTTTTTATTTTTATTTTTCAATAGGGTATATATGTTGTTTTCCATCCAACAAGGTGCAACATTGTTGTTTTTCCCGTTCCAGCATTGTGCTTTTTCTATATATAAATCTTTAAAACATGCTGATTTAATTTTTAATTTCATACCTATACAGAAAATGCTTAAACCTAAATATGGCTCACCCATTTTTTACATAACATGTCCACCTTTAAGGATTTCCAGTTTTCCACCACGAGCTTCACACTGAGCTTCAGATCAGTATTGACCCATAGAACAACTGTTTGTGCGAGAGAGCAATAGACAGTTTGATTTAGAGTTGGGAGTTTGACATTTTTCACCAACTAGCATTTGGGTGCAATGTCTGTTCAGTGTATTTCGTCAGAACAGATGTATGGATAGATTGCATAATAAACACACACATATATTTGCAATTGAGAGACTTTTAAATATTCTCTCAAACCCCTGACAAGATAGAAGAAAGAAAGAAAAAACTCCTAAAAAAAGACTCAAATGTTGAACTTCAAAATGACAATGATTGCAAATGATTATCTTGTAAAATGTCGAAAAAAAAGCGCCCATTATTATGGATCTGTGAGAGCAGATCACTCTGTCAGAGGATCATTAAAGAAACTGAAATGTTGCCGGCTAAAAATTGAATTGACTTGCTAGATACGTCAAATTTAAAGTCAGTTGTGTGCAACATGTGCTTATTGTCATGCTCATATTAAACTGCATTACCACTGCTTTCATATTAAAAATAGGATACTACACTAGCCTGTTTAGGTGTATTTACTTAGCTGATGCTTTCTCGGGAGGCTTAACAGAAAGTACATATATAATGTGGCAGCAGCTAAACAGGTAGCAAAAAATCAAGTCAGCTGCTGAATTTAGAACCCCTCAGAACTAGAAATAACATCAAGATCATAATGCAGGACAGACAGAACTTGTCAGAAAACACTAGTCATTAAGGATGAGTTAATGGGCCTTGTAAACTCAGTAGAAATATGACTGTAGTCCAGATTCGTGGGAGAGGATGAGCTCATTCGAGGTAAAGCTCTAGGGTGATGAGATGGCACTGGTTGGATGCGTCAGAGTTGAAATCACAGATCTTTTCTGAGATGAAGGAAGATAGCAAGGTCAAATCTATAACTGAGTGTCAGTTTATTGGATTGGAATATGTGTAAAGATGCAGGGTCAGTTTGAAAGCAAAAAGGAACAGTGAATTGGATTTCTCAGAGCTCGACTTGCCATTCTGAAATTTCTATTGGTCAGCTGATTCCTACAGATATTATTTTCCGACATCCTTGTAACGCTTGTAAGTATTTATGAAGGCAGGATATATACAGTGTGCATGCACTCTTGGTACAACAGTAAAAGTTAATTCTGACATTTTGTCCTTTTATTTGCCATGATTATTCTTTGTAAGTCAGCAGGAAATCGAAATGAACAGTAGTTGCATTTACTATGTTCTTTGTATTTTTGGTGTAATTCTTTGGTGAGTGCTGCAAACAGAATGTTTGCATTCGTAATCTATCATTTTTAATGTCAAAACATTTTTAAACTCACTGAATATCATGTTTGTTCCTCATTGCTGAAGTAAATGCAGGTGAGGTTTCATGTTGATTCCATGATTTGGCTGTCTGAGAAAAAATTGCATGAATCCTAAAAGATTCCTTTGATTCAAAATCTGTAGTCTTCAATCGCTAGTTTGACATGTTTACCAACAGTTTATTAATGACCAATGTGTTCAAATTTTATGATGACATTTTGCCAGTCTAAGAAGTTTTGAGGCACAAAACAATTTACAACTATCAGATCAAGAACCATTAATGGGATAGTTGACCAAAAATTATAATTTTGTCATTATTTACTTAGCCGCAAGTTGTTCCAAATCTGTAAGAATTTATTTTATTTTATTGAATGTTGGTAACTAAACAGTTGCTGGTAGCCTTTGACTTCCATAGTATTTTTTCCACAAGAAAGAAACAACTTGGAACAACTTGAGGGTGAGTAAATTATGACACGATTAGTGTGACAACAACAAACCACTTGCTCCTCACACATCTTTTTCCCCACATATTTTCTTGTCTTGTCGTGTCACAAACATGTTCGTACAGTCTGACAAGCAGCAAGAACTAATATAAATTGTACAGTGTGTACACACTTTAGAAGATTTAAACAACACTGACAACATTAGTTTAATATTAGTTTGTCTGGGAAAGTGGTGAGCTGTTAAATGCAGTATATTAACAACACATGACTGAAACTCCTTCAAAAAAAAGTTTCTTGAGATATTAGGCCTATATCACTGATAAAACTTTTGTTTCTTATGTGAAATGAATCTGGAGTTTTGTTTTGTTTTTGTAATGTGGTTTCAAGCCATGAATACAAAATCACAGAATTGTGCGCTTCTGTAAAGATAACTGTTCTATTTTGGTTGATCTAAAACTGTGTGCAATTAACTTGAAGTGATTAAAAAAGGAATTAGCATCTGCAGTGTGAAAAGTGAGGGATTTAACATTCAATCTGTATAAAATGTCTCAAAGCTCTGAGAATGAGATGTGGTTTTCATAATGGTTAAAGCATTATTAATGAACTTGTGCAACTGTCAGTCATATTTCATGGCAATAAAATAGATTTTGAATATAATTAAAAAGGAAACAACTGTGTAGGTTTTGTGAAATCAGCATTTGAATAAAATCTGCTCAAATGTTTGAACTTGAATGCTCATTTTACTTTTTCACCTTAAATAAACTGTTGAAAATTCAATTGTGTGTTATCAAGTTTCTGTGAAGTCTCAAAGGCATTACATGTGAGGGAAATTGGCTACGTGTATGTGTTTATGAATGTGACACACTTGACCCTATATTTGTTCATCCCTTTATTTAAAACTGCAGTATGTAATTTCATCAATCCAAATTTAAAAAATGATCTTTCCCAAAATAGGTTTCCCAAACTATTTTAGCTGAATGCAGTAGTTGACCTGTTTGGAACAGAAATGGTGACCCTTGACATGGACACTGAAGGATGGACACGTTTCCTAATATATCAATGGTAACACTTCTTTTTCAGATTTATTTGCTATTATTACATAACTTTTATTAAATTAGTGTAAAATTTCCTGTAACTGCTGTATTACAAAAGTACTCTAAAACAATGTATAAATGGTTATTTGGCTTTTGAGAACATTTTTCTCACACTCACAGCCTAGATACCATCAATCAAAAGACAAAGTCATTGCAGAAGCAGAGCTGCATACAAAGCATGTGAGTTCACATAATATTAAACAGATTTTTCATATAGAGTAAACATACGTTTAAATATAAAAAAAAAATTAGTTCTGTATTGTGTGTGTAAGTATATAACATGTCAATACACTATTAAAAAGTTTGGGGTCAGTTCATTTTTTAAATGTATTTATTTATTCTGAGAGAGAGAAATAAGTAAATGCTTTTATTCAGCAAGAATGCATTAAATTGATCAGAAGTTAAAATAATTATATTGTCACCCAAAAAATCTTTCAAATAATAAATGCTGTTTTTTTTTTACTTTCTATTCATCAAAGACTCTTAAAAATGATCTGTTTTAAGAAAATTACTAAGCAGAATGCTGTTTTCAGCATTTATGATAATAAGGAACGTTTCTTTATTTGCAAATTAGAATGATTTCTGAATGATCGTCTGTCACTGAAAAGTTATAAAAAGCTTAATAATATTAAGTTATTTTAAATTAAAAAGAATAGTTCACATGTTTTGACTTTATTTTTGATCAAATAAATTAATCCTGAACGGAATAGATTTGATATGGAGGGTTTTCATTATTTATAGTTGTGTTACGTGTACCCTCTCGTGCTGTGAAGCACTGGCACTGTCTCTTTCTCTCTCACACACAGAATGTTGGCTGCAAAGGGAAATTCAAAATAAAAGTGAAAAGGCTAAATGAAAGAAAGTTGGCATGGAAGTGAAGCTATAACAAGAGAAAGAGAAACTTAATTATAAAGCAGACGAGAGAGACAGAAACTGGCAGATATGTGTACTTAATTATAGTCTGTGATTTGTTGTTTGCTGTGATATTCTGCTTGCTTCTTCCTACTTCTTCACGTCTCTCATAGTAATGGCAGCATGTATGAACAGCACTGAACTCTTGGGCTGAATTTTATGGATCACTTCCACAGTTCTGGAACCTAAAACATCAACAGAAGAAAGGGCTGACAGGTGGCTGAATCCAACACACATACAGTCATGACACACAAACAAACACATGCAAGCCTGCACAAGACAGCATGTAAGCAGAAATTTTTGTGGAATTATGGGAACTTTAGTTTTAACAGTTTCTATCTCTGTCTTTCTCTTAGTTTCTCATTTATTTTGTGACCTTTAACCTTGTTGGAAATCAAAGGAACAAATTAATCACATTCAAATGTTGTTTTACTTTTAAGATTGTATGACTTGTCAATGAAAATCTGACAAATGTTTTCCCTTTTTTTGTCAATATTGAAGGTGAGACATGGCAAATAATGATTATAATTAAATTATTGCATTAAAAACATATTGTTGGCACAAATATGATGAGAAAAATACAATGACAAAGTAATTACTAAGGCACTAATGTTTTTTTGTTTTGTAGAAAAAAGGGTTGAATCAAAAAATACACTAGAAGTGAGCATAGCACAGACAATGATTACATAGTTGGTGTGATTTTAAGGTAATTTTGACTACAGTTAGATGCCATTGTAGTAAAATGAATTAATATTGAGAAAAATTTGTCAAAAAGTGTGGGGTTGGTAAGACTTTTAGTTTACAAATGCCTGCATTTATTTGATATTTTGAAATATTGATGTTATTGAAAATAACTTTTTTTTTATATATTTAAAATTTTTATTTATTCCTGTTATGGCAACGCTGAATTTTTAGCATTCAATACAACAGTCTTCAGTGTGTGTGTGTGTGTGTGTGTGTGTGTGTGTGTGTGTTATTTGGATGACTACTCTCTACTGCCTTCTGCTGTCATGTGTTGTTTGGTGTAGAGACATGAAGGTCTTCACTAAACAAGTTCATAAAGGTTTTTGAAAAGGTAAGCTGCATTGTTGGGTTTTGTGTGTATGTGTGTAACCAGAGAGACACAATGACATTAAGGAGAGTGAATTAAACTATGACCATGGCTTTTAATTTTAAACACCCTGACCATGAAAAACACAAATTAAGCACCTAACAGGCACCTGGTCTTATGAGTCAAGTCAAGTCACCTTTATTTATATAGCGCTTTAAACAAAATACATTGCGTCAAAGCAACTGAACAACATTCATTAGGAAAACAGTGTGTCAATAATGCAAAATGATAGTTAAAGGCAGTTCATCATTGAATTCAGTGATGTCATCTCTGTTCAGTTTAAATAGTGTCTGTGCATTTATTTGCAATCAAGCCAACGATATCGCTGTAGATGAAGTGATCCCAACTAAGCAAGCCAGAGGCGACAGCGGCAAGGAACCGAAACTCCATCGGTGACAGAATGGAGAAAAAAACCTTGGGAGAAACCAGGCTCAGTTGGGGGGCCAGTTCTCCTCTGACCAGACGAAACCAGTAGTTCAATTCCAGGCTGCAGCAAAGTCAGATTGTGCAGAAGAATCATCTGTTTCCTGTGGTCTTGCCCTGTTGGTCCTCTGAGACCAGGTCTTTACAGGGGATCTGTATCTGGGGCTCTAGTTGTCCTGGTCTCCGCTGTCTTTCAGGGCAGTAGAGGTCCTTTCTAGGTGCTGATCCACCATCTGGTCTGGATACCTACTGGATCCGGGTGACTGCAGTGACCCTCTGATCTGGATACAGACTGGATCTGGTGGCTACTGTGACCTCGGAATAAGAGAGAAACAGACAAATATTAGCGTAGATGCCATTCTTCTAATGATGTAGCAAGTACATAGGGTGTTCCCGGTTCCGGTTTACTTAATTAATGCAGCCTAAAAATCTTTTAACGGATTTGGATATTAAAAGCATATTAGTATGTTATGTGTAAGCCAGGTTAAAGAGATGGGTCTTTAATCTAGATTTAAACTGCAAGAGTGTGTCTGCCTCCCGAACAATGTTAGGTAGGTTATTCCAGAGTTTAGGCGCCAAATAGGAAAAGGATCTGCCGCCCGCAGTTGATTTTGATATTCTAGGTATTATCAAATTGCCTGAGTTTTGAGAACGTAGCAGACGTAGAAGATTATAATGTAAAATGAGCTCATTCAAATACTGAGGTGCTAAACCATTCAGGGCTTTATAAGTAATAAGCAATATTTTAAAATCTATACGATGTTTGATAGGGAGCCAGTGCAGTGTTGACAGGACCGGGCTAATATGGTCATACTTCCTGGTTCTAGTAAGAACTCTTGCTGCTGCATTTTGGACTAGCTGTAGTTTGTTTACTAAGCGTGCAGAACAACCACCCAATAAAGCATTACAATAATCTAACTTTGAGGTCATAAATGCATGGATTAGCATTTCTGCATTTGACATTGAAAGCATAGGCCGTAATTTAGATATATTTCTGAGATGGAAAAATGCAGTTTTACAAATGCTAGAAACGTGGCTTTCTAAGGAAAGATTGCAATCAAATAGCACACTTAGGTTCCTAACTGATGACGAAGAATTGACAGAGCAACCATCAAGTCTTAGACAGTGTTCTAGGTTATTACAAGCAGAGTTTTTAGGTCCTATAATTAACACCTCTGTTTTTTCAGAATTTAGCAGTAAGAAATTACTCGTCATCCAGTTTTTTATATCGACTATGCATTCCATTAGTTTTTCAAATTGGTGTGTTTCACCGGGCCGTGAAGAAATATAGAGCTGAGTATCATCAGCATAACAGTGAAAGCTAACACCATGTTTCCTGATGATATCTCCCAAGGGTAACATATAAAGCGTGAAGAGTAGCGGCCCTAGTACTGAGCCTTGAGGTACTCCATACTGCACTTGTGATTGACATAAAAAAGTGTTCAAGTCTACACAAAAGAATGTTGTGGTCAATTTTGTCAAACGCAGCACTAAGATCCAATAAAACTAACAGAGAGATACACCCACGATAAGATGATAAAAGCAGATCATTTGTAACTCTAAGGAGAGCAGTCTCAGTACTATGATACGGTCTAAATCCTGACTGGAAATCCTCACATATACCATTTTTCTCTAAGAAGGAATATAATTGTGAGGATACCACCTTTTCTAGTATCTTGGACAGAAAAGGGAGATTCGAGATTGGTCTATAATTAACTAGTTCTTTGGGGTCAAGTTGTGGTTTTTTGATGAAAGGCTTAATAACAGCCAGTTTGAAGGTTTTGGGTACATATCCTAATGACAATGAGGAATTCATAATAGTCAGAAGAGGATCTATGACTTCTGGAAGCACCTCTTTTAGGAGCTTAGATGGTATAGGGTCTAACATACATGTTGTTGGTTTAGATGATTTAACAAGTTTATACAATTCTTCCTCTCCTATAGTAGAGAATGAGTGGAACTGTTCCTCGGGGGGTCTGTAGTGCACTGTCTGATGTGATACTGTAGCTGACGGCTGAATGGTTGCAATTTTATCTCTAATAGTATTGATTTTAGAAGTAAAGTAGTTCATAAAGTCATTACTGCTGTGGTGTTGGGAAATGTCAACACTTGTTGAGCCTTTATTTTTCGTTAATATAGCCACTGTATTGAATAAATACCTGGGGTTATGTTTGTTTTTTTCTAAAAGAGAAGAAAAGTAATCGGATCTAGCAGTTTTGAATGCTTTTCTGTAGGATAGGTTACTTTCCCGCCAAGCAATACGAAGTACCTCTAGTTTTGTTTTCCTCCAGCTGCGCTCCATTTTTCGGGCTGCTCTCTTTAGGGTGCGAGTATGCTCATTATACCATGGTGTCAAACTGTTTTCCTTAACCTTCCTTGAGCGTAAAGAAGCAACTGTATTTAAAGTGCTAGAAAAGAGAGAGTCTATAGTTTCTGTTACATCATCAAGTTGTAATGAGGTTTTGGATATGCTAAGGAATTTGGATACATCAGGAAGATATCTTAAAAAGCAGTCTTTTGTGGTAGAAGTGATGGTTCTTCCATACTTGTAACAAGAAGTAGAATTTACAATTTTGGCTATATGAAGTTTGCACAAAACTAAATAATGATCTGAGATATCACTTGGCTGCATAATTTCAACACTATCAACATCAATTCCATGTGACAGTATTAAATCTAGAGTATGATTTCGACAATAAATAGGTCCTGAAACGTGTTGTCTAACCCCAATAGAGTTCAGAATGTCTATAAATGCTGATCCCAATGCATCTTTTTCATCATCAACATGGATATTAAAATCACCAACTATTAAAACTTTATCTGCAGCCAGAACTAACTCAGATGTAAAATCACCAAACTCTTTAATAAAGTCTGTATGGTGCCCGGTGGCCTGTATACAGTAGCCAGTACAAACATAACAGGGGATTTATCATTAACATTTGTTTCTCTGGATAATGTTATATGAAGCACCATTACTTCACACGAGTTATACTTGAAGCCTGAAAACGTTGTTATAAATTGAAACAACACCTCCCCCTTTGCCTTTTAGACGCGGCTCATGTTTATAACAGTAATCTTGGGGGGAGGACTCATTTAAAATAATGTAATCATCAGGTTTTAGCCAGGTTTCTGTCAAACAGAGCACATCTATATTATGATCAGTGATCATATTATTTACAAAAAGTGTTTTCGTAGAAAGGGATCTGATATTCAATAAGCCAAGCTTTATCATTTGTTTATCCATATTGCATCTGTTTTTTATTTGTTGAACCTCAATTAAATTGTTAATCTTAATTTGGTTTGGACGTTTTTTGTATTTTCTAGTTCGGGGAACAGACACAGTCTCTATAGTGTGATATCTAGGTGCAAGAGTCTCTATGTGCTGAGAATTAGCTGACCTCTGTGACGTGAGGCAGCTAGCAGACGGTCGGTTTAGCCAGTCTGTCTGCTTCCTGACCTGGGCCCCAGTTAGTCAAGTATAAAAGCTAAGACTATTTGCCATATTTCTAGAGAGAAGAGTGGCGCCACCCCAGGAGGGATGAAGACCATCTCTTAATTGTCTATGAAACCTATGTTATTCTGTGGGCACCACTTAGACATCCAGCCATTGAGTGATGACAATCTGCTATGCATCTCGTCACCACGGTAAGCAGGGAGGGGACCAGAGCATATTAGTGTCTGACATCGTACTTGCAAGTTCACACACCTCTTTAATGTTATTTTTAGTGATCTCTGACTGGCGAAGTCGAACATCATTAGCGCCGGCATGAATAACAATCTTACTGTACTTACGTTTAGCATTAGCCAGCACTTTTAAATTTGCCTAGATGTCAGGCGCTCTGGCTCCCGGTAAACATTTGACTATGGTGGCTGGTGTCTCTATATTCACGTTCCGTACAACAGAATCACCAATAACTAGAGCACTTTCATCAAGTTTCTCAGTGGGTGCATCACTGAGTGGGTAGAACCTGTTTAATGTTTTGATCGGAACAGAAGAGCGGTGTTTTGACTCACGACTACGCTGCCTCACTGTCAACCAGTTGCCCTGCTGCAGGAGCTCTGTTGCCGGAACCGAACAATGTACAGGAATCCCTGAGCTAGACGCATTCAAAGCCGTATCTAGAGCCCTAACATTCTTACTGTCCTCAGTTAAAGTTTGGATGTGTGTCTCTAATTCTGATATCTTCTCTGTCAGCCTAACTATTTCCCTGCATTTATCACATGTGAATCCCTCATCTGCGACAGAGATAGATAAACTGTACATGTGGAAAGAGGTGCAAATAACAATAGCAGGAGAAGCCATTACGCAAATGTGTCTGCTGAATATAGAATGTCCTTCATGCCTATCTGAGCCCAAACACTCAAAGCCACAGTATGTGTGTGTGTGTGTTAATGCTTTTGCTGCGTAAGTGCTAATGTATTTTCTGTGTCTTTTTTCAATGGCTATTTTAGTGAAGGTTTCCTCTTCGCTGTGTTTCATTTGAGAGTGTGTGAGGTGTGTCTGGATGTGTGTGTTGAATGGATTTTTTCAGCATCCCTTTTTCCTGATCTTTGCAGTCACTTATTCATCAGATGGCCTGATGGAGGAAGAGAGAGAGGTGTGTGTCATATCAGTGATTTCTTTCTTAGCACTGAGCCATGATCTCTGCCAATAATTGCTGTAATCAAGATGCTTTAACATGCACAGGTGTGTGAGGTGAATTTGAGAAAAATGAGTGGATCGCTCCACTCCGTAGTTCCCTATAATGTGAATCAATGAACTTGAATTCATGCATTAGCAAGGGTCTTTAAAACAGAGACACTGATGACACATTTAAAAGGCTTCACAACAAAATGATGCTGATATTTCATCAGCAGTTACAGTATATTTCAAAATTGATTTATAAAACTGTGTTTACAGGAGACTTTATGCTTAATTCACTTGCATTCATACATACTGTATACAGTATTATGCGGAAACGCGTAGACTGGAAACGCGATTCATGTTGCGATTCAAATTCATGTTTGGTGATTTCTGACCTAGACATTTGATAAAATAGAGATTGTTCTGTAAACATATCAGATTAACCTCTGCATAAACTCAAAAGCTGCAGGACTTTATGTAATTTCACATGCTCGAAGCCTAGTTTGACCACAACTTAAAAGGATAGTTCACCAAAAAATTTAATTTGGTCATCATTTCCTTGCCTCCAAACCTGTATTACATTCATTTTTTTTCTATGAGATCTCTGAGTGATTATATATCAATGAATTTGACTTGCGTGTTTTGCAGAAGATGATAAAAGAACAACATGAGGGTGAATAAAAGTTATTGTTTTTGGGTGAACATTGTAGTTGTTGTTTACTACAAAGCCTTGTGAAATATGATATCCAGACTTTTCATAAAATGATTTTATTAAAAATAAATTTTGTTTTTATTCTTAAAATGCTGAATGTTGTCCTCATTTAGATTACAATTTAAAATAAAGTTTTTCTATGTAAATATATTTTATATGTACGTTATTTCTGTAATGGCAAAGCTGAGTTCTCAGCAGCCATTACTCCAGTGTTCAGTGTCACATGATACTTCAGAAATCATTCTAATATGCAAATATGCAAAAAGATGACCTGTTCTCAACTGATTCACATTTAACTAAACTGAAAGATCTGACTTTAGTGCCTCAATGGGATCGTCTCAAATGTCAGACTTTAATTGGAAAACAAACACACATGAACTGCCAAAATGTACAAATAGGCATTCACAAATAGGCTTTGGGCTATAACAGCACTGTAGCAGCATTCACAGACGTTACCATGAATACGTTTTAGTTGATTTCTAGCCAAACGTGTGATGCCTTTATACAATGCTTGCACAAACACTCAAATGATGTTCTGTCTTCATTCATGTCTTCACCAGTTCCTCCAATCAAATCATTAGCAGTATAATCAGCCCACTTACATCACTCATCCTGAGAGTAACCCCCCTCCTCCATAACACACAAACCGTATTCAAATGCATAGTGACGCTGTCATATAAAGCAAGACTTGTATGTCGCTCCTCATGTTTTGTTCATGACTCATGTATTGTATTTACAGTAGTGAGTGAGTCCTTAACAATTAATCTTTTCACCAGTCCTCATCTGACAAACATAGACCATGACTTTAGCTCTGCATGTGAGTAAATGTGGATTCTCTATTGTGACATACGATACAGTTCAAATGTTTGGGGACAGTAAGTGTTTTTATTATTATTATTATTATTGAGAGAAATTATTACTTTTATTCAACAAGGTTGCATAAAATTGATCAAAAGCTATAGTAAGGACTTTTACATTATTACAAAATATTTAAACTTTAAAAAAAGAAAATATTACAGTTTCCACAAAACTATGAATCAACAAAACAAATTTCAACACTGATAATAATAAGAAATGTTTTTATGAGAAGTAAATCAGCATATTAGAATGATTTCTGAAGTATCATGTGACAATTAAGACTATAATGGCAGCTGAAAGTGTCACAGGAATAAATTACCTAAAATTGGTATTTTAAATTTTAATAATATTTCACAATATTACTCTTTTTGCTGTTGATCGAATAAATGCAGCATTTGGTTGAGCATAAAATGCAGCCTTAAAAAAATCTTGCCATCCCAAAATTTTTTAACTTTAGTGTACAATATGTGCTTGTATATGTGACCAAGTAATTGATCTAAATAAAGATAAATCAGACACTGGTTTGATGGCGACTTGATGTTGGACCAGCAGAAACTTCATAAGAACATTAATACAATGACAAGTTCTGTCAACATTTACTCACCCTCATGTCATTCCAAAACTTTATGACTTTGTTTCGTCTGTGGAACATAGAGCATATTCAAACTTGGCACATGAAGACACTAATTTAACACCAGTAATGCCAAGTACCCCGGCCTCATAAAACTGATCACAACATATTTTTGGATGAACTGTTCCATAATGAGTCATGGTTTTATCTGAGACCTCATTGTGGACCACATTGAGTGCAACACCAGAACTGTTACCACAAGGACCCCAAGTTATTATTATTTAGTCATTTAAGTATGCATTTTGCCAAATCACCCTTGTCACTTAAAGTTGGAGAACGGCTGCAATTAGTGGTTATAGGAGCTGGAGGAGGGTTGCAGGACCATGATTCGACTCTGAGTTTTCCAAGAGTTTTCTATGACAGTTTTTCATCCTTCTTTTTCCAGAGCAAGCAGAAAAAGTGAAGAAGCTAGCCAAACATTGAGAGACTGGGGGTCGTATGGTACAGGCACACAGCCGTTAAAAAAAGAGCCAGCAGCGCGAGCGTGGGACGTGATGAGTCACTCGCGAAGGGCTGTCGGTCCACTTTGATCAGCCCCGTTTGGGGTCTCGAGCTGTAAAACATGTGAAAAAGACGAATAACCGGTGAGTCACGGTAACGGCGCTCGAGCTAAGTATGTTAAGTTGCTCAAAATATCCAGAAAATTTCGATAAAAATTATAAAAATGAATTGCAGTTTAACTTTAATAATATTATAATTTTTACAATAAATAAACAATGCATAGTGCAACTTACGAAAAGTAGGCTTCTAGATAAAAAAAAGTGAAACCAGTGGATAGAACATTTTGTCTGCTTGTTAGTTTATAATTAATTTAATGAAAATTGGCACAAAGATTTAAATGTCCAACTCTTGTTTTCTGTAATGATTCCAATAATCAGGGACCCCAAAACTGAAGGCAGAGCAGAAAATAAAATTTTTATCTTGGAAGTGTAAGGATGCATATTGAGATGTTATTGAGACGATATTGAGATCAATAAGCGATATTAAATTTCAGTATTGTTTAAATTGACCTATTTTCTGTGTTTGAAAGAAGACATAAATTATGTTGTTAATTGCTTTGTGTTCCCCCACTGCCCCAAATGCTCGCGCTCCTCTGTGCGGTGCGTAACAAACGTCGGGAATACTCAGTTACACACACACACACACACACACACTCCGCCTCCTCTCTCTCTCGCTCAGTGTAAATACCATCTTCACCAGATGTGTGCGGACGCACTGAATGCTTCTGTATAACATCACAGAAGCCTTCAGTATCTTTACTGACTGATACAAACGTTTCTCTTGTTTATGATTGTATTATGTGATATTATTCTTGGATTTCAGCACTCCATTATCCTTCTGCTATCGCAAAACTGCCGAAGAGGAAGGTGTTCTCAACTCCCATCCAGCTCTAAACCTCACCTCTGGATTTGACAAAGATTCCTGGAGACCGTTCCTGAGCGGAAAACATATCACAGAAGACCCACATATTGTAAAAGACTCGACTGTGCCGCGCGAGGGGCGGAATGGCGTTGTGGAAAAGACTCCTTAAGATTCTTGTTTGTGCACCCAGGTTGCGATAAAGAGAAAAGAGACACAACCAAGATATTCTGTATCAGCACAGAAGATAAAACACGCAGACAACAGGTGGGCATTTTGTTCGTCAGACTGCGTTAAGATGCGTTGTTTTTCAGCACGGGAGCGGGCGCATGCCATGCTGTAGCGCTGCGCAGCCAAATGGCACGAGCCAGCGCGACCGAATCGCTCTGACGTTCGCGGAGGACAAGAGGTATGAGGATGAGCGGCAGCTGCCGTGGGACCAGTCTGCTTGTCCCGATGTGTTCTCCACTCTCCGTTCGGTTCGCCTTCACTCTTCTTCGCACCCCTGCTCGTCTTCGCTGTCTCTGTTCTGAGATCGCGCGTAGGTAAATAGAACCGCGTCAGGCGTGGGAACAATGGAGTTGTCTGAGGTTCGCTGTTCCAGCGCCAGCGAGGAGCTGTACACCATCAACAAAATCCCCAGCAACAATGGGAACCGACCGAAGCGCCTGCTGTGGCAGAATGCCGTGCGACACATCACCGAGCAGCGATTCATTCACGAGCACATTCCGACACCCCTCTCACCAGACGAGCCTCACGCGCAGGGCTCGCGCAAACAATCCGCCGGCAGGACGTCGATGAGCGACCGGCACAACAACGGCGGCACTAAAGTCTTCCCCGAGCGCTCGAGCAGCGACCTTGGTTTCCTTCAGATCGACTGCGCGCCCAGCAACTCCGACTTCTTTCTGAGCTGGGGCTACACGTACCGCGGGGTCATCTTCCCCACGCTGCGCTACGCCTTCAAGTCCAGGGACCTCGAGCGACTGTACCAGCGCTACTTCCTGGGCCAGCGACGGAAGTCGGTGGTGGTCATGAACATTCTGGACGTGGTGACAAAGCTGACCCTGCTCATGCTACATCTGACCCTGGCGTCCACTACGATGGACCCGATTAAAGGAATGCTGCTCGGCTTCTTCACGGGCATCGAGGTGGTCATCTGCGCTCTGGTGGTGGTGCGCAAGGACACGAGCTCGCACGGATACCTGCAGTACAGCGGCGCGGTGACCTGGGTCGCCATGGCCACACAGATCCTCGCGACGGGACTGGGCTACGGCTTGCTCGGGGATGGGATAGGGTACGTGCTCTTCACGCTCTTTGCCACCTACAGCATGCTGCCTCTGCCTCTCACCTGGGCCATCGTGGCGGGACTGCTGACCTCCGCGCTACACATCGCGCTCCAGCTATTGGTGCCCCCTCGAGCGCAGATCTCCACGAATCAGGTGAGACAGAGAAATGGGCTATATTACATCATGCCAAGTTTGGGTGCATTTGTGCTGGTGCAACACCGGATGTTTTCAGTGCTCAAGGCATAACCAAAGCGCAACGGTCGCTGTCCATCCAACGTGGTGCTGAAAGTGACATTTGAAGGTCGTTCGTCGCAGACTGCGCCGTGCTGTTGAGTGTGATATTGATGGTTTGTTTTTGCGATCCAAATTTTATATAGAGGTCAGTAAAGGTCATGAAGCGCTCGTGAATGCGGCAAAGCAGTCATATTAGAGCACTCGGGTCAGTTACACATTTCAATAACATCTGAGGAGAGCTTGAGCATTGTAAGCTTTTCCAATATATTTATGAAATCATATTGCAAAAAAAAAACGCTTGCAGACATGTCTTTATACAGTCCAACAAAGCCTCTTTTTCTCTCTGTCAGACGCTGAAAGATTCTAAATGACAAGATGACCTGAGATCATGCTACTCGACATGATCATATCACATTTAAATTGAGTCATAGTGGCACTTCAGTTATTTTGTGGTGTTCACCTGCACACACAGTAAAAACAGAAACAAGTGAATGTGCTGGACACAAAAACAAGCGCCCAGGCACACGCATTGGTGAAGAGGCAGGAAGCCGAGTGAATTAATTATAGTGTGAAATGATTATTCACTGTGATCACAGCAAAGAGAGGCAGGCAGACAGAGTTGTTTGGTGTCCTTTCACATACAGATTCAGGTCAAAATAGTCAAACTCAGCCAAGCAAACCCAAAAAATGTGTGTGTTGAATTTGTCGAAAATGCTGTGAGGTAGACTTTAAAAATAGCAAGCGTGGGAGGGAGATATAGGGCTCTCTGACTCACACACTTGTCTGCCAGCATCTCTTCCTTTCCCATCTCTGTTTTCTTCTCCTTCGCTTATACTGTAGGACACACTCACACACTTTCTCAGACCTGTCCACACACCTGCTTCGGTGTTTAGCGCTACGTTTGTAGAATGTCATCAGTGCCAGGGTAAGACAGACATCAGTTAGCATGCGGTTGCTTTCTTGTTCTCTCTCTGGGTTTATGGAAACTCCTGCAGGGTCTCCATCAATCATTTATAAGACACTTCACAAACTCCACCAGACAAGTGTGAGAGTGTTGTATGCAGCTGGAAGGATTGTCGATAGACAAAGTGCAGGGTGATGATTTGGGTCAGAAGAGTAATTTCAGCTTTCAGTACGAGAGGTTTGGAGTTCAAATCTTGCTTGACTGACCATAAATACACCCACACATACATACATATCTCATCTCAGATAGGCTTTTTAAAGGTTTTGGTGAGTAAAACATTAATATTGTGAAATATTGCTACAATTTAAAATTACAGATTTTTATTTTAATATATTTGAAATGGTAAATTATTCCTGTGATTGTAAAGCTGAATATTCAGCAACTAATATTCTAGTCTTTAGTGTCACATGATCCTTCAGAAATCATTCCGATATGCTGATTTGGTGCTCAAAAGACATTTCTTATTACTGTCAATGTTGATAATAGCTGCTTAATATTTTTGTGGAAACTTCTTTTTGAAGAAGCATTAAATGTATTTACTGTCATTTTTGTTCAAATACAGTATATTGTTAATATTATGAAATACACCAGTGGTTATTGTGCTAGAACATGTGAATTTGAGAGGAGCTGACTTCATACATCCACTTAAACATCCTTGAGACCAATTGGTTAAAAATCATTAAAAACATCTCTGAAGAAGGACGTCAGTTCAAAGAAAAGCTCTAGCATCATTTGTTTGCAGATATAACTTGGTTTAATATTTTGTATCTAATGAAGTGAAATACAGACTTTTTTAAGTTGGACATAAGGGTCCAAAATATATATGCAAATACTTTTTTACACAACTATGTAAGTAAAGGTACCATCTTTTGGTGCATTTGGTTTTGTGGAACAGAAAGTAACAGAAGTGGAGCACTGTTTGTGGGGGCAGCACTCCGAACATTTGTGCCGAACATTGCTGCCCTACATATGCAGAGGTCTGCCATTGAATTGAGGGAAAGATGACACTTAATATAACAAAGTTTAGTTTAAGAGAAGGATTCGGAGTGAATAACTTCAGACAGCTTGCGGCAGCTGCTGTTTTCAGCAAACATGTAGCGAGATCACAGATTTTTAAGGATTCAGTGCAAATTGTATTAATAAATACAATTAAATAAATGGGCTCTAGCAAAGCCTATGACACAGTATTAGTTACTTTCAGAAACCTGACTGTATGTGTAGAGCAAGCACACACAGAATGCATTTATGGACCTTTTTGCACATGGAGATTTTCACACTTGTACAGAGATCAGTATTAGCAGGCTCCCTAGTTAATTAAATGTTTTATGTCTGAGTGACTAATAATGTATGGTAGATGGTTCTGCAGTGTGATCAAAACTCTCACATCAACCAGGTGCTGCTAACAATGATAGTGTAAAGTTGTCCTGAGTTCAGTATTGCACTGTAGAGGGCAACATGGACAGAATTAGTAGGTAACGGTCCGGTTTGATCGGAAAAGACTGTTTCAAATCAAAATAAATATGGCATGTACTCTGACTAATGTTTCACAAGACACAAGAAGACAGGATCATTAAAGTTCTTTAAAATAGATTGAGATTAACCCTGACCACATCAGTGAAAAGTGCTGGGAATAAAATATGTAAAAGTGATCTGTAGATAAGCAGTTATAGGTGAAACTATTATTCTGTATAGCACTTAAAGGTCTCGGCTGTCAAAGGAGAAGGTTGTGGGCTTTAAAGGAATAGTTCATCCAAAAATAAAAATTTGCTATATGTTTACTCACACTCACCTCACTTTTAAGATGAGTTTGCTTCTTCATAAGAACAGATTTGGAGAAATTTAGCATTACATCACTTGCCCTGAAATGGATCCTCTGCAGTGAATGGGTGGCGTCAGAATGAGAATCCAAACAACTGATAAAAACATTATTCCAGAATATTAGTTAATGTCTTATGAGACAAAAAGCTGTGTGTTTGTAATAAATAAATCCATTATTAAGACATCTTTATCTTAAAATGGTTGCTTCCTGGATAAAATATGAGACCTCTATCCAAAATATAGCTTTTTCCAGTAAAACAATGTCATCTCATCTGTATCAGGAGATAAATATTTACAGATAAAGCACTGTTTACAAGAGGAAACAGTCCAAAACAGTTCTAAACAAGTGTGTCAGTGGATTGTTATGTGAGATGACAACAGGGGCTGGCATTTGTTTGCTGGAGGAAGCAAAATTATGGATTATGGACTATAGAAGGGAAAGTTTAAAGTTAAAATGCCTTGATGCCTTTGTTTCTTAAAAACACACAGCTTTTCACTTAACAAGACATTAGCTGATGGACTGAAGTCATGTGTATTACTTGTGGATTATTGTGATGTTTTTATCAGCTGTTTATCAAATTTTCAATTTTCTGGGAACTGTTCCTTCAATATCAAAAGCCACGAGGTATACAGCAAGCATCACTGAAATGCAGTTACCCCCACAGTGCATCTTCTATAGGCAATATGCTCCAATGAAACTGGCTGCAGTACATCAACCCAAATGTAAAATTTCAATTTCAAAGTTTATCAATTTGGCATTATAATGTTTCTGCTCACCAGCTGAATTATCAGTGGACAGCAGCCCATCTATTGGAAATCTCAGAGGCAGCATTTTGCAACTGTAATCAACCCCAGAAATTAAATGGAGTGTTAATTAAATATCAGTTCGGATCCTCAGCGTGGTGAAGACTCTCTGGCTGGAGTACAATGTTGATATTAACAGTTTCATTAGATCTGTTGGTCTACGAGCCACTATGCAGTTGTTGTTATGATTATTTTTTTATAATTAGCTGCAGTCAATGGGAGTCAATCACTCTTAACGATTTCTGCTGCATGCTGATGGATATCACTGTACTTTGCTGAGATAATTATGGTGTTAATGACTATATTTGAAGTGCACTGTGTTTTTGTGCATGTGTGTGTGTGTGTGTGTGTGTGTGTGGTTTGAAGTATTCATTTAGAAGTCAGTGATTTAACTTTACAGATTTGTTGTGTTAATTCTCCTGCTGTATTTAGCTGATCTGATGGGCACACACACACACTGTATGAAATGTAGAGTGGACTCAAAACATTTTCATATTTAAGCTAAGCTGCAAATATAGAAAAGAAGGAATATTGCATAGATAAAATAACATTTCAAATATCATTTATTTTAAATAAAGTTAGTAGAAGCACAATTCTCTATGGAAACCCATTCTTGTACTTTCGCCTTTATATCTCACAATTGGGACTGTCATAATTACAACTTTACATCTCACATTTGGGATTTGATATTGTCACGTATGGTGATACAAGAAACAAGGAGAGATCCAATTGCAGGTGTGAGATTTATTACAAGGGCAAATCCAAAGGGGTAAACAGTCCAGGCAGGGTCAAAACCAGAAAATCCAAACACATAGAAACAAGACAAGACAAGACCACATGGGAAGAGCAGACTCTGGGAAGTATCAAACATACAACAAGGACTCCGTGACAAAGACTCAGACAGACCAGGTATAAATACACAAAAGGATAATGGGGAAACAGGAGACAGGTGGGGAACAATCAATTAACTAAACAAGGAGGAAGGTGACCAAATAAAGAGACAGGAAGTGATATGATAAACACCGTGGGAACTGAGGACACCTAGTCGACACCCAGAGAACACAACCCAGACACTGTGACAGATATCTTACAATTGGGTCTTTTGTTCTCATAATTGCACCTTTATATTTCACAGTTGCAATTCCATATCTCACATTAGGGAGTATTTCTATAATTGTGACTTTGTGTCTCACAGTTGGGAATCGTTCTCATGATTGAACCTTATGTCTCAAAAATATTTTGATCTTATTATTCATAATTGCAACATTATGCCTCACACAAAAAAAAAAGTGTATTTTAAACTTTCTCACAGTTACTTAAACAGGTCTCCATACTTATTATGTAAAGCATTTCACAGATGTTTCTTATGTTTAAAAAGATATATTGTTCAAAATTATTATGACTGTTTCTGTTTGTTAAATATTAGTGGATCATGGCCATAATTAATTACTGTAAAGAACTAAACCTGTGGTTATCTTCCTACAGTAGTACACCTGTGGGGAACTGACCTAAAACTTATTAAAACAACATTGGATAAATGTACCTTTACCGTAGATAAATGTAAAGCTAGAAAGAGTAACTGCCCATCTATTGTTTATTTCCCATTGTTAAGAGTAATATTCTAAGAACACACAAATACTGGTCATTGTTCTGTAGCCTGTTCATATTTTGGTATGTGGAGAAGGATTTGTGTGATGTGAGATGATGTTTTTAAAGGTCAGTAATTTGAATAGGAAAAGTCTGAAATAATGAGCTTTCCTATTAGAACTGTCCACATCACTGATCTCTATGTGTGTGTTGTTGTATATTACTGCCCATGCACATTGCTTAAGTGCATGTTGGTGTTGTTTATGTGTTTGTTAATATAATTTACAATTACAAACAGCAACAATTAGAATTATTAAAAGTTATATTTTAGTGGATTTGCATGCTAACTTGTTTATTGAATGTTGATAATGTTTGCTGAATTAATTCTGCTGTGTGTGTGTGTGTGTGTGTGTGTACTGGAGGGGTTGTATTAATTAAGGCCTCTGTCTGAAATGGCAGCCTTTTAATGCCCCCACAGGACAAAAAAAGACTGATGTAATTGAAACTGTAAAGGATGGGCAGCTCTTTAATCAGTCATAAAATTTATATTCCGGTGAGGGATGTGTCTAACTGATGCACACACACACACACACACACACACACACACACACACACACACACACACACACACACACACACACACACACAATGCCTATAAGGCTTTTATAGTAACAGGTGCAATGACATGCCTAAACATGTTAGGGCAGTGATTTTTTTAGAGTGTTAATGATTTCAGGTGGCTACATCATACTTCACACATCGAAATCTTATTGATTGCAGAAGGGTAAGTGGTTCAATTATTAATTGCAAAATTAATTGGGGTAATTGGTTCAATTCAGTTCTAATGTACTTGTACATAAGATACACAAGGAAGCCAGAAACCAGCAATATAAAATCAGCATGGTTTTATATCTTTATATTAATGCAAAATATTTTGACAGATTTATCATAAGAAAATCACAGTGTCTATGAATTTTAATCAGTTAATTTATGAGTTTAAACAGTGATTAAATAATTGGACCTGAAAAGTGAAAAAAAAAGACCATGCACAGTTTTTTAAAAATCTATTTGCTTTTGCTTTTAAATTAGTACTTTTAAAATAATAGCATGCTTAATAACTCTAAAATATTGTACTCTGCATCCTGTATATGACTGACATTTAATAATTTCACATTAGTGTTCATTTATGTCTGTCTCTGTTTGTGTGTGTGAAATAGGAAGAAATTTTACATTTAGCTTCTGTCTCTTAGGAAAAAGTATTGTATTTTAATTAAAATAAGCATTTAAGTATTTTTCTCTTGTATGTTTATGCTCAGGGTCTGAAATTTACACTTGCCAAGTGCCAAATGCAAGGGAAAAATAAATCTTACTTGGCAATGGCTGGTATCTGCTACTGTGCAGGTTCGTTTTGAACAGTAAATCAGGCAGTGTAATGCCAAAAATATACTCTAGTAAAAATGCAAAATACTGCCACTCACCATTGGCACATGTAGCAAAATATTAATTTTGGACACTGTTTATGCTGTTTTTGTTTCCAGTGTAATATTCCACACACTGTCATATACAGCTGATAAACTGTTGTAGTTCATTTGTATCTAGAATAGTTTCACCTGCAGTTTAGTACACTAATTGCTTAAGGTTCTCTGTTTTTTCTTCTCTTTCTCTTCAGCTGTTAGCTCAGGTGCTGCTGTTCTTATGTATAAACACTGCAGGGATGTTTATCAGCTACCTGTCAGACCGCGCCCAGCGACAGGCCTTTCTGGAGACACGCAGATGCATCGAGGCACGTCTCCGCCTGGAGACCGAGAACCAGCGACAGGTTAGTGTTTGCAAACTTTTACATTTTCCTTCACACAGATTCACGTCACACATGTAAATGTGTATGTGAGCAGAGTGCTTTTGGATGTTTCCAGGAAGTTTATGTGTACTGTATGTGTGCAAAACAAAACAACCTCTTCAACAAATTGCGATGCAAACTGTTCTTGTAGCCAAATACCATATTTTAGATTAGGGCTGCACGATTAATCACACGTGATTGTCTTGCGTGTCTCGTCAGTAAAGCCGGTTCTGTGATTGGCAGTAAATGTCCATCACCTGCTTTCGAATGGAGCGGCAATTAATATACAGAGTCGTAGTTCGCTGACAAGCTACGCAATATCGTGTTCATAACCGCATGCGATTCATCTGCGATTATGACGCGGTATTGTGTAGCTTGTCAGCGAACTACGGCTCTGTTTAGTAAGTGCCGCTCCATTTGAAAGCAGGTGATGGACATTTAGTACTAATCACAGAACCAGCTTTACCGATGAGACACGCATGGCAATCGCATGCGATTAATCGTGCAGCCCTAATTTAGATGTGTGTGTTTATATTATATATACTATATATATATATATTATAAGCGACAATTATTCTGCCAATATTTGACAATTTTGGTCATTTTTTCAGGATTTTTTTTATGAATATAAAGTTCAAAAGAACACAATTTATTTGAAATTTTACAAATGTATTTACTGTCACTTTTGATCAATTTAATACATATTTGCTGAATAAAAATATTCAGTTCCTTTCCCCAAAAAAATCTTACTGACCCCAACCTTTTAAAAGTGTGTGCGCACTTATGCTCACATGTAACCTTGCTATATCACACTCCTTTATTAGCAATGAGCCACAGTGGGTGAGAGTAATTGATTTAAAGATGAGAACAGCGTCTCATGAGGACAGAAGACTAGTGTAGAAAGGTGCCGAGACTCCTTAGGGAATCTCTCTCTGTTTCCCCCTCCCCCCACCAATCTCTTTCTCTGAGAGCACTCTAGCTGTATGCTGAAGTGGGTTTTATTTGCCAGTCAAGTGGAGCCCATGCTGGTACCACTGTGTGGGTGTGTGTGTGCTTGCATTTCCTCTTCTTTTGTATGTCCATCTATCCAAATTTCCTGTGCTTTTAGCCCAGCCAGTGGTGAGAGTACAAACCTCTGGCTTGGTGAATTCATATTTGCATGTACCTCTTTATCCATGCAGCATCATAATGGTGAATTACAGCTGAGGTGTGTAATTGTTTTTCAGTTTGATAATACTTTCTCCTACCTCAGCCAACATAATATAGAGAGGCAGCTGTTAATTTTATTCCTCCCAAAAAGTGTAAACGCTATTGTTGATTGTGTATGGTCTGACCAGCCCAACACCACAATGTTGGCTCAACCAATGGAAGACTGGAAACTGTTTGAAAATATCAATTTTTTTGCAATTACTTTTGGTGCAATTACATACTTCAGCTTTAATATATTTGGCAGATGTTCTTGTAAAAGCATTCAGACTTTTTATTCTCACATTGTACTGAATTATAAATTGATTTAGATTTTAGGGAAATGATTTTGAAAAGACACAGTTATGCATTTGTATTTAGCCCTCTGGATGCTCTGGGATATTTAATTGACTGAACTTGGCTGTTACTGCAGTAAAAGAAAACTGTATCATATATTAATGTTTGGTGTTAAATAATGAAATAATGAAAAAAAAACTGTTTCCTAATGAAATTCTACCTTATAATTTGTGAAGTAGTTTAAATGTAAAACTGGTATACTAGTTGAATTGGTAAACTCGATGAAACTAAAAGGGAATTGATGTGTATAATATAAAAAAAAAAAATGTGTTTGTGTACTTGTGTATTCAATGACTGAATAATTTAAATCCATGTTTAATGAAGCACGTTACCCATGCTGCACCTGTGTTAGGAGCGTCTGGTCTTGTCAGTGCTGCCGCGCTTTGTAGTGCTGGAGATGATTAACGACATGACCAACGTGGAGGACGAGACCCTACAGCACCAGTTTCACCGTATCTACATTCACCGCTATGAGAACGTGAGGTAATTTCTTCCATTGGGGTACTGACATCATGAATAGAACAAAAAAGAATCAAATGGAATTGAATCAGTCAACCACCATTAAGGTTTGATCACCCACCATTCCAGCCCAGTCACCCGCCGTAATGGCTCAGTCATCCTTGATTATGGCTGAGTCACTGTCTTATGTAACCCACACAAGTAGCCCAGTACAGCGCAGTCAGTCACCATAAGAGCATGTAATAGGCTCCGACTGGCCCCGAAAATGGCAGTTCATGACCATGTGAGCCAAAATGAATCCATTTTAGCCACTCTTAATGCTGGCCTAGCCTTATTCTTACATCATCCATTAAATTGTGTTAATATAGTATATGTAATAACAAATGAATAATGAATGATCGCAGATAAAATACTTGTCCTGTCATAAAACAACATTTAATGTCAGCTTAATCTGTTCTTAACATGAAGTCCCTTATAGAAATTTATAAAAAAAATGGCATATTCCAAAGCATAATTTCTGTAATCTGTTTATTTGTGTAGTTATAGGACTGTTCAAAATGTTAAATCAATAAGATTTTTGAATGTTTTTGAAAGACATCACTTGCTTACCTAGGTTGCGTTTATTTGATCAGAAATACAGTAAAAACAGAAATATTGTGAAACAATAGTAAAAACTGAAATATTGTGAAACAATTTTAAACAACTGTTTCTATTTACTGTATTTTAAAATAAGATTTATTCATGTGTTCCTGTGAATTATCAGCAGCCATTACTCCAGTCTTCAGTTTCACATGATGCAGATTTTGGTCCTCAAGAAACATTTCTCATTTTTATCAATGAAAAATTTTACTGCTTTAAATTTATGTTGAATGTGTTTTTACTGTCACTTTTGATCAATTAAAAAAAAAAAAACTTACTAACCCTAAACATAGTAGCATAGCTTGCATAGCTATTATGTTTAAACTTATTAGCTTATATATTTAGTGAGTTTTGTCTGTTTATCTCACTTTAAAATGTACTGATTGGCTGTAAAATGTTTGGGAAATGTATTATCATCATTTTTTTTCTGCTGATCTGTGTGCATGTGTGTTTTGTGCAGTATTCTCTTTGCTGATGTGAAGGGCTTCACCAATCTTTCCACCACACTCTCCGCTCAGGAACTCGTTCGAATGCTCAATGAACTCTTTGCACGCTTTGACATACTGGCACACGTGAGTGACTTACACACATACATTACAATCTGTCAAGCCACATCACAGCTTCATTTGGGGTATAAAACATGTAATGGTCCTTGAAATAGCAGTTGGAAATTAACCCTTAGGGTACTAAGCCCTTTTTGGTCCGTTTTCTCTATTTTTACATTTCGGCTTATAAACCATATGTAATGATGATGGACCACCATGTATTTGGTATCGATGGATTCAGAAGACCCTAAGCTACCATAAGCATGCATGCAATATGTTTATAAAGGAAGTATGAGTGAAAAATTGTACAATAAACTAGAGAATTTCAAAACAAAAATGAGATTTTTGTCATTTATTACTGAAAATCCTACCTCACACAACAAAAGTGAAAAGTTTTTGACCCAAAAATATATTTTTCAAACCCTTTGCTTGACAGAAATGGGTTAATGTTCAATCAAATGTGTAAAGAACAATTCAATAATTAACTTTATTTACAAACAGTCCTAGGCGTTTTTTCATTTTTGGGACTAAGCCCTTTTTGGTCCGTTTTCTCTATTTTTACATTTCGGCTTATAAACCATATGTAATGATGATGGACCACCATGTATTTGGTATCGATGGATTCAGAAGACCCTAAGCTACCATAAGCATGCATGCAATATGTTTA
The DNA here is from genome assembly GCF_963082965.1 of Carassius carassius. Classification (NCBI taxonomy): domain Eukaryota; kingdom Metazoa; phylum Chordata; class Actinopteri; order Cypriniformes; family Cyprinidae; genus Carassius; species Carassius carassius. Next base: position 7,217,586 of record NC_081766.1, read on the forward strand.
TGAAGGAAGTATGAGTGAAAAATTGTACAATAAACTAGAGAATTTCAAAAACGAAAATTAGATTTTTTTTTGTCATTTATTACTGAAAAACACACAATATAGAACAGTTTTTGAAAAAAAAAAATTTTTTCAAACTCTTTGCTTGACAGAAATGTGTTATTGTTTAATCAAATGTGTAAAGAACAATTAAATAATTAACTTTTTTTACAAACAGTCCTAGGCATGCCAGTGAGCAAAGCAAAGCCAGGAGGTCTTGTTGTACACTTTGCTTGCCTTGCAGTGCTCACAGTACTTTCTGACATCTGCAGGCTTGTGTGCAGGGTTTGCTGGGTCCAAGGGACAATGGGTAGGGGTGTGCGGCGAGTTGTCCTGTCTGCATCCTGCATCAGAGCAAATACACAATCAAACTGGAAGCTTTTTTTGTGTCAAAATTCAATGTAGAAAAAATAACTCCTATAAACTCATGTAACCCTATGAAACTCCACTGTACACTAAAAACACATTTCACCTCTCTTGACCTGAGCAGTTTACTTAGTTGAGTAAGTCAGTCTATTGAAACAAATTGCACACCACTCTTGAACTGAGTTTACAGGGAAAGAGTAGTATGGTACACTAAAACAAATATTTCATGCCTCAATCGCTATCTGACTAAAAATCCAAAACATATACATACTCAAGATGTATGATATAATAAATTATAATGATAAAGAGGTTATTTGAAGTTACATACCAGTCCTCAAATGGATCTTCCCCATCCTGGTAAAATACTTCGTCATCTGTGTAAAAGCTGTCTGCTCCAGATTTCCCCTCGTCACTTTCCAGTAATTGTTCCAGAGCTTGTTCTGCCCTAGATCTTTTACTGCTTGCAATTTTGATAAAACAATTCTGTAATAATGCTATATCTCTCTTGAATTTATCTCTTTGTGCTCGCTAATACTCCGATCGTTCTCTGTAACACTCCGATCGCTTTCTGCTTTCTCCACCTCATGCTGATTCTCCGATCGGTTATTGATTACACCTGGCTGGAGGTCGTTTTACTATAGTCCAGCCCAGCTTTAACAAGGCTACAGCAGAGCTACAGAGTCCTCTGAATGGCTAGAATAAATCATGGTAACCTTCCTCTGATTGGGTTAGAAAAATATTCCTCCCAGCGGTTTTTACATTGGTTGTTGCGTGTTGAATCTGCCTAACATAATAGTTTTCATTGGCCTGTTTACGCAGTGGAATTGCGCAATAAGGGAAAAAAAACCGCATCTCTCTAGCATTAATAGTTTTTGAGATAACTACACATTTGTAAAAGTATGCCATTTTGGGCGGTACCGCCCAATCCGTCCCCAGAGGGTTAATTAAGGCATAACAAGGGGGTGGGATTTGGATTTACATTGTATGAAGAAAAAAAAATAACAGAATTTCTTCTTGGGAAAGTTATACAGGTTTGGAACGACATAAGGTTGAGTAAATGATGACAGATTTAAACATTTTGGCTACCTATCCCTTTAAGTCATTGTGATTCAACACACCACCTTTATATGTAAATTAGGCTTATTTTAGTGCTTTATTCACATAAGTCAGCACTGTTCATCTCAGACAATTGCTGCTTCGCTTGCACATATTTATTGCAGGATGTGTGAAACAAAGACAAGTGTTATGTTTGTGTGCCAAGGGCAGTTCCAGCATATCTTGGCTTGGTGTTTATAGTGGCACCAGATAAGCTGAGTTCAGTTAGAGTACAGAGGCGATTGAAATATGTGCTAGCTCACCCTCCTTCATGTCCTGCAGTGCACTGATGTGCTAAATGCCTGTTGCAAAAGTCATATAAATAAAATCATTCTGACAGTGTCCCCAACATTAATAACATTGATTTATGAGTGTGTGTGTTAGCGCAAGTGTACAACTGTCAACAGCTAGTGAATATCTTGATAGCTGTCCTTGGAAAAAAGAGAAACATTAGTTACACACGTATATTATGGGCAAATTGATTTTTGTGTTTTTAACAAATGTGTTTTTTGTTCTGTTGTTCAGACTGGAGGAGGAAATAAATGCATTATGAAGAATATTAAGCTCCATCCTAATTCTGCAGTTTCCCAATAATCGTATTCATGAGTCAGTATAATAATCATTGGAGGTTAACCAACCATAAAGTGGCTTGCTGATGCATAATGCAGATATTCAAATGTGGCATATGTGTGTTTGCAGATGGTTGTATCAGTATGTCATGTTTAAATATCCTTGTGTCCTTGCGCGTGTTTATGTGAATTTGCAGTCACACTCAGGCGAACAGGCCTGGTGTGGTATTAAATTCTGTAGCAGATTATCGTAATGAACAGTATTCATTTTCTTTCCCAATGGCAATGTCTATTCAGAGGTGTCGTATGTGTTTGCTAAGTGCTGTACTGGTTAACTGTGCGGTTGATTCGTTGGCAGTTTTCATTGGCCAAGGCCCGTCCATGAGGTCATTTGACCGACATGTCAAACAACCAATCACAGTTAGTTTCGTTCAGCACCACATTTGGGCCCGTGGAAATTTCACCTAAATAACAGACTGTTGTGTAAAACACTCTGACATATTTTAAAGATTCTATGCCTTGAACTTAAAATATTTTACATACTTTTGAAAATCTAGCGTTTGTTTGATCCTGATAAGCGCTCGTTGTATTAGCTGTAATCATGACTGCTTTCTTCTTTCATGAGGTGGTTTGGCACCACAGCATCTCTGTTTCCAAGCAGAACGTTAAAGAACACGACACACAACGTCTCCCGGAAATCCTGTAGAATTCAACCAATCTAATGATGACTTCGACACTCCTGAAGTGTTTCCATATTTGTGTCCCATATGCATCAGACGTTTAGCCAACGGTTCGTGGGTGTGACGTCTGATGCTGATACTAGTCTCTCCCTAGCTCTTTCTTTTTCTTCTACAACCTCACATTATCTAATGGGAAATGTACATTAACGCTTTCATTACTTGACATATGATCTAAGCATGTGATGTAGAGACACCAAGAATCTGACAAAATTTGCTATTTGTTTTAGACTTGTGCCATGGAAATTACATGTTTTTGGACATAAACCCTGGTTGTGCCATGATATTCGTTGGAGTACTGTATATTTGAGTACCATATTATGTTATCAGTATGTCTGTTCCCTTGGAAACAAATCCATGACCTTGATGTTGCAAGCAGCATGTGCTAGCATTTGACCTACAGAAATCTATGAATAATATGACTATTATATTATACAATACGATTCATGTCGTACCTTCAGTAACAACGCCCCTGATATAAATTCACTGTAACCATTTTTTATCAAATAAATGCACCTTGGTGAGCATAAGATACTTTTTTAAAAACACAAAAAATCTTACTGATCCCGAGCTTCTGAACAGTTGTGTGTATATATAAAATACCATCGTATTATCATCTGATACCATCAATGTTACTACAGTACTTTTTCCTTAAGGCTCAATCCAAATAAGAGCAGGTTCAAGTTTAATAATATTTTTATTAGCATAATTGCTGTAATGTTGATGTTGATGTTTTGAGTATGGAGTGTGTTGTTACAATAGCTTTTAATGCTAGTTCCCATGTTTATTTCCAATAAATTGGCCCATGGTTTGATATTGATTATGTGATGAGAATTCACTTAGCCTTCAGATTAGCACTAGTGCTTCAAACTTGCTATCATGAATCAGTCCAGAGCTAATCGAGCTGTAGGTGGTGTTTTTAGCATCTGACAAATGACAGTTACATGCGTAATGACTCTTTGTTTCCATACAGCCATTTACTGAGCTGTGAAAAGACATTAATACGGCAGTAGGCATGAGTAATGGATCTCAGAAAGACTGAATGAGTGAGTGGGGGCCTTATAATTACCACCCTCTCTGAGCTCTACACAAAAACCTGGCAGGCTGAGAGATAACTACCACAGATAGAGACTGCAGTGGAAATTATAGGGTAATAGTGGTTATAAATGCTCAAACCCTCATATAAAGTATCCCTCTGACGTACTGTAAAATGTGAAATTTTGCAACTATTACATTAAGCAGCTATCTCTGCCTGATCTGACCCTTAATTAATTTTATTGGGATAACTTAATGTATTTTGATTGATTCAGTTGCAATAAATAAAAATATTGTCAACAGTTTGTAAAAAAAATTAAAAATGTCTTCTTTTTTCCCCCTAAGGAGCATCATTGTCTGAGGATCAAGATACTGGGGGATTGTTATTATTGTGTTTCTGGCCTTCCCGAGCCTCGACTGGATCATGCCCACTGCTGTGTTGAGATGGGCCTCAGCATGATCAAAACCATCAGGTAATGGTGAAATGTTTCATGTTTTATACTGCCAGCCAACACTAAATATGGGATTCAATGTTTCATAGTGACGTAGTAGAGTATACATCTATAAAATGAATGTGTATATAATAGGCCTAGTGCTCAGGAGACACATGTAAGAGATCTAGGAGGAATGTTCACCCAAAATTAAATTCTGGCATAATTACTCACCTCCATATCATTCCAAACATTTTTTTTCATTTAATAAAAGTGAGTAAAGAGGGGTCATTCAAGCTCAGAAATGACAAACAGCATCTTAAATGTGATCTATTTGACTCATACATCTACATTGTATTTCACACTTTCTGAAATCATACACTACATCTTTTTGTAGTGAACAGACTGAAATTTAAGCCATTCAGTGATTTTGAACTATCTTGACATCAACCATACTATAACTGTACTTATTAATGCGAGACGTAATAATGCACAAAATTGAATTGTTCTATTGAGTCGCACCAATAATGAATCATATGATCCAGTTCACAAAGCTTGTATGAATTATTTGAATCATGAATCAGACTGATCTTGTTCTCGAGCTCAACTGACTGACTCAATAATCACAGTGGTCAATGGCCCACCTGAGTGGAAGATTGTAAGTGAATAATGAATGACTTGTCAAGTGTGCATGAGTTGTATGGACTATTTTTAAGATTCTTTTATGGAAATTATTGTAGCTTGACCTCTCCCTAACTACACAATCAACCAACCATCATATTATTTAATTTCTCATCTTTGTGTTCCACTGAAGAAAGTCATAACCAATTTGTGACGACAAGAGTGCAATTAAAGGGATCTCATTTGCTTTGCTTCTTTCCTATAGGTCACCAAATTGGGTATTATTAGTGTTATTTTAAAACAATGGAAGTCTATGGTATGTCAGTAGTAAGGTAAAGTGAGTGAGTGAATGACAGAGAGGGAGATGCCAGTAGACCAATTCTGTTGACCCTTAATAGAGACTAGATAGCAGATGAGACGCCCTTGTTCCACAGGTGTGTTTGTATGTGTGTATTGCACTAGTGTGAGTGCTGTCAGATATCACAGCACTCACACTACCACTCAACACGCACACAGCAGTGACAGTGTGACCTCGATTCCTCTATTTATAAACAGCCACTTACTTCTGCCTGTTACCCCATTCAGGAGTAATAGTATGATGTGTATTTCAACTTGCCTGTAAACCCAGTGTGAGTTCTCTAGCTCAACAGTTGTTTAGCGGCACCATTACAGAATTGCAACACAGCTAGCTAGCTATCCATCCTAACCTTTTTGTATTTGTATGTTTAGGTATGTTCGCTCACGTACAAAGCATGACATAGACATGCGCATCGGTATCCACTCCGGCTCAGTTCTATGTGGAGTTCTTGGTTTGCGGAAATGGCAGTTTGACGTCTGGTCTTGGGATGTCGACATAGCCAACAAACTGGAGTCAGGGGGAATACCTGGGTAAGATACACACACATGTGCACACAAAAGCTCTCTTATGGGATTAAAAAATAAGGGAAGTAAAGTGGGATTATCCAGTTGCCCTCAACATGCTTGACTGTGATGGAAAATATATATTTTATGGACACCTCTCCCTCTTGTGTAATTGTGTGGGAGGAAATTAATTGAGTTTTTGTTTATTCTCATTTTGAAAAAGATGCTTTGTTTTGGATGTGTGAGATGAATCTGTAGTTAATTTTGACCCCCTCAGGAGGATCCACATCTCTAAAGCAGCTCTAGACTGTCTGAACGGTGTTTATGAGGTGGAGGAGGGTCACGGCAAGGACCGTAACGACTTCCTGCGCAGGCATAACATCGAGACTTTCCTGATCAAGCAGCCAGAGGAGAGCTTACTCACACTGCCTGAGGACATCATGAGAGATTCCACCAACCAATCAGATCACAGAACGTCTAACACTTCCTTCACGGAGGGAACATGGAGCCCTGAACTTCCCTTCCATAACATAGTGGGCAAACAGAATGTGAGTGCAAAAACACACACAAGCAAACAACCAAACAAGCACAGTTAAGAAAACACACATTAACACACATCAATTATGAACCTCAAACACAGCAGACAAATTGAGCTTAAATTGAGGCTCTGTGTCTGTTTACTGCGCCTGTCTTTCATTTCAGTGTGAGCTCCTCATTTATTTCCACATCTCTCCATTTTGTCTCATGTTTGTCCTGCATGGTTTTTGCATTGTTTGGTTGCTCTGGATTGTTGTGTGTAGTTACTTTGTAACGTATATGGTGATCTGGTCTGTAAGTGCACATGTAAGGAGCCATTCAAAAAACAAATGTTTTTGCATTCCACAGTGCTGCATTTCCATTGATTTTCTTTGTAAATATGCGTTAGATGGACATCTTTTACATCTTTGTATGAAGACTATTTTTCCAGTCCTTTGCCCTGCGTCTTTTTTGTGAATGTCCCCTAACTGTTTTTCTTTACATGAAGATTCTTATTTAAGATTTTAGATTTGCTACACCCAGTAGACCAGTAGTCACACTAAAGTTAGAGATGTAGACAGCTACTCAGCTTTAGTGGCTCCCCTTGGATGGATTAAATGTGAATATATGCTCCCAAAACACTGTTTCTGCCATGCAGATTTGGAAAAACCCATTACAACACTCTTCCTGCCACAACGTTAATGTAACATGCAATGAAACAGAAGTGTACCAGCAGAAGTCTCTGTAAAAATGGGTCATGTTGCTAATTAATTGTAAATGTTCTTAGTACTGTTGGGAAGCTATAGTGCACTAGAAGGTCTCAGTACAGTAGGGTAAAGGGTAATGTTCTAAAAAGCTATCTAGACTGTTGGTTAAGGACAGTGTTCGGGAGGGCTGTTAAGAATAGATGGTGTTGTAGAAGGTCCTCAGGCTATAGGAAGAAGGTTCAAGAAGGTTCAAGAAGGTTTCAAATGCTGTTTAAAAGGGGCACTGCTCTAGAGCACAGCATAGTAGGGTTCTCAAGGCTTTAGGGTGTGGAAAGTGTTGTAGTGGGTTCTCAAGACTATAGCATTAAGACAGTGTTCTATAGAAGGTTCTCAATGTTAGGGCAGGGACTAAATGTTCTAGTTGATTCTCTAAACTTCAGGGTGGAGACAGAGTTCAGTAGAGCTAGGATATTTCCAATGTGGTTTTCAAATTTGTTTCATAAGGAATATGTTCTAACTGATTCTTAATTAGTTTTTTTTAAGGCTGCAGGGTAAGGACAATGTTTTTGTGGGCTTGAGTTCCAGTGAGTTCTCAAAGATTAAAGGCAATAATAGTGTTCATGTAGGTTCGCGGAATGGCTCACAACAATGTTCTAGAAGGTTTTTGTGGCATGTGCAGTTGATTATGATGCAAAAATCTGCCAGGCTGTTGCTATGGTGACATAGTTAGCATAGGGGAATGTTGTCTTTGATTAATGCAGGGCTTTTGTTGCCTTTGTCATGCAGTCATCTTAACACATCAAAGAGCTCTCACTGTATGACTGGCAGGGCAACCAGCCAATTACACATCAGCTGAGAGAACAAGCTTTCACGTTGATTAGACGTTTGTGTGTGTGTGTGTGTCTGAGCTATTCTAGATGTGTTCAAACAGAAGTATGCTGACATGTTCATGTGTGTAAGATTATAGGGCTGGTCTCCATGACAACAGGAATGTCTGTAAGGCAGGAACAGGATTCTTTTTCTCCTTCACGCTCCGTTTATCCCTCCCTCTCTCTCTCCTCTTTCATTTGCTGTTCTTTTCTTCTCCTTTATCTCACATCCTCTCTCTCTCTCTGTATCCTTGTTCAGGCTTTTTCCTTAGTGACGCATTGCAGCCACAGTGTGTGTGTGTGTGTGTGAGTGTGTGTGTGTGTGTGTGTGTGCGTGTGTGAGAGTGAGGGAGTGAATGTGTGTTTTAGTGAGTTCGGGTGTGCGTGTTCTGCCGAAGGGTGGTTCTCTTAATGGGTTTAATGTCTCGATCCTTGTGTTTTTGTGTGTAATCCAAAACTTTATGGTCTTGAAAACATACACACATGCATATAAACACTGCAACCTGAGAGTATTTCCTCCAGAGTTTTACAGAGGGCCTCGTCTTTTGTATTTGGTAGAGAAAGCATTTAGTATTGATCAGCCAAAAAAAAACCTGCAATGTCTGTGTTCCAAAATCAATAAATAAAATATGGATCTAAATTTTGAGAGAACTACAGATTGGGAAGTCATTTTTGTGCTCTCCAGGTTGAAAGCTATATTACTGAAATGTGAATAGGTGACTGCAGATCTATACAGAAGTTTGTTTATTGGAGCCAAACACTTTACAGAAGAAGAAGAAGAGAAGTGCACCTCTCTTCTTTCTTTAATCATAGTATCCTTCACCAATGGCTTCCTGCCATCTGACTACACTATTAAAAGCTATTTAAACTTCACACTATAAGCAATTTGAGGAAGCTCTGCTGCTCTGAAAAGCATTAGATCTCTCAAAAGCTTTATTTCTTCATCGATGGAATTATTGAGGAGAACTCAAATTGATTCTCCAACATCTCTACCCAGATGCTTTTCCATCTCTTCTACTCCACCCAGATTTTTTAGGTTTTATTCAGTTCACAATCTGATTAATACCTCAATCAGAATTGATGTAAACCCTTTAGTCAGGAAAAATCATATTCAGTTTGATTCAAAGGAAGGGGTGTTGCAAGGCTGTTTACAGTGAGAAAAGTACCTTGCATGCATCTGAATTGTAGTGCAAGAGCAATTTTTTACAGGTTTGCAGGAGAAATGAGCACGAGGCTGATAAATGTGAATCGCTTTTACTCTTTACACCATCAGTCAGTATGATTTTAAACATCAGGGGGCATGATTAATCATAATTGTATTAAATTGAAAGCCCCAGTTTTTATTAATATAAACTACCAAAAGTCAGTAAGATTACTGAAATGTTTTTAAAAGGAAGTTTTATTTTATTACGCTGATTTTGTACTTAAGACAGATTTCTTAATATTAAGTTGTGCTGCTTGATATCTTAATATTAGGGTTATTTGATGAATAGAAAGTTCAAAAGAATCACATTTATTTTTGGAATAGAACTCATCAATTTTGATCAATTTAATGGATTCTTGCAGAGAAAAAAAAACTGATTTGTTTCAGAAACAAATTAGTAACAGCAAACATTTGAACGGTACTTTATGTTGTTGTTTTGGCACTGCTGTACAACCTTGTGTAAAGAATAATGTTAAGCTGTTTAAAATTATACCCAAGGCTGAATTATAATAAATCTTATTGAATATAGAATAGCTTGTAAGCTAGGCACATTGTTGTAGAACTAACATCTGATGAATGAAAACTCCATATACAGGGCCCAAAACAATATTTGGGCAATTAAGCCATGTTTAAAAACATTTGCAATAGTATTGAACTTTCTTATTGTAATTTTAATGGATGTATAAAGTCAGTGCCCCTCGAGTTCACACAGGTGTCCTAGCAGAGTGAACACAGCTGTAGTTCATCACACGTTCTGTTTCTAACAACCAGAAATTGCAGAATATGTTTTTTTTATTTATTATTACATCATTTGAAACCAATTATTCCGTAGACCACAAAATGAGATAACAGTTTTAATTTTTGAGTGAACTACTCCTTTAATTGCCACAATGCTTTTGATGCCACGGTTTACAGTATATATATATATTATGCATTTTTGGACAGAACAGCACCTTGTCTACGTATGTTTGTGTGCAAATATTCTATTGTGTATGTATGAAATTGAGTCTGTGGGAGTTTGTAATTCTGGTGTTTCTCTAGATGACTCACGGCTCACAGTGACCACAGCTCCAGCTCATGGCACAGATGATAGTCCTCTTTAAAAGATACTCTCAGTGGTCTAAACAAAATCAGACGTCTTTGTCAGATCCTGTTTACACAATATCCTCTGCTCGTTATCCTTCCATTTGACCTCCGCCCCTGTGCTGACATTTCCGTTGTGAAATATGATCAAATACAACGCAACACATGCCTACACTGTGACAGAGAGAAAAAAAGATTTCATTTTACTTCCAGTTTACATTTGTGACATATATGGTTGATACTGGGTTTGCTGCACAGAAATATGTTTGGTGACCCAAACACATGGAGGTGTTCTCCCATTCTTCCATGTAATAATAACTTTTGACAGCATGATGCTTCTAAAACAGCCATCTTGACACAGGTTCCTTGATTTTGTCATGTTTGAACTAAGCATCTGTCAGTTAGGTTTTATGAATAAACAGGAGCCACCATTCAAGGGACATGTTCAGAAGATGAAAAAAAAACAAACAAAAAAAACATTTTATTCTGTTCTGCTAACATAAACAAAACCATAAAAACAAGTTTATTGTGCAATATTTTTGTGCTAATTTAAGTATTGAGCATTTAGCTTAGCACCTTGCAAATATTATACACTGTTTTGCTAATATTTTGCCCTATTTTGTTTGGAAGTCTATTTTCACACTAGTTTCACGCTGGCTGAATTAGCTAGTTAGACATGTATTAGTCAAGTCTCACTCTGCATTAGTCAAGTCTCACTTTATGTCTGCCACACTGATTGTTTGGGTGTGTGAGTTAGTTTGCATGGGTGTTACCGCCTATATAGGACCACTTAGGATGTCTCATGGAAATAGTATAAAAAAAAATTTGAAAAGAATTTGAAACAGAGCCATGGTGTAGCTTGTCTGAGGTAATGTTTTGCAGGTCATGTAAGGTCGCCTTCCTTTTCTTGTACAGTCATCAGGTTTAGCCGAGTGGCCTGAACTTAGCCAGGTCCTTTTTATGCCATTTTTAATTTATGTCCTGATGTTGTACAGTGCGTTTAAGGCTAGTGATATCTTTGTTTAAGCTCTATCCTCATTTGAACCTCTCAGCTATTTGTTGTTGTAATCTTGTGTGAGGCTGTATTGTACAGGTGTTTACTAGGGTGAGCTGCATGACCAAAATCCTGTGTCAGGGTATGATAAAGTTTATATCATGATATAGTTATTTTTTTCTGGAAATTAAAATCCAAATGTTACATAATTTAAAAATTTTAAAAAGAAAAGGGACATTATCTTTTCATTTTTTATGTAAATAAATATATAGTTTTTATTTATTTCATTGCTTCTACTATATTTCTCCCATTATTATCAACCAATTTGTTTATATTCAAAGCATATATATGTGACAGTTTTCAAAATAGACTATAGATTTATCTTGGTATTGGACTTGGATCGGTTGACACTGCATGATGTAAAAAGCTTTGAAATACTGTATAACACAAAAGTTGCTGAAATAAATAGCTTAAATAGGTCATAAAGGGAAAATGTGGTATTTTCAGCAAATGATAAAGGGTTCTTACCTCATCCAAGGTTGTCTACCACCATCAATCCACCTTGTTTTAACTGGATTTTCCAGCAGAAAGAACTAACTGGAACAGCCTCATATTCTGATACTTAAAATATCTGATATAAAAGGTCCGGCTTTCCGGCATTAAGGCAGTGGAATTATTAGGCGTTGGAATAGTGTGTAGATTTTCTAGATTCACTCTAAAAGATGGACTGAGCTGTAAGCAGTTAGAAAAGCCTATTACTTACAGTCCAGAGCATTTGCTGTACAAATAATCATGTTATGTGCAAGTGTGTGTGTGTGTGTGTGTGTGTGTGTGTGTGTGTGTGTGTGCATGCTTAGCTGTCATTTAGGGACAAAATTGTCATGAGAAGTGAACTAAATCTGGCAAAACCTACACTGGAGCTGTTGTATGTGTGAAACAGTTTATAAATATAAAATATATAAAAATATATATTTATATAAATATAAATATAAAAAATTATATTTGTCCTCATTTAGTAAACATATATGTGTTTGTGCAATCATTTTCTATTTTTTCTTTGATTGTCACACATTCATGTTGTGCAGAGCTCTTGGATGAACAGATACACACACTCTCTTAGACTCATGGGCGCTGCATGTGCTTTTCCTCTGTAGACTCTGGCTGCGCTCACACGTCACTCCATTAACCTGCTCCCCAACCACCTGGCTCAAGCCCTGCATGTGCGCGCCGGCTCACAGGAAATTAACGCTCGCATGCAGAGCGCCATCGCCCTGCGCAGCGGGGACAAGCTCCGCCAAGAACATATCTCCCCCTTCTCTCTCACCTTTAGAGAAGCACTGCTGGAGCACAAGGTAGCCTGCTCCCACCTTCCAGCAATCCTGTCCTCGCTTTCTGCTCTCTCACTCTCTCTTTTTTGCTTTATTTTTGTTTTGGGGGTACAAGAGAAGGAGACGAGAGAGTGTTTTTGTCATGAGTAAACTAAAGGACGTTATTTGCCAGCAATAGAAGTCAATACTTTTTAGAACATGCACAGCAGTTTTAAATGTTCTCAGTTATTACTATATGCCATCCGAAAAAACAAGTTAAGGTGGTCCAGCTGTATTTAGAAGATGGTAGCTGCTTTCTTGTTGGTCAAAGATGGTCAGCTGGATGGACCAAAAAATCTAGACCAATTTGCACCATTTTATTGATCATCTGCCACCAGTTTTAGTTGGATTTTCTAGCAGGTAGCAGGAGTGATGACACTTCTGAGACCACTGCAAAGCAGTTATGGACTTCACTTTAAAGGATATTTCTCCTCAAAACAAAATTCTGTTATTATTTTCGCTCTCATGTCCAAACAGCCTTTCTTCAGTGGAACGAAAAATGTTAAATTTTAAAGAGTCTTCAAGTTCTTCAATATTCAGTGACAGTTCATATATAGTGACTACAGCTCCAAAAATGATTTTAAAAAAGGTCATTTTATGGCATGGTCTAAATGTTTCATTCACAAATCGTGATTCAGTTTTTGAGCTGTTAAATTGAGAACCGCTTTTAGACCATTAGTCTGACAAAAAGGTTGTTTCCTGATCCGATCAGCCGGTTCTGATTAAGAAAAAGAGAGTGAGTTTAAATCAACACTTAGGATAATGAGCTAGTGAATTCAGTCGATTGGATTGGTCTCCAAATTGATTGTTTTTAATCACTGATGAACTTGGCTCATCATATGAACCTTAATTCTTCCTGATCAACTGGGATTGGCCCACAGATGGGCCTTCAGGTTACTCATGATCCACTACCATGCATGTTTTCATCTTAGAAAAAAACGCTTTTTATTCAGTTTATATATCCCTCACCTTGTTTCTGCTGGTTTGAGTTGACCTTTGCCCCCTGTTTGGCCTTTGACTTGGCCTGTGCCACTCTGTGCTTGAGTTTTTTTGTTTGCCCTGCCTCCAGCCCTGACATCACACATCCTCTCACTAAAGAGCACAGGAGTTGTGTGTTTATGTGTGTTTGAGCTCCTACCCTACTCTTTCCTATGTGGTTAGCATTGCTTTCATGGTGTCATTGTGGACGTCATGTGAAGAGGAATTTTTGTCCTTAATTTTCTGTGCGTGTGTGTGTGTTTTCTCTACAGTACTCCCAGATGCGAGACGAGGTGTTTAAGTCTAATCTAGTGTGTGCCTTCATTGTTCTCTGCTTCATCACTGGAATACAGAGCTTACTTCCCTCAGCAAGGTAATTAATACACAAGTACATAAATACACTGATGACCATAACTACCACAGACACTGAGGTTGACACATGATCTATTTGGGTTTATAGTGCATATAAAAGTCATGGAGTAATATTTTCAGTAGTGTTCGATGTGGGTTTTTCAATGAAATTTGATCTTGGATATTTGATATTCGATTACTCCTACAAGCGCATCATGTAATATGTGATCACTCATGTTTGTAGGATGGTCACTATGGTGATACAGTTCTCCGTCCTCATCTTGCTGCACTGTTGCCTTGTTGTCGTGACAACGGCGGAGGACTATAAGTGTTTGCCACTGGTTTTGCGAAAAGCATGTTGCTGGGTGAACGAAACGTACGCTGCACGGAACGTTGTCATCTTCCTCTCCATCCTCATCAACTTTCTGGCTGCCATGATTAACATAGTGAGCAAACACTGTTATTAATTGTATTTTTAATATCATCATTATACTATGCAAATGTTTCCGTGGATACATTTTAATTTGTGAGCTGAACCAATTTAAACTCTAGGATTAAAGACCCACTGTGGAGTACAAATGATTTTTTATTTATGTCTAGTGATAAATTTGTAAAAAAAAAAAAATCTAAGACTAAAAAGAAGGCATGCACAATATATGGCTCAAAATCTGCAAAGGGGTAATTGAATGTAATAAATCATTTTTGGGTATTATAAAACATTCAAAATGCTTTTGGCATAGTTCATTATACTTATTTTACAGAATGAAGTTTTATGGGACTATTTCGTGGCCTAACTAAATTACTTGGCTTGTCAAAAACATTCAGCTGTCGCAAATTTGTTGACTTTTCAATTTAATTTAATTCAATTGTAATTAAATTTTTCAGGACAGAAGTGGTTTTGATGCACAAAGTTGTTTTTATTGTCTCTTATAACAAAAATATGTTATTTAAATCCATGAAAATGCAGCTCTTGTAGTACATAATAGTGAAAAATCACTTTTTGAAACTGTTGTTCCATTGTTACCCCTTAGCAGATTCTGACTCATGTCAATATCATATTGGTTACTGGCCGATTTGAGAGTTTTTTTATTTAATATATTAGAATAGTCCATTTTAATGTGGATTTTTTTTTTTTTTAACTTCACAAATGTTTACCATCATCTAACATTCGAAGTTGATCTTCAAAAACACTAGGAACTTAATGAGTTAGATTCCAGATAAAAATCTAATTTTCATACTGTATATTACAATGTTGTGATGCCTAAATTGCATGTAAAAAATTTGATCTTAATTTTTTATATTTTTAATTTGATTTAATATAATATTATCAGTTTCTACTTTCAGTAGAATATTATTTAAGCCATTTATCAGCTACTGTACACTTGTAGTGTACTGTGTAGCTAGAAAGTTCTTGGAAATGCAGTTTTATTGTTCAAATGCAATCGATTCTCTAACATTAGCACCCTCTTTCTCTTTTATTGTAGCTTTGGTGTGATTTCGATAAATCGGGCTCATTCAGGAACCAGACGTTTAATGCATCTGCCTCAATCCCCGATATCTGCTTCTTCCCAGAGGTCTTTTCATCCACTGCCTCCCACACAGTCAGACCCACAGCTTATTGCCAGTTTCAGTCTGTTAAAAAGATTGATAGAATTCTAGCAAATGTGTAAACTGTTTAAAATCAATTCATTCACTGTACACAGAGCAATGGCTTATTAATGGTGAGGTTATCTGCCTGTTCATTGACAGTATTTCGTGTTTACTGGAGTGTTGGCTATGGTGACGTGTGCAGTGTTCCTCAGACTGAACTCTGTCCTGAAGCTGGCCATCCTGCTGATCATGATCACTATCTACGCAGTGCTGACCGAGGCCTTCTACACACCTCTGTTCATCCGCTATGACACACTTACACTTAATCAGAGGTATGCAAACTTTCACATTGTGCCATTCAGAAGCCATTAAGGAACAAATTATAAAGAGTGAAATTATATATCACACTTTGACCCTTATGGATGTGATGCAAGTTCATAAAATGATGCGGACCGACTTAAGAGCAATAAATGTCTTGCTGTTTCTAGAGTAGCAGTCTGCAAGTGTTTTAATAGATTTCTGCAAGTTTTATGATTGACACAACCCAGACATACATTTCTGTCTTTTGCTAAACTCTTAATGAGAAGGACACATCAAACTACGTCAGAAATTAAATGTGGGTGGTGTGGCCTGGTGGCCAAAAGATTAGTTTGGCAACTAGGTTTTTAACCCTGCAAGGATTGCACATACACTTCTGTGACTGCCAAAAGTTTGGGGTCAGTAAAGTTTTTATTATTAATGTTATTATCATTCAGCAAAGCTGTATTAAAGGGTTAGTTCACCCGAGAATGAAAATTCGTCCATCTTCTACTCACCCTCGAAGCATACTAGGTGTACAGTATGTGACTTTCTTCTTTCAGAATAATCCAGTCGGAGTTATATTATCCTTGCTCTTTCAAGCCTTTCAGTGGGGGTATGCGGGTGTTTGTTGTCAATAGTTCAGAAGACGTAATAAAGTGCGTGTGAAATACATCTTCTGTCATCCACCTGCACATATTCCGCATCCCACAGTCAGCAGATATTAGAAAAAAAAGTGTTTATTCGTTTGAATTCTGGATATCTATCTTATAAAAATGCATGGATTCGTTACAGGGGGCCTTCATTCACACCCCGGAGCCGTGTGAGGGACGTTTTATTACAGATGTGTGCACTTTATTTCACATCTTCTGAACCGTTGACAACAAACATCCAGTTACCCCATTGAAGGCTTGGATGAGCAAGGACAATTTTTTATATAACTCCAGTTGGATTATTCTGAAAGAAGAAAGTCACTTACACCTAGGATGCTTCAAGGGTGAGCTAACCCTTTAAATCTAGACTTAAAGACATTTACAATGTAACATAAGATTTGTATTTCAAATAAATGCAATTCTTTTGAACTTTACATTAATCAGCATATCCTGAAAAAATAGTTTCCAAAACATTTTTAAGCAGCACAATTGTTTTAAACATTGACAATAATAAGAAATATTTATTGAGCGGCAAAACAGCATATTAGATGACTGCAATAATGGCTGTTAAAATTCGGCTTTTCCATCAAAAGCAAAAAGTACCTTTTAAAACTGCATTAAATTTCAAAAATGTAATTCTATTTTAATATTAAAATAGAAAACAGTTATTTTAAATTATGGTCATATTTCACAATATTACTGTTTTTTTTTTTTATCTTTGATCAAATAAATGCAACCTTCATGGACTTCTTTCAAGAACAGTAATAATATACCAGTTATAAGATGATCTTTTGTACCTGGTCAGAATATACATATATGTATATATATAATTTTTTTTTTTTTTTTTTTTTTTTTTGCTGATTAACAACAATACTGAAGAAAAGTTACTGTGCATCTTCATGCAAGTTCTTTATGGATGTTAATCATTTTCACATTATATTTCAAAGGCACTTCAAAGAATACCATGGTATACCACCTAAAAAACAAGGAAAAATTGGGGGAAAATATTTATATAATATGAAAAAAAATGATACATTTTGTAAAAGCTAAATAAATTATTTGCATGTACTACTTATACAACATTGTTGCAATGCTAAGATGTCTGCCCTAGTTATCATCATTGTGCATCATATTTACTCCAGAGTTATTGTCCCTATATGAGAACACTGTAAATCAGTTTGGATTAAATAAAACCAAACCGTCTACCAAATTACAACCTCTAAAGCAGAACCAAATCCTGAAGTAGGTACTGATTAAAACTGACATTATAATCCACTTTCATAAAAAAAACAAAAAAAATAATAATAATAAAAATAATAATGTCAGATATCATAAGTGTTTGACAAACAGTGTACACTGTGTTTAAGGCTCTTTATGACATTTATGACAGATCTTTGTCTTAACTAACTGCACTCTGGACATTATAAATGTGCTGCAGAGCTCATGAGGCTTTCTGTCCCGTTTCCCTGGTTACAGCAAAAGCTTCCTGGGAACCAAGGAAACGTCTCTGCTTCTCATGGCGATGTTCCTTTTAGCTGTGTTCTACCACGGCCAACAGGTAACAGAGGCGCACACACAGATGCTAACCTGACAGCAGATCAGAGGCCATTCAGTGCCTATTTTATAATGTCACGTTTCTAAGAAACGGCTGCAAGTTATTGGCTGCTTCATAAGGTCTCACAGTTAATATATAAAAGCCCTGCTCTCTCTCTGACACACCGTGTGTGAAGCTTTTTAAGTTCACTCCACTGATTGTTGTCTTTGATGCCGTAGATCAGTGGAAAGAGCCATTCTGAGTGGTGATGAGCGAGAGAGAAAGAAAAATGAGTGCTGGGTTTGTGTAGTTTGTGTGTGTGTGTGTGTGTGTGTGTGTGGTGTGTGTTGGCACCACTCTGATTAATGCGCATGGAGTTGACCACAATGCTTTGTGCTTGTGCCATGTGTTGTGTCCAGCTATTAACTGCCCTCCCCCCATATGTATGGCAACAGCGGGTGGTGCCACTGGCACTGCTTGGCCTATGGAATGGGATTTGGCATGTGTTTCTTGGACAGTGATTTGATCATTTCTTATTTATGCTTATCTTGGTGTGTGTGTCGAATGAATAAACAAGCACTCTGTCACTGCAGGTATTGAGACATTAATTTGCATATACAGTGGGGTGCAAAGGTCTGAGAACACACTGAAAATCTGGGAATCAAAATTCAATTTAAAATAAATGTTTTTGAAAGTTTTGGGATTTTGAAAAAAAAAATACAACAAAGACATGTAAAAAAAATCTGATGTTCTATTTTATTTATAATTTTTTTTGATCAAAACAAATTTCACTTGTGCTCTCAGACTTTGAAACCTACTATATGCATATTTAAAGTTATTTAAAATAATGTATTATTGTTTAATTGCTTCAACACTGCAAAAAATAATTTAATATTTAAAAAATATATAAAAAATAATTTTCTCAGAGTTAATTAACATTCTGAGTGTTTTAATCTTGTTTTCTAGTTTAAATTTAAAATAATGCATAGAATAATTAGATAATGGATAATTACTTGATGCAACACTGCATAAGACATTAATGCTTGTTTGCTGTATTTTATCGTGAATTTAAGTGTGTCTACATTAGTTGTTTCATTCATCTTTTCTCAATTAATTATACTTACAACATTTATAGATACTTTCTATAAATGGAGAACTCCGATGAGTCTACTGAGCTCTGAAAGGCACTAAAATGTTCCCCTTGATTAACTTATGAATGCAGGTACATGCCTCGCTAAATGGAATAAAGCATGTGGGAACATAACTTTTGTATTATCTGCTGAGTGAGAGCCTTGAGAACCAGTATCTCACCACCAAAGAACTTAGCACATCATTTTATTATGGATAAAACAATGCATTTATTTTAGCTACTATTGTAACAGCTGCTCTTCCACCAGCCAGATTTTTAACCATTTAAATGAATGTTCTGATATTGATAAAGTCCCAAACCACTCTAGACAGTGGTGAGATTCAAAACTGGGCCTCCCAAGACACCTAAAACTTATAAAACTCATTTGTGTTAAACTCTTTTCATACAGTTTGTTTTTGTCAAAAGTAATTTGGTTGATATATGCACTGCTTTAATTGTCTACTGTCTGAGTGTGTGCGTCCGTCTCTGTGTGTGTGCATGTGTTTTAGAGGTTAATGGAGGTTAGTCTTGTTGATGTGTTTTTAATAATCAGTCGGACAGTCTTACACCCCTGTCTGCCCCACTTGCATAATTACTCCTCATAAAATCATCTTTCACTTCATATTCAGTCTGAGAGCATACGCAAATTAATGCACACACGCATGCATTTTACACTCATACACATGCATAAACACTTACATCACACCCTGACTGTTTGTAAATTAATTTTTCAATCTGGACGCCTTTGTGAAACACTTTCAATTAAAGCTGGATATTAATATATGCAGATGAGCGTGTGCTACTGCTTAATAAGCAGGGACCTTGTTGTAGCTCTTCATTTGGAAGAGAGCTGATTGAAGCCATGCTGAACCGAGATAGCAGAAACGCAGTACAGCTCACTTCCTGTTAGAGGCAAGATGTACCACAAAGGGTCACAACACTGCCAAAGCATTTAAGGGAACTCACTGAGTACAGTGTGTGAAAGAAATAAAATGAAAAGTGATGTCATCATCTATTCATGTTGCTTGAGGACCAAACACTAATCTGTTCTGATGCTTCATAGACAGTGCTTTTTCACTTTGTCAACATGCAATAACAATCAAAACAACATTGCGAGTGATGATGGGTGTAATCATGAAATCAGAGACCATCCCACTGTAACTGAACACCATTTGTCACAGGAGATACATTTGAGATGCTTGTCCTGATATAAACAGCAAAATAATAATTATTTGTGATCCGATCTCCTGAGATGGATCTTTATATAAGGTGTAAATAGAGCCAACTGTAAAACAAATGCTGTCCAAATGTAAAACAAATTATACATACAGTGTCATTTGATAGTGAGGTTGTGGCATCTTGCTCAAGGTCTCCACATCTTCTTAAAACAGAGTGAGGAATGGATGAGAAGAGCCTGATGCTTTTAGCACACTGATGATCACAGAGCCACATTCATTTTTTAATAACTTACTGGAGTATGGAGCTATTATTATGACAAAATGATTTGAATTTGAATTGTGTAAATTTGAATTATTTGCAAGTGTTATCAACAAAATAGAATTTTAGGTGGTAGTTTAAATAGTTCTGAATTAGATTTTTTTAAACGAATATTGAACATTTGAAATTTAACAAACTGAAATGTTTTTATGGCTGAATTTTATAGACATGTATTTTCAAACAGCTAGTTTTTTTGTTCTGAATTCTTATACTGCTAATATTCATTTAAAAAAAATTCAGAGGTCAGAGAGTGGCAACCTCTCTAACCACCACCACGTTCGCGATGGAAAATTTCCGCAGTCCCCAATTGGCCAAAATGCTCTGTTCGACTTTTCTGAGATCATCTACTCTTCCCTGTGGATGACCTGTGACCTACTTTCTGTAAGATCTGAATTTTTGAGTTTGAATTTTTGACATTGAATTTTAGAAAACAGAATTTGAGTTTGTTAAATTACAAATGTTCAATATTCGTTTAAAAAAATCAAATTCAGAACTATTTAAACTACCACCTAAAAATCAATTTTGTTAGATTACACTTGCAAATAATTCCAATTTACACAATTCAAATTCAAATCATTTTGTCATAATAATAGCTCCATACTGGAGCGGCTCAAAAAAAAATTTGAGGGCTCATATGATGCTTTTTTAAAGATTATTATTTTATGTATTTGTTGTGACAGAAAATGTTGACATGCTTTAATGTTCAAAAAACATTTAAAAAAAAAAAGCCCCTCTATGCCCAGTCTCTCTCAAACGCATCGTTTTCGACAAAATACCTCCTTCCGACAAGCGCAGTCTGCTCTGATTGGCCAGCTGACCTAGTGCACTGTGATTGGCCGAACACCGCAAGCACTCGACGGAAATGTAACACCCCTTTCCATAATCACAAGCTTCATCTTTCAAAATAAACATAAAGACAGTTAATACTGTCCTTAGTTTTACCATCAGTTCAAGCCTGAAAGAGGAACAGAGTGGAGTGACAGACACAGTGATGAAGCTCGTATGTGTTTGCAGTACACAAGCCACGGCCGGTTAAGACCGCTGACTCCACTGTGTGACCCTGTCTCTCTCTCTCTATCACACACACACAAAGTGCACCTCTCTGCATTTTTCCTGTTGCTGATTACCTACCTGATGCAGTCCTCTTCTGGTTGCTAGGATTTTTGTGTGCCTTTTTTTCCCCCCAGTGACTGGATTGTGTTTGCTGAGTGTGTATTTGTGATTTATCTGCCTAGTATTGCTGACAGTTAATAGATACCTTTTTTTTTCTCTTCTTTGAAACTTAAAGCCTTTTTTTATTTATATATGAAGAGTTCAGATGCAAAAGACTAAGTGCCATCTGAAATTTTCATCTAAAATTAGCATTTCTATCAGGCTCCTATGCTAAGGTTCATTCATTTTATTTAATGGCAATGTACTGTATAAGTCCTTTTCTATATATATAATAAAAGTTGAATGTTTTCAACAGATAAATTAGAAAACTTACAACTAAATATTTTCAGCAAGTTTTAAGAAGATTCATAAGCACCAAATCATTATATTAGAATGATTTCTGAAGTATTATGTGACACTGAAGACTGGAGTAATGGCTGCTGCATATTCAGCTTTACTACATAAATAAATACAAATTTAAAATATATCAAAATAAAAACGGTTATTTTCAATTGTAATAATATTTCAAATTATAATTTTTTACTGCATTTTGATCAAATAAATATATTTCATTTTGTTATTAATATATTCTGTCTGTCTGTTCTGAGTTTAGTAGCAGGTGCAATTCATAGTATTGTTTGCATTTGTGGTGACAATCATTCGGTCTTGAAGTGCGATCAGATGATATGAGTTTATCTGGGCAGATACTGAGCTTCTCTCTGACACATACAGCCGTAGAATAGGGTGATCTTCTCTGCCAAGGACTGTGTGAGCCTGATGAATGCTTTGTAAAATAACTGTAAAGGGCTGTAGCACTTGATTGGCTGTTCTGTACTTTTGCTTGTTTGTATTGATTTAATGCATCTTGTGATGCTTTTATAGTTCTCACTAGCTTGATTCTCTCTGTCTCTCAGCTGGAGTATACCGCTCGTCTGGACTTCCTATGGCGTGTACAGGCGAAGGAAGAGATAAATGAGATGCGAGAGCTGCGTGAACACAATGAGAACATGCTCCGGAACATTCTCCCCAGCCATGTCGCACGCCACTTCCTGGAGAAAGACAGAGACAATGAGGTAGAGAGACAGAGTGGATCTGGGTGTCTCATGCCTTTAGTCTGACAGGAAAAGCATGGCAGCACTTAGACTGCGAGAACAAGTGAGGAAAGGGTGAATCATTGCCACTTTCACTCTGTTCTTTATGCTTTATTGGCATTTGAACTGTAGAAGTTGAAACTAATTAAGAAAGTTATACAAATCAATAAGTTATATCAGGGATAGGCAACGTCGGTCCTGGAGGGCCACTATCCTGCAGAGTTTAACTCCAACCCTAATTAAACACACCTGAACAAGACAATCAGTGTTTTCAGGATTACTAGATAGATACGGGCAGGTGAGTTTTTATGAGGGCTGAAGCTAAACTCTGCAGGATAGTGGCCCTCCAGGACTGGAGTTGCCAATCCCTGATTTATATACATGATAAAACAAGAATAAAAGTAAAAAATAAAATATGGGGTTTACACTGTACAAACACTTTAAATCATTATTGCTGTTTTCACACTAAATTACTGTATTCTCAACAGTTTCCTACTGTACAATTTGCATACAGTATGTTACTGTGAATTTTGTTTTCACAGTATTATGAATGTATTCTCAGCAGTTTAATACTTTATATGTTGTATAACAGTATGTCATTGTAGATTTTTTTATGCATTCTGGTTGTAAATTTAAATACAGTAGTACCAAATAACTGTGAAAACCACCACACACTCCTCGCACAGCAGCTCTGTGACAGATAGGGACACCCAGACTTGTTGTGAAGATAAAAGCCCACAAGAAAGTAGACAATGGTAGGTTCATTTTAATCTTCGACTTTTTAATCCCTTTTTGTACATTTTATTATGATGTTATTTGCAAAATAAAGAGTATCTGAGCGAATGCTCGGTTTCCGAGTCAAACTGCGTTAACTGGTCTTTTCCTCCCGCAGCACCACTGGCAAAATGATGGAGAGACTCTTTGTGAAAGAGAATCAGTGGAAGAGAACTTTTTTTATACTAAAAGTATAAACTTTTTTTATCATCTTGTACATATTATTTTAATGTAATGTTCACTTTACCAGTAAAGCTCTGCTAACTAGTATTTTACTCCTGCAGCAACACTAGCAAACCGGCAGGGAGACTCATGAAGACGGATAGCCGTATGAGTACATTAGTTTGGTAGGTCATCTTTGAAACACATACATTCAACTTATTAGTTTAATACTAATGCATTAATAAATGTCTGTGAGAACATCAGAGCGGGTGCTAATTTCCATGTTAAGCCATGCTAACTAGCATTTCCCTCCTACAGCAGCACAAGCAGAATGGCTGGACCATCGGGAGACAGGCGGGAAGAGTCGTCACTAGGGTTGCCAACTGTCCCATATTAACCGGGAACATCACGTATATTGGGCTTAATTGGTGTGTCCCGTACGTGACCTCCCTTGCCCCGTTTATTGACTGCTATGCTGATCTAACCACTGATTGATACAACACCATCTATAAGGGCAGTCATTTTTTTACTATTGTAATGTGGTTAAATAGAGAAAACCATTTTACATTTAAGCAACTTCTAGTGTATTATTAACCTTGGACCTTATTCTTTAAACACAAAATGACCAATAAGAGTGTATTCTCAACAGTTCCCTACTGTACAATTTGCATACAGTATGTATTCTCAGCAGTTTAATACCGCATACGCTGTATTACAGTATATCTTTGTAGATTTTTGATGCATTTTGGAAAAAAACTGACTGTACCAAATGACTGTGAAAACAACCACACACCTCCTCGCACAGCGGCTCTGTGACAGACTTGTTGTGAAGATAAAAGCCCACAAGAAAGTAGGCTATAGTAGGTTCATTTTAATTTTCTACTTTCACTACTGTAATGTGGTTAAATGAAGAAAAACATTTTACATTTTATTAACTTCTAGTGTATTCTTAAACTTGGACCTTATTCTTTAAATACAAAAATGACCAATAAAAAAGTGTTAAGCACCAAAAACAGCCCATATTAAATCTATAAGTTCTCTTTAATTGATAAATACGTATTTTTTTATATACTGTATAGCCTAATGTATATACATACATATATGTGTGTGTGTGTGTGTGTGTAAGTATTATTCTGTATCTTACAAACCACGATTGTCCTGTATTTTCCTTTTCTGAAGTTGGCAACCCTAGTCATCACCATAAAGAAGAATGTTTTAAATGTTTTGAGACAATATGTATTCTCTGATTATTGTTGTATACTGTCACAAATTAAGTACTTTAACACTTCAAACTTAAATTTTTATATTTCCACCATTTATTTTTCACTTGCACAATGTGTTCCTGTGATTTTAGGTTATAGTTGTGTTTTGTTCATTAATGAAATATGGTTAATATGCTGGTAATTCTGCATATTTGAGGGACATTCAGCTCTGAAATGTAAAAGATGAAGTCTGAATAAAGCTATTGGTGTGCAATAACTTGTATAAGCAATAACTTGTGTTATTGAATATATAAAAAATAACAATGCTGTACTTTGATTTTTACAGTACTGTAAAATCTACTGTACTTAGTTTTACAGTGGTACAAAGTACACAGTGGTACACAGTTTTACTGTGGTACAAAATACAGCAACTACTGGATAATTGTTGGCAGTAAGTTACTGTTAATTTGACAAACTTTTTACAATGAAAAACAATTCCAAAATCTAGTGAACTCCCTAAATAGACGACATCCTTTTCCATCACAAAACCTCATAAGTGATAAGTAATCTGGAATGTTCTGCAACAGCTCTGTATATTACACCAGTAGACTCCCCACTGATTTCAGTCGAATGTGACTTTAGCATGATGGTAGGCTAATGCCACATTATTTTAAAAATCATAAAAATACAGAGAGCACACGTTTAAATTCTTTTATTCAGCGAGGATGAAGTCGAATTTATCTAAAGTGACTGTAAAAAAAACGTATCTTACAAGATTTCTATTTCAATGAAATGCTGTATACTTTCATCAAAATTTTATCTAATATTAAGATATTAAGCAGCACAATTGTTTTAACATTGATAAGAAATCAGCATGAAATCAGCATATTTGAATGATTTTTGGAGGATCATGTGACAATGAAAACTGGAGTAATGATGCAGAAAATTAAGTTTTTCCATAAAACACAAAAAAATTAATATTTCATAATATAACTTTATTTTCTTTATTATATAATATTTTAGAAAATATTATTTTATATTTCCCAATTTAACAATTCTGGTGAATTTTGTTGTTCTTGCAACATATATCTTGTTTATCCTCTGTTAGCCATGTTTTTATGTACATATGACATGACTCCTCTGTTTATTTCGGGAATGTTCCGCTGTCAGTTAATCAGAAAATAGGGAGGCTTAATAATGAAGCTGTATAACTCACAGATAAATAAATGCATCCATTAAGCCTATGTGTGAGTGTGTGTATGTGAGAGAGAGTGTGAATTGAGTTACTTTAATTATCCCATTCATTTATAATCAGGTGGAGTATTGAGGCATGATTTAACGGCTGATGCTAAATGCTAAATGTGTCTGCACTTAAATGTGTGAGCTATAATTGACGTCACTCTCTATTATTAAGATGAGGAAATGATCTCTCTCCTTCATACATGCATGCATACACCGTCTTGCTCACAAAACCTGCCACTCTTAAAGGGCACTGCAGTAATTTAGTTCAGTGACTAACAACTATTAAGTGCATTAATGCCTGTTCTCTACACTCGTCCTTAGCAGTCATTGACTTTTTATACATATGATCGCTCATCAGTAATTGCATGCAGTAATGCCTTTTTTTGCCACTGAAACACTTATTTGCTGCATTAATTCTATATAAAAGTATTTTTATATTATATTATTTGAATAGTATTAATAAAATAACATTTTAGAATATACATGAACCATTTTTTTAAATGATTTTGTATCTGTGGTATATGGTAATCTGTGTTATTTTAGTATCAATGAAAAACTATTACAGTTTTTAATATTTTTTATTCATTTTTATATTATCCATTTGGTTGTGTTTTTGTCATTTTTATTATTTTAGTAAATATATCTACAACCCGAATTCCGGAAAAGTTGGGACGTTTTTTAAATTTTAATAAAATGAAAACTAAAAGACTTTCAAATCACATGAGCCAATATTTTATTCAGAATAGAACATAGATAACATAGCAAATGTTTAAACTGAGAAAGTTTACAATTTTATGCACAAAATGAGCTCATTTCAGTTTTGATTTCTGCTACAGGTCTCAAAATAGTTGGGACGGGGCATGTTTACCATGGTGTAGCATCTCCTTTTCTTTTCAAAACAGTTTGAAGACGTCTGGGCATTGAGGCTATGAGTTGCTGGAGTTTTGCTGTTGGAATTTGGTCCCATTCTTGCCTTATATAGATTTCCAGCTGCTGAAGAGTTCGTGGTCGTCTTTGACGTATTTTTCGTTTAATGATGCGCCAAATGTTCTCTATAGGTGAAAGATCTGGACTGCAGGCAGGCCAGGTTAGCACCCGGACTCTTCTACGACGAAGCCATGCTGTTGTTATAGCTGCAGTATGTGGTTTTGCATTGTCCTGCTGAAATAAACAAGGCCTTCCCTGAAATAGACGTTGTTTGGAGGGAAGCATATGTTGCTCTAAAACCTTTATATACCTTTCAGCATTCACAGAGCCTTCCAAAACATGCAAGCTGCCCATACCGTATGCACTTATGCACCCCCATACCATCAGAGATGCTGGCTTTTGAACTGAACGCTGATAACATGCTGGAAGGTCTCCCTCCTCTTTAGCCCGGAGGACACGGCGTCCGAGATTTCCAACAAGAATGTCAAATTTGGACTCGTCTGACCATAAAACACTATTCCACTTTGAAATAGTCCATTTTAAATGAGCCTTGGCCCACAGGACACGACGGCGCTTCTGGACCATGTTCACATATGGCTTCCTTTTTGCATGATAGAGCTTTAGTTGGCATCTGCTGATGGCACGGCGGATTGTGTTTACCGACAGTGGTTTCTGAAAGTATTCCTGGGCCCATTTAGTAATGTCATTGACACAATCATGCCGATGAGTGATGCAGTGTCGTCTGAGAGCCCGAAGACCACGGGCATCCAATAAAGGTCTCCGGCCTTGTCCCTTACGCACAGAGATTTCTCCAGTTTCTCTGAATCTTTTGATGATGTTATGCACTGTAGATGATGAGATTTGCAAAGCTTTTGCAATTTGACGTTGAGGAACATTGTTTTTAAAGTTTTCCACAATTTTTTTACGCAGTCTTTCACAGATTGGAGAGCCTCTGCCAATCTTTACTTCTGAGAGACTCTGCTTCTCTAAGACAAAGCTTTTATAGCTAATCATGTTACAGACCTGATATCAATTAACTTAATTAATCACTAGATGTTCTCCCAGCTGAATCTTTTCAAAACTGCTTGCTTTTTTATCCATTTGTTGCCCCCGTGCCAACTTTTTTGAGACCTGTAGCAGGCATTAAATTTTAAATGAGCTAATTAAGTGGATAAAAGTGTAAAATTTCTCAGTTTAAACATTTGCTATGTTATCTATGTTCTATTGTGAATAAAATATTGGCTCATGTGATTTGAAATTCCTTTAGTTTTCATTTTATTAAAATTTAAAAAACGTCCCAACTTTCCCGGAATTCGGGTTGTATATCGTTTTTCATTTTTATTTAAAGTTTAGTTTTAATTATTTTAGTTGAGTTAAACTAAATGAAATTGAGAAATGTTCCCTTGGCTACATGTGACAGAAATAATTTTTAATGATTTTTTATAATAATTGTTTTCTTTATAAAAATTTTCAGCATTTAATTGCAAATAGCAAAAACCTGCAGGTAGCGTTTTTATTATATATTATATTGTACATATACATTGATATGCAATAAATTTTATATAAATTTTATATATATATATATATATATATATATATATATATATATATATATATATATATATTTACATTTATTCATTTAGCAGACGTTTTTATCCAAAGCGACTTACAAATGAGGACAGTGGAAGCAATCAAAAACAACAAAAAGAGCAATATATATATATATATATATATATATATATATAATATTTACACCCTGCTCAAAAAATAAAGGGAACGCTAAAGCAACACATCCTAGATCTGAATCAATGAAATAGTCTTATTAAATACTTTGGAGTTACATTATGTTGTTTAAGTGTTCCCTTTATTTTTTTTGAGCAGTATATATATATATATATATATATATATATATATATATATATATATATATATATATATATATATATATATATATATATATAAATCACATAAAATATATGTAAACCATGTTTGTTTGTATGGTGTATGCGTTTTATTGGCATTAAATATCAGATACCATCCTAATCATATGCATCTCTGCACCCTAAACTCTAACCCTGGCCTCTCTCTGTTCTTATGAGTAAAACAAGTGTATTAATATAAAGCAACACTGCCCTCTAGAGTAGAGTTTTAAAAAGTCAACCCATTCTGCATATGTCGCATGCACTGTATTGTTGTTCTGAAGTTCATTGGACCCACATTTCTGTAGGTTTCCACATGTGTTATTTTAAAGCTCATTTGTGTCAAATGGAACAAATTTTTGAAGTTGATCTGTGTCCAGTGAGGAGGTTTCTAATGTGTGATCTCCATCCGTAGGAGCTCTACTCGCAGTCATACGATGCGGTGGGAGTGATGTTCGCCTCTATTCCAGGCTTTGCTGATTTTTACTCACAGACTGAGATGAATAATCAGGGTGTGGAGTGTTTGCGGCTGCTCAACGAGATCATCGCTGATTTTGATGAGGTCAGAATTCTACCAGCATAAACCTACACGTATTTAAAGGCATAGTTTATAAATAAATAACAATTCTGTCAATATTTACTGACCCCATGTTGATCCAAACTCATTCAATAACAGTTCATCATGACAAATATTACAGCGTACAGGTTTGTCGTGAAATGGGGGTAAGTAAATAAGGACTGAATTGTCATTTTGGGCTGAACTACCCCTTTAATATTAATGATTTTCTCTAAGACACACAGATCCATCACACCTGCTCAGAAGCTGCTGTTGAATGTTTAATGCTACATATGTAGGCTGTCATATCTGAAAGATTGTCTCTGTTCAGCTGCTGGGGGAGGAACGCTTTCAGGACATCGAGAAGATAAAGACCATCGGCAGCACATACATGGCCGTGTCAGGACTGTCTCCTGAGAAACAAGTATGAAAACACACACACACACACATACACCTATAGAAACCTACAAACTCACTCATACTAAAGCAGATATTATCTGATGTCTTAGAAGCCTGTAGTTTGTGCAGTAATCATTCTATATGTCTGTGTTACCATAGCAATGTGAGGATAAATGGGGGCATCTGTGTGCACTGGCTGATTTCGCCATTGCTCTGAATGAAAGCATTCAGGAGATCAACAAACATTCGTTTAACAACTTCCAACTCAGAATCGGTAAGAA
This sequence comes from Carassius carassius, assembly GCF_963082965.1. Taxonomy (NCBI): domain Eukaryota; kingdom Metazoa; phylum Chordata; class Actinopteri; order Cypriniformes; family Cyprinidae; genus Carassius; species Carassius carassius. The sequence goes on from NC_081766.1 coordinate 7,247,811, forward strand.
TCAAACTATTAAATTAAATGATTTAGAAAAACCTATGAAAGAAAGAATTGAGCTCAACAGTGACTGCCCACTTTTTGATCAGCCTTGATTGCGGGAACATTTTTCCATTTTTTTAAATAAAGTTTCAAAGCCATGAGTCCAAACCAACTCTTAGATGAGTCACAACATTACTATATTTGATTTGAAGCCAAAAAAAAAAAAAACATAAATATATATATATTTGATGGACTTTTTATTACAAAATATTATTGCAAAAGATATTTGAGGTTGTAAGGAGACATGGTTATGTCATTTGCAATGCTTTAAGGGAGTGGGCAGTATTTCTTTTTCCATGGTTACTTCTCTAACTGTCCTTTCAGGATCATGGGTAATGTAGTTCTTCTCTGTGATTTATTTTAAAATCATGCTAAAAACATTTTAATATTATTAGTAGTGTTAGAGTTAATATTCTTTTTTTTTTAAATCTCAGATGCAGCTTAAAATGTAAATTAAAAGTTTTATCTTTATGTAGATTATGTAGAGTTTATTTTTAAGGAATTTATACTTTTATAATGCATTAAATTGGTCAAAAATGACATTAAAAACATTTATAATGTTACAAAAGATTTCTGTTTCGAATAAATGCTGTTCTTTTGAACTCTCTGTTCATCACAGAATTTCTGACTTAAAAATAATAAGCAGCACAACTATTTTCAACCAATGATGATAAGATGCGATTTTTGCTGAGAACCAGCATATTAAGGTGATTTTTAAAGGATCATGTGACCTTGAAGACTGGACTAATTGCTGCTGAAAATTCAGCTTGCCATCACAGAAATGAATAACATTTTATAATATATTAAAATAGAAAACAGTCATTTCAGATTCTGTTATCTACTCCTTATCGCTTTCTAAATATGTTTAATAGTTTATTTACCTATTTTAATTCAACTGATTCTACTTTGTTCTTACCCCTAAAAATAGGCTGCCATGGCATAAAAGAGTCTAATGAGTAAATAAATTAATTATTATTCTAAAGAAGCCCAGCACTCAAGTCTATCTTAAAAGATTGATTTATTATTGCCAAAAATCTGTGTTTTTCTGATGAAAATAAGTAGGATTTTTTGCTTTTTATTTTCTTAATAGCCCTCTATAAAAGACTTAAATGTAGGTTGGACCATTTTTAAATGTTAACAGTGAGATGTGCTGATGCTGGCGCTGTGCTCTCCTCTCTCCTCAGGCATGGCTCATGGCTCTGTGGTGGCTGGAGTGATTGGCGCTAAGAAGCCGCAGTATGATATTTGGGGGAAGACAGTCAATCTGGCAAGTCGCATGGACAGCACAGGTGTCAGTGGAAAGATCCAGCTCCCAGAGGAGACCTACGGCATCCTGAACGAGCGCGGCTTCGCCTTCGAGTACCGAGGCGAGATCTACGTGAAGGGAATCAGCGAACAGGAAGGCAAGATCCGCACGCACTTCCTTCTGGGCCGCGTGCAGCCCAACCCACTCATCCTGCAGCCGAGGAAGCTCACGGGCCAGTACTCGCTCGCCGCCGTGGTGCTCGGCCTGGTCCAGTCCCTCAACCGGCAGAAACAGAAACAAATCCTCAATGAAAACAACAACTCAGGCATCATGAAGGCCCACTACAACCGCAGAACTCTGCTGGCGCCGGGCAACTCGGACACCAGCCACGCTGAGGTCACGGACAAGAGCGAGCTGGCCTAGAGAATGAGGAAAACAATCTGCGTACTTAACCAAAAGACTGAGCTGCTGCCGCTGACTGAGTGTCCCTCTTGCTGTCTGTGTTTCTTTTTGTATTTCTTTTGTATCTGAAAAACAATAAAGGGGTTTAATTTTTTTATAAAGTAATTGGCTTCCTTTAAATAAAGGTCTGTATGTTTGATCGCTTACATTCATGGTGATGCTTTCACGTTATGTTGGAATTATTGTGACTGAGAAATTGTTAACGTCCCTAAACCCAGATTTTATTCAACACTTATAACCATAATGGTCCCATTTGCAGCTTTTGGTCCCAAAAGCACATTAGGAAGTCAAGACATTCAAAAAATGTTCTAACTGGTTGCTAGGGCTTGTAGGGTGTTCCAAAAGGTTGCTAGGCTTTTCCAAGCTAAGGTGTTCTGATGGGTTTCTAGGGTGATCTAAACTTCAAATGTTTTGGGCTGCTGACATTTTGGTTAATTTTTGACATGATGGTCAAGTCACATTTTTTTCTTTCTTTTACTTTTTGTCATCAACTGCTAATTATGAAAAACCCAACATTACATTAATACTTTATAAAAAATATTCCAGAATGCACTATTATTGTTTTTTTCTATATTAGGAAAGTTGCAATTTTGCACGAAGCAACTGATGCCGAGTTAAGGTATGTTATAACAGATTTCTTTTTCAGTCAACACTTTTACAAATGTTTTTCGCCTTTTGATTAGCTACAAATGTTTATTTGTTTAGATACACTAAAACAAGCATAAACACCTGGATTATGTACCTTGTTACAGATACAGAGTGCTTTTACAGATAAAGAATGAATTGAAGGAATATAACATGTGAAGTGTTAATCAAAGCTGGCAAATTTTTTGAATGCTTTTTTAAATGAGGTTGGGCATAGCCTTAAATTAATTAAATTAAGTTATATAAATTTTTAATACATGTAGTTTTATATAATTTCTGTGTGTGTGTATATATATATATATATTTATTTATATATATATATATATATATATTTATATATATATATATATATATATATATATATATATATATATATATATATATATATATATATATATATATATATATTTATATATATATATATATATATATATATATATATATATATATATGTGTGTGTGTGTGTGTGTGTGTGTGTGTGTGTGTGTGTATATACTGTTTGTTTTTTCTTCATCTTCTTCTTCCCACTGTCCTTACGTAGGTGTTGTCTCCATGGAAACAGAACTCCTCATCTTGTCAGTCGGACATGATTCTTCCGAGTGTATTTCTGACGGATGGGCGGGGCTAATTATCACATCACTCCTGTCACACTCTTGACAGCCAATAAGGGATGTAGTGATTCTTGGCCCTGTTTTATTTACCTGACAAATACAATTGAATGGAAGCATTTTCCGTGGTGAACAGTGCAAACCTCTGATATTGGGGAAACAGAGATAGAAGAGAGATAGAGGGGATGAAAGCGTTAAAACGCTTGAAAACTGGCACTAATACGACCACAGCTGTGGCACTGTAGGGTGTGTGTGTGTGGAATGACGATGTGTTTGTTCCTTGACAAGCCATCTGTGAACAGTTTGCAGATTTTTCCTCAGCACTGGATGCTCACAAACGGTTAGCTGACACACAACATGTCCGTCAAGACTTGTTTTTTATTTATATATAATGTAAAATATATAAGGGGAGTGACTGGGGATAGTTGTCACACTTTTATTATTAATTCAGTGAATATTTCTGAGGAAAGGTTTATTTTTGATTTCATTTCTGTATGGGCACATGCTTTTTTAAATTCAAATCATAGTTGTCAAAACTGCCTATTCACTTGTTTACCTGAAAAATATAGCATAAATGAAACGATTCTGAGTGCAGTTTTACACAGAAGGTAACACGTTTTATTTGTAATACGCTCTCTTATTTTTCACGTACAGTCACAATCCTGAGAATGGTGTATCAAGAAACACCAGTGAAAGCCCCTCCCCCACTAATGTGCAGCTGTTGTGGATGTGTATGTATTCCGGCAAATGGCAGTCCATATTGATCATTCTTATGACATTCTTAATCACAAATTCAGAGTCAATTATCATGTTTCTTGTGATAGGAGGAGGGAGGAGCTGAGTTTCCATCAGCCTCTCAGCAGCCTGGATCCCCACTCAGGTACTGCATTATTCATGAAGCCTTATGAATATTTAATTACTGTTACTGGGCTAAAGACAGGATGTGTTTAATGTAGGTGAGGTACAGTATTCATCATAACTGTCCTGCTGGTTTTTCAGGAGATGATCATTATATTTTAAGGTCACCTGCAAACAAGTAGGCAAATTATGGGTTATGACTCGGATATTACTTATAGTATTGGCTACTTAAAAAAAAAAACAATAACAATAACCACAAACTCTTAAATACATCCTTCTCAAACTTTCAGTTTTAATAGTAAATAAGTCAACACAGGACAGAACACAGGGTCAAATAAATTTAATTGGGTCATTAAAAGAATGGCAAAATTCTGTCATCATCTACTAAACATCTTGTCGTTCCAAAATTTAAAATGTTGTTCTTTCTACACAAAATGTGAAATTTGGTTCGAACTTTTGTAGACTGCATACAAAAACACCTTTAAAGGAAACCAAAAGGTTTGAAGTTTGAATATGTGAAAACTTAAATGATATTTGAGATCTATGAGACAGATTTTCTCATTTTCTAACTATTTATTAGTTTCCAAACAAAAAATAGGAAAAATCATATATATACTGTATATATATATATATATATATATATATATATATATATATATATATATATATATATATATGGATACATAGTATTAATTTAAATTCTAAAGAATTATGATAAAATAAAATCTGGTTAATAATAAAAATAAAAGATTTTTTTATTTATTTTTTTATTTTTTACATAAGCGATTCTTAATCCATTGAAGTTTTGGGATTCTTCCATCTTAACAATATTTAGCTCACACAAAGCTAATGTTTGGCTTCGGAAGATTTAAAATATAATACACAAGATGTAGTGTTACTATTTTTATAATGCTTTGTGGTGATTTTGTCCTTTTTTTTCGTGCTTGTTAATTCCTGAAATGCCGTCCTTAAAAAAACAAGACAGGATTTTGTGCCCAAAGATTCATGGCTTAATGTGTTCCCTGATGTTTTTAGAAATAATTTGTATACCCCTGGCCCTAGCTAAACTTTGAATGTGTGCACTTGGCCTGCCTCATCAGAACACCCAAGACAACTTCCATCTTCTTCCATGCCATTCTTGTATTAGGTATACATCCGGCAGTTAAGTTCTCTGCTGGTGGTCATTCCAGGCACTGATGTGTCAAACTGTCATCTTTGTCATCACCCAAACAAAATCTTACTAAAAGCTCATTTTTTTAAGGTATAAACCTTAACCACAACTTTAGATTTACGGCTTTGAGTCTAGTTTTAGAGTCAAACAAGATTTGGAAAATAAATATATTTCATATATAATTGAATATAGTATTTTTGATTATTCTTCATAATAATAAACTTCTATAACTCTTTACTTTTCCCTTTTCTCTTTTTTGTTTCACTTTTTCGGTCTCTTAAAAATAAACCAAACTTAAGTCTTTGCTCCAAAGCATTCAAGATTTAAGATAGTTTAAGTTGGAAAATTAAATTTTGCTAAAAAAGTAGTTAACAGGTAATGGATATTACGTATACCATAATTATAATTTAGTATCATAAAATCCTCTAAAAATACAAAGAAAAAAATATAGAACTAAAATATAATACAATTATTTCATTGAAATAAAAAGAAAAATAATTTTTGACTGGCACAACAGCAGCACCATAGTTATGTATTTTGAGACAAATTGGCTCTTCATAGTAGTGCCTCACTGTAACCAAGATTTATTTTATTTCTTAAGAAAAAGAGACATATTTTGTGGTAATTACAACCCACTACAAGAGTTTTTTACCTGTAATTTTCTTTTAACTCTTTAAGTCTCCTGAGTTATGAAGGGCAACCTCTGAACAAACTGAAACATATTTTCTTAAGGTCACAGCCCTTGATAGCTTTTAGTTTGAGCCTGAATATAAAATTTAGCTGACATGCTGTAGAGTTGGAATAATATATGCTAAGGTCTATTTATAGCAACTAAACACACCTGCACAGGTGACTAAAGTGAACTCTCATCTCAATTTATGTGACACCATTATAGGCTGGAACGAGATTTACACACACTGTGTTTCTCTGTCGCTTACATGAGTACAGCTGCATCTGCGTCACCATGGAGATGCAGTCAGCCAATGACAGGCGGCAATTTTCCCTCCAGGGACCATGCTGATTTGAGCTGGGGGGATCATGGGGGTGTAAACAGGAAGGAAGAACAAGAGGTGGGTGGATAGTGACAAATGATAGACTGTGTGTGTGAGTATATGCAGGTATGTGTGTGCATCTGTGCAGGTATGTGTGTTCTTTCAGTTTTCTTTAGGTAGGCGGGGTTTACAGCGTATGCATTCTAGCTTGTTGCTAGGCAAGAACGGTATCCATGGTTACCTCCATATCCAATCAGGTGTTAACGTTGATGTTGGCGCCCATCTCATTCATGTATGTATGTGCGTAAGTGATAAAAATATAAGCTATCTTTCACAGTTATTGCTCCTAGGTTCTGAACAGTCTATATTTTCTCTGATAGTTGGCCACTGGAACTTAAATCTGGTCGTAGAAACAGAGCTGTGTTTTAGATTGAGATTTAGGTTTAGGTTTTGAATTTGCAGAACTCATTCTTTAAACTGTAGTGAACAGATAGAGAACTCTGTAGGCCATAGTCAGTGCATCTGTCAGAACTGTAGGAGTGTTACATTTGGTTTGATATGTGTGTTAAGTGTGTGTTTGTGTGTGTGTGTCCTGTGTCCTCTCCTTCTGCCTTACAGAACCAAGTGACCGGTTGCTATGGGATCAGAGGCTTGACGACTGTTACCAAGGCCCAAAGGCAGTTATACATGAACCTAGTCAACCCAGAGACAAGAGACACAGAGAGAAAGGATGGTAAAAGGATAGAAGACCACAAATGTTTAAACAAATAACCTCAAATATATATTCAGGTTCAGTATTATAAAAATCTCTACAAAATGTGAACTGTAAACTTTAAGTTTTTTTTTTTTTTTTTAAATTAAAATCATCCGAGACGGGCATGGATAAATTAATAATGTAGCAAACTAAAACTAAACTAAGTTTGGATAAATTTATTACATACTGCCATGAGTGTCCATACGGAGAATTAATTACAATTAAACCATTATCAACACAAATAACAAAATAACAATGTATAAAGAAAACATTTTTTGATTCTACAAGCACAAAAGATAGTCAACCAGCAAAATTAAGGGTGTCAGAGTTATGAGCTCGTTGGTTATTTACATTTACATTACATTTACATTTATTCATTTAGCAGACGCTTTTATCCAAAGCAACTTACAAATGAGGACAGTGGAAGCAATCAAAAACAACAAAAAGAGCAATGATATATAAGTGCTATAACAAGTCTCAGTTAGGTTAACCTAAGTACACGTAGCATGGGCTTTTAAATAATATAATAAATAAAAAGAAAACAGAATAAAAAAAAAGAATAGAACAAAAAAAGAATACAAAAACAAGCTAGTGTTAGAGGTGTTTACACACACACCCACACACACACACACACACACACACTCATACACAATTGCATAATAAATTAAAAGAAAATTAAAAAAAAAGATTAGAAAGGCAATTAGATTTTTTTTAAGAATAGAATTTGAATAGTGAGTGTTAAAGTTAGAGGGTCAAATAAAGATGGAAGAGATGGGTTTTAAGCCGATTCTTGAAGATGGCTAAGGACTCAGCTGCTCGGATTGAGTTGGGGAGGTCATTCCACCAGGAGGGAACATTTAATTTAAAATCCATAAAAGTGACTTTGTGCTTCTTTGGGATGGCACAATCAAGCGACGTTCATTTGCAGAACGCAAGTTTCTAGAAGGCACATAAGTCTGAAGTAACAAATTTAGGTAAATGGGTGCAGAGCCAGTGGTAGTTTTGTAGGCAAACATCAATGCCTTGAATTTTATGCGAGCAGCTATTGGAAGCCAGTGCAAATTGATAAACAGAGGTGTGACATGTATTCTTTTTGGCTCATTAAAAATTAATCTTGCTGCCGCGTTCTGGATTAATTTTAAAGGTTACATAGAGCTGGTTGGAAGACCTGCCAAGAGAGCATTGCAATAGTCCAGCCTGGACAGAATAAGAGCTTGAACAAGGAGTTGTGCAACATGTTGAATAAAGCAAATCTGCAGGATCGGACAGTTTAAGCAATGTGGTCTGAGAAAGTCAATTGATCATCAATCATAACTCCAAGGCTTCTAGCTGTTTTTGAAGGAGTTATGGTTGATGTGCCTAACTTGATGGTGAAATTGTGATGAAACGATGGGTTTGCTGGAATCACAAGCAGTTCTGTCTTGGCAAGTTTGAGTTGAAGGTGATGGTCCGTCATCCAGCAAGAAATGTCTGTTAGACAAGCTGAGATGTGAATAGCTACCTTCGGATCATCAGGATGGAATGACAGGTAGAGTTGAGTGTCATCAGCATAGCAGTGGTATGAAAAGCCATGTTTCTGAATGACAGAACCTAATGATGCCATGTAGACAGAGAAGAGAAGTGGTCCAAGAACTGAGCCCTGAGGCACCCCAGTAGTTAGATGTTGTGACTTGGACACCTCACCTCTCCAAGATACTTTGAAGGACCTATCTGATAGGTAAGACTCAAACCATTGAAGTGTGGTTCCTGAGATGCCTTTTGCCAGTAGAGTTCAGAGGATCTGCTTTAACAACTGAGAGCAAGGCAGTCTCAGTTGAATGTCCACTTCTGAAGCCAGATTGGTTGCTGTCAAGAAGGTTTGTTGTGTGTGAGAAATGTAGAGACTTGGTTGAACACAGCTCGTTCAAGTGTTTTTGCAATGAAAGGAAGAAGGGAAACTGGTCTGTAGTTCTCTAAAAGATATGGGTTGAGGGTGGGTTTCTTAAGTAGTGGAGTTATACGAGCCTGTCTAAATGATGAGGGAAAAACACCAGTGTGGAGGGATGTGTTGATGATGTGAGTGAGTGCAGGTACAACTGCAGGAGAAATGGCTTGAAGGAGATGAGATGGAATAGGATCAAGCGGGCAAGTAGTAGGGTGATTAGAAAGGATGAGTTTTGAGATTTCTGCCTCAGAGAGTGAAGAGAAGGATGTAAATGAGTGTATGTTTGTTGGTGATATGAGCTTGACTGATTGTGGTGTGGAAAACTGTGCATTGATGTGTTTAATTTTATTAATAAAAAACGTTTTTTTTTTTAATTTTTTTATTTATAGAGCTGTTTTTTTTCTTCCTCGGACAAAATTCCAGATTGCACTATGCACCTGCACATATACATGTAGACTGAACATGTAATACACGATGCCACCATATTCACAAATTCACATTTTTGTTGTTTACACATAGACGTCAATTGCATTGTTTTCAAAGACTTGCACTTTGAAACCCCTTTTCAAAAGTTTGCATTTTCAGGCCCTCAGAACACTTGTCATAAACAAACAGGCAAAACACATGAAAAGTTTTCCATTTTAAGTTAAAAATTGTCATGTAAATGGCCCACCAATAAATTTGTTTAGGGTATGAAAATATCAATACATATATATTCATATTTTATATATATTATTAGAAGCCAGACTAATAGCTTCTAATAGTCTTGTAGCTTGTACAGTGTCAGATTTAGTGGTTAGCTGTACAAGAACATTAGCATTTCTCTTTCAAATCAGTTTCTTTTCGCAGTTGTGAATGCTATGCAAATACAATTCTTCTTCCCCTGTGCCATATAAAAAACTTTGTAAATGTAAAATTTTTAGTTTATATCCTCCACCAAATGTGTCTTCAGATTACATAAGAGTTTGGATTTGTTGCAGGTAAAATTAGACAAGATATTTGCTTTGGATTTTTGATTTGTTTGAACCGTTATGAGCATAAAAATATAATCGGATGTGTTGGGGAGAAACACTGAAGCTGTGAGTTTATGAAAACACAAAAATCAAGACATTTGAGCTGATTTTTTATCTGTTTGTTTCATTTTATTAATGTTGCTCCATGTATACAAGTACATATATCTCAATTCTTCCGTTTTATTTGTATTTTTTTCATTTACCAGGGAATTTTTGAAAAGAAAAGGAATGATAGAGAAAGAAACAGAGAGAAGGAGAGAGAGAGAGAGAGAGAGAGAGAGAGCATGTGTGTTAATTCAAATGAAAAATCACCTGTAGCAACATTATCTCCACAGTAACCAAAAATACACAACAGTGGGGCCAACCACTGACATGCAAAACACACACAGCCTCACACATACAGATACACACAACGCTCACATTGTTCTGTCAGCATGTTGAGAGATCATCCTATTTGGTGAGTTTGGAGGTCTGGGCTCTTTCCCTATGTCTCTCTGACTTCATGAAATCTGCTGCTTTCAAAGTACAGAAAGACTAAAACTCCATTAACACACACACACACACACACACGTGCAGAAAATACATGCTTATACCATGTATAACTCCATACACACACTCACTTCATACTCCCGGATCCCTCCACACATGTTCACACTTAAAAATGAACTTTTAAACATCCAATTACAGGGATAGTTCACCTTAAATTAAAGTTCTGTAATAATATACTTATCTTCATGTCAAACCTGTATGACTTACTTTCTTACATCTAACACAAAAGGAAACATTTTGAACAATGTTCACGCTGCGCTGTTCTTAGTAAAGTGGATGGGGACCAAAGGCTGTCTAGTTTCAAAAAGGACAAAATAGCACCATAAAAGCTTCACAAAAGGAGTCCATACGGCTTGTGCACTATATTCCAAGTCTTCTTTGAAATTTAAATCGCTTTTTAATCAAAACCTTGCTTGACAGATCTTGTCCCCATTCACTTTTGTGCACGGAAATGAGCAGCTCATTCAGCAAAATGTATTTCTTTTTGCATTCTCTGGAAGACAAAAAGTCATACAGGTTTAGGTCATTTTTAGGTGAACTGTTCCTTTAAAAAAAAAAAAACTAATAATGTTAACATTCAATTTTGAGCATGGTGTATGTGTGTGTTTGATGTATTATGCATTACACTGATTAAGTTTCCACTGATATGTGAGAAAAAGAGAGAGAGACAAATAAATAAAGTAGGAAAGTCGGGGGATAAGCAAAGACACAATGCCAATCACTAACTAGAAAGCAGCAAACAGGAAATATGAAACATGTATCAGGGAGGCTGGACTACTACTATTACTACTACTGTCACTCACACACACACACACACACACACGCACACGCACACGCACACACACACACACACACACACACACACACACACACACACACACATATATTAACCCCACACACTGCCATCACACTCAAATGGAGGGAAGTGAGATTTGGAGGGTGGCAATGAATAGATTTCATGTTTTTTTCCACCCCTCACTGAATGGAGGTAGACAGAAAGGTGATGAGAGATAAAGAGAGAGAGAGTTGGGGGCTGGTGGTTTGTATCAAAGTTCAATTGAATAGTAAAGATATCATCATAACTTCCAGTCTTATTCACCATGATCATGTCCATCGCCAACACAATGATCAACCTCCAGCATGTTAAAATCATTGTTGTTACTAATATCATTATTCATAATTATAATTGCTTATATAATTTAAAATGGGCGGGCTAGTTTTATTATTTAGATTTGATCTTGTTTTTCATTTGTCATTAATCTTGTCATTAACTGTTCCTTCTGTTAATCCTGCACAGTGACTGCTTGCTCCTTATTGGGGGCGGGGCTGGTCTCCGTGGTGATTGGCTCTGCAGGGGTGGATTCTTTTGTGGGCGGAGCCTCAGTTTTTTTAGACTCGGCGTCGGGCTTGCTCTCCGTCACTGTAGCTACAGGAGGGGCGGGATCTTTTGCAGCCTCTTTTTCATTGGCTGAAGCTGCAGAAGGGGCGGATTTATCTTCTGCTTTGGCAGGAGGGGCATCTGGACTCTTAGCGGGTTCTGCTTTGGCAGCTTCGCTGCTCTTGGCGTCAGAAGCTTTAGGAGCATTAGCGTTCGCCGCTGGCTCCTCCTTCTTCGCAGCGGCGGTGCTTTTCTCCTCCTCCTTGGGTGCGGTGGAATTGCTATCGGCGGTGGGCGTGGCTTCATTGGCGGCCGCCTCCGTGTCATTGGTTGTCTCAGTGGCAGCAGGAGCTTCCTCCTTGTTCTCCTTAGGAGCTTCTCCCTCTTCCGCCGACGCTCCCTCCGTCTTTGCGTCCTTCTCTTTTGCCTTCTCGTCATTCATATTGTATCCCTTCTTCTTTTTGCTCAGCTTCCCTCCCATTTTACCTCTGACCTGTGGAAGAGAGAAGCATGACAATCAACACTGGCTGCAATGACCAGAATGAGCTCTTGAATTCACAAAAGGGTCCACTTCATTTTAACTCTAAAATCATAAATGAAATCTTTCAGCTACCTCTGTTGTTTCTCAAACAGCAGTGTGATTAAGTGTTTTTAAGAAATGGACCCTAGAAAAATTCAGAAATCTCCTTTAGAGTTTCAGATCTCAACAGTGTCTCAGACTTTGTTCAGCTTTGCCAATATACATGTACCAGTCTGCAAGATGAGATTGTAATAAGAACTCATTAAGAATTTTTTTTTTCATTTAACGCTTTCCAAATGATTTGGGCTATCATAAAATATTTAAGAATAAACTCTATAATGCTATACCAAAAGGTTTTCAATCTTTTGGATGCCAAAGACCCCAAATATGACCACTTTTAGGGAGCCCTCTACGCTAAAATTTATCTATAGTTCATCTATAGTTTCTTGTATAAAGATGCAATTTATTCTATGAGAATATATTTGCATAATAAATATGCCTAAAATGTTATTTGGAAATAATTCTATTACATTGTTTTTTTTACTTATTATAGTACTTTGATTGATTGATTGATTGATTGATTGATTGATTGATTGATTGATTGGTTGATGTAATTAAGTTTTATTTATTTAGTTTTTCTCTAAACCTTTCTACAGAACATCTAGCATTCGTAACATACTTTGCAGGCTCCTATACTATAGTAGATAAAATATCTTATGCTGTTGTGTGTTACACTATGCTATGCTATATTTTTAATACTGTACTATGTTAACAGTTATCTAATTTGTTTGTGTTTTTGATTCTGCAGGAATTTTAAAAGAAACATCAAAGACAAGGATTTAAAAGAGTTTTCTCTATTGCTTCCTGAGCCATGAGCAAAGAGCAACAACTGAGCAATAAAATTTTCCTCTGGGATTATTTGTGAAAATTCAAGTGTAGCATGTCACACACTACATGTCTTGCATAATCAGAATCACATTCTGGGAAGAAAAATCTAATTCTTGTCTTTAAAAGGTACTAGGAAAAAAAAGCAAAAGATGGGATGAATATACTTCTGCTTTGGATTTATTTTAGTAAATACGCCTTAATCCTGAAACAGAGAGCTAATAAAAGATCAATAGGCTAATCTCAAATCTCTGAAACAGTCTGTCAGGGTTAATCTGTCAGATTAATATTCATGAACCCAGCAGCTCATCAATTCATAGTGCATTGTATATACATTAGTATGATAGTAGAATTAGTAGTAGTATTATCTTTTAATAATAATTAATATGATCTATTTTTTTTACAGAAACCCTCAATGACCAAAAATATCTTAAGCATCACCACCAGTCTTAAGTTCAGTTAAAATGACAAATATGCATTCATTAGGCCTAAAAGTTAATTTTTACATAAAGGCATTGTGCTAGAAATATTACTATTATTTAGTAAATGTATGTGATACTGCTACTACTGTTGAAAAATTTTATAAAATTTTATTTTTTTAAAGAAATAAATCACAATATTTCTTCCATGTTTTAATTTTAATAGCAAATCCCCTTTATTTACCAAAAATAAAATGTGTTTACATTTCATAAATTAAAAGACAAATTAAATTTGGGTGAAAGTTGTTTACTGTTTTTCATAATTATATAACTTGTAGAAAAACTTTAAACACAATTGTAAATAAGTATAAAGAATGGCATTGGTTTTATTTTTAGTGCTAAAAAGTTATTTTTTTTTAATTAGCATATTTTTGTGTTTTGCTTTGGTACCGAAATTGGTACCGAGAACCGTGGATTTTCACTGGTATCGGTACCGAATACTGAAATTTTGGTACTGTGACAACACTAGCGCTGATAGTTATCTAGATAGATGGAGGGGGTTTTAGAGGATAGCATCTCTGAGCCTTACTACCTGCAATTCAGAACTGCAGTTACCAAGGCAACCGGGTGCTCATGTGACCAATTCCGAATATGGAGCTGTGCAAAACACATTCTCGCTCTCTCTCACTCCATTCTCCCTGTTGGCTGCTTTAGCGTTCCTGAGCTCAACAACCATCTGTGTAATGACACACTTGCACACACATACAGTTATTCTCCAGACAGAAGGAGAGCAGTAATCAAGTGAAGCCAACATGTGAGTTGAGTGTTTCTTGCACACACACACACACACATATGACAATGGAAACATGGAAAGTCTTTCCTTGCAATGTATAAGAGAACAATAGACACTATCTCTCCCGTCTCCGCTGAGTCAAACAGACAGCAGCACGCTGTTTCAGCTTTAAACAATACGCTGCAGTGTGTGTGCATCTGTGACCTGTCTCATCTGTACAGAAAGCTTGAAATTCACTTCCTGTGTGAAACCTGCTAATTGGTAGAACATTCAATCCTGGTGTTGCTTGTAATCTGTCTATGCAGTGTGTACAAGAAGTAAATCAAAATCCCCATTGGCAAATTCAAAATTAAAGCAAAGGATGAACTGCACCTTTGGCTTCTGCTCCAGTACAGAGCCATGCAAAAATGTTTAGGTGAGTGGAAGACTGAATATTGACACTCAAAGCATCAGTAAGATTAAACCTTCAGATGAAGATGTAATTGTTTTTATTGTTTTTATTTTAATAACTATTCTGCAATAATTTGAAATGCTCTGCTGTTTTTTTTTTCAGAAACTCTTGTTTGTTTTATTGCATATTATTTTGTATTGTTTAAATCTGCACTTTATATTATTTTAAGTATTTATTTGAAAAGCTATGAGCAGCACATTCGATCAGTTATTTGATTTTAAGTCACTTGTATACATTATATATACAAGAAAACATTAAAAACAGTAATATTGTGAAATATTATTACAACATAAAATAACTGTTTTCTATTTTTAATAGAAATTTTCATATATATGGCTGTATTGCCATATAAATGTGTGTAGCCTTGAATCCCAAATTGCTTATGTAACTCTAAAACTCCAACACATACACAAACACAAACATTAGGCTAAAGGCAGAGGAGGGGGTTGAGAACTGGAGCAGAAAATCTGACCCAATCACTGTGCTGTAACAGCAGCAATGCATTTTGGAAGCAAACACACATTCATGGTTTCATATTCAAATACAATAAACTAACATTAGATATGGACAATGGCATGTATATTGCCTAATTAAGACTACATATTCAGATATTATGCTTTTTTTCCAGTATGTTGGTATTATTAGATGCCTCTCAGTCAGTATTTGAATCATTTATTGGCTTGTGTTGTGTACTGGCTGAACACCTGTTTGTGTGCAATGGACTTAATCTTGCTAATCTAAATATTATGGACCCTAAATATCTATGTGTACATTTAAAAAAAAAACAAATGAGTAGAAGATAAGTTAATAAAACATATCCTCATTCACCCTCGTAGTTTATATTCTGTTTTATGTGCACCTGTGTGCTTGTATGTTGAATACAGACTCTGTTATTTTAACTCCACATCAACAGGAGGCAGTGTGGAGCCACATCTTTGAGATGTTTTGGTGAGGACTGGACTCAAGTGGAGGGAGAGGAGAATGTGACAGGTCAAAGTTTATAACATGCTATAATAACTTTAGATCTGTCCTCCAAGCTCAAATACACACATACACACACACAAGCTCTTAACCCTAGAGATGTACTCAAACAAAACGCACACACACCAGCACATTGTTGGCTAGGGCTCAGGCCTCTACGTAAACAGCAGCTCAGGCTAATGAATAACTCCAGAACACTGAGCAGACAGAGAAACTAGAAGCTCTTTTTTGTTTGATGGGTCGAGATGAATTGAAGAATAAATATGCAGTGATGAGTCATATGATATTTATTGTGATTGTGTTTGTTGAATTGATTATTCTTGTTAACACAGAGCATGAGTTAAAAGCCAAATGTTGGATGTGCTTTCAGGATGACAAACAGTGTGACTGTTGAGAGAAGGAGTCTGACATATTTCACTCCAGGTAATTGTTTTATTTAATTTCTATACTTCCCCCAAAAAAAACACTCTTTTTTTTAGGCCATAACTGTGTGTGTCCAGTAAGTGCTACTTCCTTCTTGATTCTTCCTGATCAGTGAACATGGTTTAGACTGTTATTAACCATCAGAGAATCATTAACAACACACAGTGGAACTAAAATTAAAACAGGGAACATGAATTGCACCTGCTATAAGCAGTTTATTTGTATTTTTTAAGTCCATAATTCACTAAAGGAATTATTGTGAAAATTAGGAAACAGCATGAATGCTTTGGTAAGTGGTAATGAACAAAATTTGCATGCTGTAAATCCCCATCTAACAGGCCACGTCTAAATCCTAGGTTGTGAAGGATGAGGCGGACTACAACAATTTGTCATACTTATCCAAGCACTTTATTTGGCACTTTTAAAATATGTTTGACCACACCACCTGTCTGGGTGCCTTGTTAAAGCACTCGTCTCTGTTATTTATTAAATTATTGCTGTCATAATCATTTGAAAATGTACACAAACATCACCTATAAAAATTACATTTAGCAGAGTCTTGTGCTCAGTAATGATCCTAAAAGTTGATTTACTTATACTGCAAGAACTCTGACATTCAAAAGTTTGTGGCCAGTATAATTTTATTTGAAAGAAATCCCAAAAGATTTTATTGATCAAAAGGCAATGAATGATTGGAAATGAAGACTTTTACTTTGCTAAAAAAAAAAGCACATTTCCATTCCAATTTAAAATATACATTTAAATATACATATTTTGAATAAATTCTATTCTTTTAAACTGTCTATTCATCAGACAGAGAATCTTGAAAAAATGTGTCACGGATCTCCACAAGACTATCAAGTAGCTGTTTTCAACATTGATAATAATAAGAATTGTTTCTTGAGCAGCAAATTAGTATATTTGTTAATTAGAAACCAGCGATTGCAACACTGAAGACTTAAAATTCATATTTGCCATAAGGAATAAATTACATTACATATTTTTTAAATATATTGCAATAAAAAAGTGATTATAAATCATAATATTTTTTCATAATATTGTATGTTCTTTAGTGTATTATGGAGTGTATTATTCATCAAATAAATGTGCATGAGAGCATAAGAGACAAACTGGTCTTAAAATCTTACGAACTCCAAACTAGATAATGAACTAAAAAAATGTGTATCATGACTAAATGTGCTGTTTACACACATCTGTTTACACCCCCAGTAAATGGAAAAACTTCCAGTTTACTGAGTCTAAAAAATATAAGATAAACCTCGTATTATGACAAGAATGTGCCTTGAGCCTTGACTATTCACATTGTATTGTTTTTACAAGGTCATTAATTTAGGGTTATTTTGTTGAATGTGAAGAAAGTATCAGGACCGTGTGTGTGTGTGTGTGTGTGTGTGTGTGTGTGTGTGTGTGTGTGTGTGTGTGTGTGTGTGTGTGTGTGTGTGTGTGTGCGTGCGTGTGTGTGTGTCTCCGTCCATTTAACTTTGACTTAGAAATATCTACTTCAGTAACATAAAGAGTAGAGTGAGGGAAGATTTGAAATGAACACCACTGCATTAAAACAGTCTCACAACCAGAACTAAGATAAATATAGTTAAAATGGACAGATAGAGAGAGAGCATCTTTGAACACTGGTCATTCCAAAATCCCTAAGTGTGTTTCAACAAGAGTGTATGGAAGTGCTGAGGTGGTTTATTACCTCATTTGGACATTGTCTTGAGAACTGTGAAAACTTTGACCTGGTAAAATCCTTCATCCTACACACACACACGGCCATCTCTCAGGATGGAAATTGCTCTAATGAAAACAACGGTGAGGGAACATAAACACCACTGGCAGACAAAAACACGCTCGCACACACAAAGACCTTGAGATTCTTTCTTGAGTAGTGCACAGACTCCACATTATTCTGATGACTGTTTAGCGGAGCAGTGAGTAACTGAGCACGGAGCACTGAGGGTAAAATGCACTTTGACTTTGAGTTTATGTGTGTGTTTGTGTGTGCACGCATGTGTGTTTATTTAAGGCTGCCATGGCTCCTAAAAACACCTTCACTGGAGCCAGCCTGAGATAGAAACACACACAAACTATCCTTGAGCTTCACCCGGAGTTGCAGACTTGTCTCTATGTGTGTTTCAGGATAGTGGGAGATTTGATTGTGTCTTTTGAGTACAAACATCCATAAATCACATAACTGACAGATGCCTAATGAATGAAATGAAATGTGAGCTTCCTCACTTGAGGATACACATAAAAATGTATACTGCACACTGATGGGTGTTTTTTGATGGGTAATTCTGTATTGTGTTTGATAACCTGATGTTGTGGAAATGACATTTAGAACATTTTTTGAATAAAAATGGTAGAATCATTTGTCTCTCTACAGCTAATTTATGTATATACTCTATGCATTTAAAAAAATACATATTTACTATTTTAATAGTATTTTTATACTTTTTGTGTAATTTTACTAAAATGGGCTTAACTGAAAATTACTGAAATGATCTGTTCTTAATTGATATTGGTTGATCTTCAAATATCTTAATTTTTTATATCTTAATAACTTAATGATATCTTAATAATTTTAATAAAACAAGTATGCTAATTCTATTAGTGACAAAATTGTCGGTTGTGATTGAAATGATACCACAACCGAGGGATAGTCAACATAAATAATTTCTACACAATAAATGTCAGGCTTTATTTAGACTGTCATAGTTTCACAAACTGTAATAATTTATGATTGATTTTCATAATTTAAATTTGAATGTCCAGCTTAGGTATAAGGATATAACAATAAAATGCATGTATAGAACAAAAAAAAAATGAAGAAAAAAAAATGAAGTTTTCAGTAAACAGTAAAAAAAAAAATTGAAATCTTTAATAAAACTGTTTGCACATATATGTGGTGTTTTTTAAAAAACATATTAACTTAGGATTTCATATATGACTTCATGAAGTTTAAAAAAAAGGCCATATATTGTCTTAAACATCTGAGATTTAGGCTTAGTCTAAACATAACCCGCAGGAAACCAGAAAAAAAATACATACAAATCCACACAGTGTTTAATGTTTTCATTCTTGTGGGAAATTTGCTGGCCAAACAAGAAGCGCCTGCATTGTTCATTAGGCCTTGATTATATAGTCGGATGTCCTGAACACAGCACAAAGGTTTTTTAAAATATGCTTTCACTCCTGTCTGTTCCTTCACAAGGTTCTATACTGTAAATACATAATGATACCAGACTACATTTAACACTCTCAGACAGCTGACATGTA